>NC_134179.1:43318881-43684680 GCF_964188355.1 Buteo buteo
ATGGAGATGTGGGGTATTACCTATTTGGGGTGATGGAGATGTGGGGTATCACCTGTCTTGGGGTGATGGAGCCATTGGGTGGAGATTGGGGGTGATGGAGTTGTGGGATGTTGCATATCTGGGGTGATGCAGCCTTTGGGTGGAGATTGGGGGTGATGGAGATGTGGGGTATCACCTGTCTTGGGGTGATGGAGATGTGGGGCATCACCTGTCTGGGATGATGGAGATGTGGGGTATTACGTATTTGGGGTGATGGAGATGTGGGGCATCACCTGTCTTGGGGTGCTGGAGACGTTGGGTGGAGATTCGGGGTGATGGAGATGTGGGGCATCACCTGTCTGGGATGATGGAGATGTGGGGTATTACGTATTTGGGGTGATGGAGATGTGGGGCATCACCTGTCTTGGGGTGATGGAGATGTGAGGCACCACCTGTTTTGGGGTGATGGAGCCGTTGGGTGGAGATTGGGCTGATGGAGATGTGGGGCATCACCTGTCTTGGGGTGATGGAGGTGTTGGGTGGAGATTGGGGGTGATGGAGATGTGGGGCATCACCTGTCTTGGGGTGATGGAGACATTGGGTGGAGATTCGGGGTGATGGAGATGTGGGGCATCACCTGTCTTGGGGTGATGGAGATGTGGGGTATCACCTGTCTTGGGGTGATGGAGCTGTTGGGTGGAGATTGGGGGTGATGGAGATGTGGGGCATCACCTGTCTGGGATGATGGAGCTGTGGGGTATTACCTATTTGGGGTGATGGAGATGTGGGGCATCACCTGTCTTGGGGTGATGGAGATGTGGGGCATCACCTGTCTTGGGGTGATGGAGATGTGAGGCACCACCTGTTTTGGGGTGATGGAGCCGTTGGGTGGAGATTGGGCTGATGGAGATGTGGGGCATCACCTGTCTTGGGGTGGTGGAGATTGGGGGTGATGGAGTTGTGGGGTATTGCATATCTGGGGTGATGGAGCCGTTGGGTGGAGATTGGGGGTGATGGAGATGTGGGGCATCACCTGTCTTGGGGTGATGGAGACATTGGGTGGAGACTGGGGGTGATGGAGATGTGGGGTATTACGTATTTGGGGTGATGGAGATGTGGGGCATCACCTGTCTTGGGGTGATGGAGCCATTGGGTGGAGATTGGGGGTGATGGAGATGTGGGGCATCACCTGTCTGGGATGATGGAGATGTGGGGTATTACCTATTTGGGGTGATGGAGATGTGGGGTATTACATATTTGGGGTGATGGAGATGTGGGGTATCACCTGTCTTGGGGTGCTGGAGCTGTTGGGTGGAGATTGGGGGTGATGGAGATGTGGGGCATCACCTGTCTTGGGGTGATGGAGATGTGGGGTATTACCTATTTGGGGTGATGGAGATGTGGGGCATCACCTGTCTTGGGGTGATGGAGATGTGGGGTATCACCTGTCTTGGGGTGCTGGAGACATTGGGTGGAGATTGGGGTGATGGAGATGAGGGGTATTACCTGTCTTGGGGTGCTGGAGCTGTTGGGTGGAGACTGGGGGTGATGGAGATGTGGGGCATCACCTGTCTTGGGGTGATGGAGCTGTGGGGTATTACCTCTCTGGGGTGATGGAGCCATTGTGGGGAGATTGGGGGTGATGGAGGTGTGGGGTATTACCTCTCTGGGGTGATGGAGCCTTTGGGAGGGTTACTGGGGGTCTCAGAGCTGGAGGGCATCACCTGTCCGCAGTGATGGAACTACTGGGGAGAGATTGGGGGTGATGGAGCTGTGGGGCATCGCCTGTCTTGGGGTGATGGAGCTATTGGGGACTTAGTGGGGGTGATGGAGCTGGGGGGGGGGGGCATCGTGTTCCTCGGGGTGCTGGAGCTGTGGGGTGTCGCACCCCGGGCCGACGGAGCCACGTGGGGAGAGGGGGATGAGGGCAGGGTGCCGCGTACCCCCCCTGAGGGGCCCGATCCCCGGAGGGGATGGGAGATGGGGGGGGTGCCCATCCCTGAGACCCCCCCCCCCCCCCCCGCCTCCGTCCCCCCCGCAGCAGCAGCAAGAAGCGCTGGCCGCCCGCCGGCAGCAGGAGCTGGAGCAGCAGCGGCAGCGGGAACGGCAGGAGGCCCTGGAGCAGCAGCAGCGCCTGGAGCAGCTCCATGCCCTGCGCACCAAGGACAAGAGCCGGGAGAGTGAGTTGGGGCTGGGGGGGTCCGGGGGTGGGGGGGTTGTTGCATGGGGCCTGGGAGCGGAGGTGGGGGGGGGGGGCTGGGTGGCAATGGGGATGTTGGGGGCTGGGGGGGGGGGGGGGGTCAGGAGGGTCCTGGGGGGGGCGGTGGGGTTGGGGATGTGCTGTTGTGCGTGTCCCCCCCCCCAGAGTCCCAGCCCCGTGTCTGTATGTCCGTCCCCCCCCCCCTCCAGGTGCCATCGCCAGCACGGAGGTGAAGCTGAAGCTGCAGGAGTTCCTGCTCAGCAAGACGAAGGAGCCGGGCACCGGCCCCCCCAACCATTCCCTCCCCCAGCACCCCAAATGTTGGTAGGTTACCCCCCCCAAACCCAGACAACCCCCCCCCAAACCGGGGCGGGGGGGACCCAGGCGTCCTAGCGGGGTCTCTGCCGCCTTCGCCCCCCCCCCTTCCCCCCCCCCTCCCCAGGGCTCATCACACCTCGTTGGACCAGAATTCCCCCCCCCCAAACCGGCAGCCCGGGGACACCCCCATCCTACAAACTCCCCCTCCTCGGCACCTACGACGGCCGGGATGATTTCCCGCTTCGCAAAACCGGTGGGTGTCGGACCGCCGGCGGGTGGGTGCCGGGATGGCGGGGGGGGGGACGGACGACGGACGGGGACGGGACAGGGTTGGGGGGCGGGGGGGGGGATGCCGGGAGCCGTGCTGGGGCTAACGCCGCTTCCTGGGTTCCCCCCCGCCCCCCAACCCCCCCGCAGCCTCCGAACCCAACCTGAAAGTTCGCTCGCGGTTAAAACAGAAGGTAGCGGAGAGGAGGAGCAGTCCCCTGCTGCGGAGGAAGGACGGCACCGTCATCAGCACCTTCAAGAAGCGAGCCATCGAGATCACGGGTGAGCCGGGGGGGCGCACGGGCTGCGTGCCTCAGTTTCCCCAAGTCACCGAGCGTTCCCCGTGCGGCGACGGGGGCCTCCAACCGGGACCCCGCGTCCTCTCCCCGGCTACCGGGGCGCGCACGCCCTCGTGCGAGACGTGCGTGCTTGTGTAACACGTGCGCGCGGGCTTTGGCGACGCGTGCTTGCGCACGCTCGCGCGTCTGCAGACCCGTGCTTGCGCGCCTTTGCGCGTGCGCGCGGGGACTGGGGCGCAGGTTGCCCCGTCCCTCCCGCGGTCGTCCACCCTGGGAGGGGAAACTGAGGCAGGGGTGGGGGCGGGGGTGGCAGCCCCCCCCCCCCATGACACCCCCCGGTCCCGCAGTGTCCTCGGTGTGCAGCAGCGCCCCGGGCTCCGGGCCCAGCTCCCCCAACAGCTCCCACAGCGCCATCGCCGAAAACGGCTTCACCGGCTCCGTCCCCAACATCCACGCCGAGGTAGGAGCCGCCGGGGAGGGCGGCACACGCGTGCGCGGGGAGCGCGCCGTGAGCGTGCTCGGGGGGGCGTGTGTACGTTTAGATGCGTGCCGCCAGCGCGCTCGGGTTGCACGCGCGTGTCCGGGCGCGTGCAGCCAGGGGGTGTGCTCGGCGTGCGTACGCGTGGGCAGACGCGTGCTGCGAGCGTGCCCGGCGTGCACGCGCGTGCCCAGGTGCGTGCAGCCCAGGTACTCGGCGCGCGCACGTATGGTCAGGTGCGTGCTATTGGCACGCTCAGGGTGCGCGCGTGTGCTCAGGCGTGTGCTGTGAGCGTGTTGAGGGTGCACGTGTGCGTTCAGATGCGTGCTGCGAGCGTGCTCAGGGTACACGTGTGGTCAGGTGCGTGCAGCCAGGGTGAGTGCTCAGGGCGCGCACGCGCGCGATGCGAGCGTGCTCGGGGTGCACGCGTGTGATGCGAGCTTGCTCGGGGTGCACGCGTGCGTGATGCGAGCATGATCGGGTGCACGCGTGCGTGATGCGAGCATCCTCAGGGTGCACGCGTGTGATGCGAGCGTGGTTAGGGAGCGTGCATGTGTGATGCGAGCGTGCTCAGGGTGCACGCGTGCGTGATGCGAGCATGATCGGGTGCACGCGTGCGTGATGCGAGCATCCTCAGGGTGCACGCGTGTGATGCGAGCGTGGTTAGGGAGCGTGCATGTGTGATGCGAGCGTGCTCAGGGTGCACGCGTGTGCTCAGATACGTGCAGCTAGTGGGTGCGTGTTTAGCGTGCACACGCGTGCTCCGGTGCGTACAGCCAGCGTGCGCGCGCTCGGGGTGCACACGCGTGCCTGAGTAGGTGAAGCCAGCGCGCGCTTGTCCAGCCGCGCACGCGCGCTCGGGCACGTGCGGCCGGCGCGTGCTCCCAGGACCGCAGCTCGTGCGTGTCCGCGGCGTGTCCCGGCACACGCGTGCGTGCGTTCACGGCGTGTCGGTGCCGTGTTTCCCCCCCCCCTCACCCCGCAGCAGCTCCTGCCCCAGCACCGAGCCCTCACCCTGGACGGCGCCAGCCAGCTCAGCCTCTACACGTCCCCGTCCCTGCCCAACATCTCCCTGGGGCTGCAGGCCACCGTCACCGTCACCAACTCCCACCTCAACGTGAGTGGGGCTGGCGCGGGGGGGCTTGGCGTGGGGACCCTGCGCCCCGTGGGGGTGCCACGGGGACCTGGAGCTCCGTAGCGGGGGACGTGGGGACCCCACGGCGGGGGGGATTGGCACGAGGTCTGGGCACCTGGCACCTCGTAGGCTTGGCGTGGGGACCCCGTGCCGTGGGGTGACTGATGGGCAGGAGTGGGGGGGTCCCAAGCCAGGAACCGCGGTGTCTGGGCTCCCCCCGTATCCTCCTCCAGGGCTGGATTTGTGCCTCGGTTTCCCCACGGGAGAGAAACCGAGGCACGTGGCGGGGACGACTGCCCGTGCCCCAGCGTCCCCAGTTTGGGGTGCTCCCAGGCTGGGGGCGGTGGGCTGGGGATGGGGGGGGGCGGGGAGGCCAGCGTGCCATCCTCCGTCCCCACAGGCGTCCCCCAAGCTGTCACCGCAGGCGGAGGCCGAACGGCCGGCGGTGGCCGCCCTGCGCCCCGGGGCCGCCCTCACCGGCAAATTCCTGAGCACCTCCTCCATCCCGGGCTGCCTGCTGGGGGTGGCCTTGGAAGGGGACCCCCCCGCCGGCCCCGCGTCCCTGCTGCAGCACGTCCTGCTGCTGGAGCAAGCGCGCCAGCAGAGCACCCTCATTGCCGGTGAGTCCCCCGCCGTGCCTCAGTTTCCCCCCGCCATGCCTCAGTTTCCCCCCGCCGTGCCTCAGTTTCCCCCCGCCGTGCCTCAGTTTCCCCCCGCCGTGCCTCAGTTTCCCCCCGCCGTGCCTCAGTTTCCCCCCGCTGCGCCTCAGTTTCCCCCCGCCGTGCCTCAGTTTCCCCCCGCCCTGCCTCAGTTTCCCCCGCCCTGCCTCAGTTTCCCCTTGCCCTGCCTCAGTTTCCCCTTGCCCTGCCTCAGTTTCCCCTTGCCCTGCCTCAGTTTCCCCTTGCCCTGCCTCAGTTTCCCCTGCTTGCAACCCCCCACCCAGCTGGATTTTGGTGGTGGTGGGGTGTCTGGGGCGGGGGGGGGTATCAGGGTGCTTCACTGACGGCAGCCGCCTCCCTCAGTGCCGCTGCACGGGCAATCGCCGCTGGTGACGGGGGAGCGCGCGGGGAGCGTGCGGACGGTGAGCAAGCTGCCGCGGCACCGGCCCCTGAGCCGCACGCAGTCGTCCCCGCTGCCCCAGAGCCCCCAGGCCCTGCCCCACGGCTCCCTGCCCCACGGCTCCCTGCCCCACGGCTCCCTGCCCCACGGCTCCCTGCCCCACGGCTCCCTGCCCCACGGCGCTCTCCAGCATCATTTCCTCGACAAGCAGCAGGTTCAACTGGGAAAGGTGGGGCAGGGGCTGGCTGTGGGGTGGGCGCGGGGGGGGGGTGGCACTGGGTGGGCATGGGGCTGGTGTGGGGTGGGGGTGGGGTGGGTATGGGGTGGGTATTGGGGTGGGGGGCACGGAGCAGGGGGTGGCCGTGGGGTGGGTATTGGGTGGGTGTGGGGCGGGCGTGGGATGGATACGGGGTGGGCGCAGGACAGCCACGGGGTGTTGGGGTGGGGGGGGGGGGGGGGGGGGGGGGTCGGTTTGACCCCCACCCACCCACCGCCCACCCCCCAGCTGCTCCCCAAGGCGGGGGAGCTGGCGCGGCAGCCCCCCACCCACCCCGAGGAGACGGAGGAGGAGTTGACGGAGCAGCAGTCGCCCCCCCCGGGTGATGGGGCCACCCCCGGACCCCCCCTCACCCTCGTTTCTCCGGATGCTGGGGACCCCCCGGAGCGGCTGCAGGACCCCGAGGGCTGCGAGGAGCCGGGTGACAGCGGGGACGAGGTCGATGTCCCCGACGTCACCGACCTGGGGGTCACGTACAAGCAGGTGAGACCTCGGGGGTCCCGTGGATCACTGCAGGGGGGGGACGGACCCCCAAATATCACCAGCTCCCTAAATGCCCCCCCCCCCCCAAATTCTTGCACGAGCATCCTACGCACGAGCGGCCCCCTTGCACGAGCACCCTTTGCACGCGCATCCCACGCCCGCGCGCCTGGTCCCCGGCTCTCCGGCCAGCCGTGCCCCCCCCCCCTTCCCCAGGTTTTTGGGGGGCCTGCCCCCCCCCCCCGCCGCCCCAGCCCCACGCACTGCCGCAGCGATGACTCGGAGGGGCCGGTGACTCATTCCCCCCCCCCCACCTCCGGCCTCCTGGCTCTGCCACCCCCGCGCTGCGGCCCCCCCCCCCCCCCAGCCCCCTCCATGACTCATTTCCCCCCCCCCCCCCCAAAAACCTCGGACGTGGCCACCCCCTCCCCACCCAGGCCAGGGATGTGGCCGTGCCTCGTGCTGGGTGACGGCTGTGGGGGACCGGGGCTGATGGGGGGGGCCGGACAACCCCCCCCCCCCCCCCCCAGGTGTTCCCCGAGGCACCGCTGCAGCTGTACCCCGCGCCCCCCCTGGGTATCCTGGCGTTATCCCACCCGGCTCTCGCCCGCACCCAGTCGTCCCCCGCCAGCGCCGGCGTCAAGCCCCCCGCACCCGATGGGCCCCCCAAGCACCTCTTTACCACAGGTATGGGGGGGGGGGGGGACGAAGATGCACACGGGGGGGTTGTCCCAGGGTGGGGGGGTTTCTATCCCATGGGGTGTCCCAGGACTTGGGGGGAACCAGGGGTGTCTGTGTCCCACGGGGTGCTCTTATCCCATGGGGTCCCCCATCCCTTGGCGTGCCTGGGGTGCCCGTGGCTCATGGGGTCCCTCTGTCCCATGGGTCTGCCATCCCTCAGGGTGACATGGGGTGCCCCTATCCCATGGGATCCCCCTGTCCCATGGGGTGCCCCATCCCTCGGGGTGCCCAGGAGAGCCCTTGTCCCATGGGGTGCCCCTATCTCACAGGGTCCCCCATCCCTGGGGGTGCCCCTATCCCATGGGATCCCCCTATCCCATAGGGTGCCCCGTCCCTCGGGGTGCCCAGGAGAGCTCTTGTCCCATGGGGTGTCCTTATCCCATGGGATGCCCTGTCCCTTAGGGTGCCCCATCCCTCCGTGTGCCCGTGTCCTGTGGGGCACCCCATCCCTCGGGGTGCCTGGGATGCCCATGTGCCATGGGATCCCCCTGTCCCCTGGGGCTCCCAATCCCTTGGGGTGCCCGGGGGTCCCCCTATCCCTTGGGATCCCCCTGTCCCCTGGGGTTCCCAATCCCTTGGGGTGCCCAGGGGTCCCCCTATCCCATGGGATCCCCCTGTCCCCTGGGGTTCCCAATTCCTTGGGGTGCCCAGGGGTCCCCCTGTCCCATGGCATCCCTCTGTCCCATGGGGTCCCCAATCCCTCAGGGTGCCCAGTAGTGCCCACGTCCCGCAGGGTCCCCCCTCTCCTATAGCCTTTTCCATCCCTCAGGGTGCCCGAGGATCCTCATGTCCCATAGGATCCCCTTTGTCCCAGGGGGTGCGGGAGGGTGGGGGTCCCGGGGGGGGGGGCCGGTCCCAGGCGTGCCGCTGTGGCTGCCCGGCGCAGGCGTGGTGTACGACACGTTCATGCTGAAGCACCAGTGCACCTGCGGGAACACCAACATCCACCCCGAGCACGCCGGCCGCATCCAGAGCATCTGGTCCCGTCTGCAGGAGACCGGTCTCCTCGGCAAGTGTGAGGTGAGGCACCCCACGGCCTGGGTGGGTGCTGGAGGGGGTCCCCTGCTTGTCAAGGAGGGGGTCTCACCCCTGTGTCCCCCCCCCCCCCCTCCCCAGCGCATCCGGGGCAGGAAGGCGACGCTGGAGGAGATCCAGACGGTCCACTCGGAGCATCACACGCTGCTTTATGGCACCAGCCCCCTCAACCGCCAGAAGCTCGACAGCAAGAAGCTCCTGGGTGGGTGCCGGCTGGGGTGCCCGGCCACCTGGGTCCCTTTTTGGGGTTGGAGGTGGGGGGGGGACGACACACTTTCCCCACCGGCACCCACCCTCCATCACGGCACTCTCTGCCCCGCCAGCTCCCATCAGCCAGAAGACGTACGCGGTGCTGCCGTGCGGGGGCATCGGGGTGAGTACGTGGTGGCGGCGGGGTGGGGGGGGTCCCCGGGCTGGCCTGGCCCCGCTGACGTGTGTGTCCCCCCCCCCGCAGGTGGACAGTGACACGGTGTGGAACGAGATGCACTCATCCAGCGCCGTGCGCATGGCAGTGGGCTGCCTGGTGGAGCTCGCCTTCAAGGTGGCCGCCGGTGAGATCAAGGTGAGCGGGGCGGGCTGGCACGCCGGCGGGCATCCTCGCACGCCCGCGCGCTCGGGGGGCGCGCGCTGACCTGGGGAGCGGCCCTCGTGCGCGCTCCGCCCGCGTGCACGCTCGCCTGGGGGCGCGACGGCTCTCGTGCAGGCTCGCGTGCACGCGTGCTGCTTTTTGGCACGCTTGCCTGGGGGGTGCGATGGTCCTCGCGCGCGCTTGCACGTGCGTGCGCTGTCCCTTGCGCGTGCTTACCGGGATGCGCGATGGCCCCTGTGCAAGCTCGCGTGTGCGCGCGCCGCTCTTGTGCACGCTTACTTGTGTGCGGTGGTGCTCAGGCGTGCTTACGTGCGTATGTACCGACACCACGTACGCTTACCTGGGTGCGTGATGGTCCTCGTGCGTGTTTGCGTGTGCGTGCACCGCTCTTGTGCGCACTTATCTGGGGGTGCGATGGTCCTCAAGCACGCTTGCACGCGCGCGCTAACACCATGCACGCTCACCTGGGCGCGCGCGGTGGCCCTCGCGCACGCTTGCAGGCGTGCAGTGTCCTCGTGCACGTGCGTGCGAAGGTCCGCAAGCAAGCTTGCGTGTGCGCACTTGCGTGCACGCTCACCTGGGTGCGCGTGACAGCCCTCGTGCGCGCTTGCACGCGCGCCCTGTCCTCGTGCACGCTTGGGTAGGTGCACGCGATGGCAGGTGCGCGCGCGTGCGCGGCAGCCCTTGCGCGTGCTCGTGTGCGTGCCGCTCCCCTGCACGCTCACCTGGGTGTGCGCCGCCGCCCTCGTGCACGCGTGGGCGCGCGCCACACGCGTCCCTCTCTGTCCCCGCAGAACGGCTTCGCCGTCATCCGCCCCCCGGGACACCACGCAGAGGAGTCCACGGCCATGTGAGTGGGGGGCTACTGGGAGCGCTGGGGGACGTGGGGCCGGCGGGACCCCCTCCCAGGCTTGGGGGGCGAGGTGGGGGGGGGGGTCGACAGCGGTGACGCGGGGGTCCCCCGGCACTGACCCTGCCCCCTGTCCCCAGGGGCTTCTGTTTCTTCAACTCGGTGGCCATCTCGGCCAAACTGCTCCAGCAGAAGCTCAGCGTGGGCAGGATCCTCATCGTGGACTGGGTAACGTCCCGCCGGGGAGGGGGATGGGGACCCCCCCTGGGTGATGGGGGACCCCGTAGGATGGTGGGGGGGGGGTGTCACTGACACCGCTGGCACCCCGGCAGGACATCCACCATGGGAACGGGACCCAGCAAGCCTTCTACAGCGACCCCGACGTCCTCTACATCTCCCTCCACCGTTACGATGACGGCAACTTCTTCCCAGGCAGCGGGGCACCCGAGGAGGTACGGGATCATGGGGGGGGGGGGGGGCTGTGGGATGGGGGGGTGTCACCCTACGCGTCCCCTTTCCACCCTGGCTGCGGCAGTGGGGGTCACCCACGGCTGCACCCAGGTGGGCAGCGGGATGGGAGTGGGCTACAACATTAACATCGCCTGGACCGGCGGCGTCGACCCCCCCATCGGGGACGTGGAGTATCTCACCGCCTTCAGGTGGGTGTCCTGGGGGGGGTGGGGGGATGTTCCTGGGCTCTTGGGGGGGATCCCCGCATCCCAAGAGGGTCCCTGTGCCCTTGGGGGCATCCCTGTGCTCTTGGGGGGGGGGGGTCCCTGCACCCTTGGGGGGGGATCCCTGTGCCCTTCAGGAGGGTTGTGGGGGGGGGATCCCCATGTCCTAGGGGGTCCCCGTGCCCTTGGGGATGTCCCCGTGCCCTTGGGGGGGTCCCCATGCCCTTGGGGGGGATTCCTGTGCTCTTGGGGGGGGTCCCTGCACCCTTGGGGGGATCCCTGTGCCCTTCAGGAGGGTTGTGGAGGGGCGATCCCCATGTCCTAGGGGGTCCCTGCACCCTTGGGGAGGTCCCTGTATCTTGGGGGGGTCCCCATGCCCTTGGGGGGGATCCCTGTGCTCTTAGGGGGGGTCCCTGCACCCTTGGGGGGGATCCCTGTGCCCTTCAGGAGGGTTGTGGGGGGGGGATCCCCATGTCCTAGGGGGTCCCTGTGCCCTTGGGGGGGGTCCCCATGCCCTTGGGGGGGATCCCCGTGTCCCGGGGGGGGGGTCCTCATGCCCTGCCCTGCCCCTCTGCCCCCCAGGACCGTGGTGATGCCCATCGCCAACGAGTTCTCGCCAGACGTGGTGCTGGTCTCGGCCGGCTTCGACGCCGTCGAGGGTCACCTCTCCCCGCTCGGCGGCTACTCCGTCACCGCCAAATGTGAGTGGGGTTCGGGGGTGTCCCCAGGGTGGGGACCCTGGCCGAGCCGCTTGTCACCCCCCCACACACACTTTGGTGTCCCCCAGGTTTTGGCCACTTAACGAAGCAGCTGATGATGCTGGCGGGGGGCCGGGTGGTGCTGGCGCTGGAGGGGGGGCACGACCTGACGGCCATCTGTGACGCCTCGGAGGCCTGCGTCTCCGCTCTGCTTGGCCTGGAGGTACGGGGGTCACCCGTGGGGACACCCCCCACCCGTGGGGATCCCCCCTTGCCACCCCCCCGGGGTACGGGGTGTATTGAGGTGCACACCCTGTGCCGTGCCTCAGTTTCCCCCAGGTGGATGAGAGGGGCTCCGGTCCCATCCCCGCTCTCGGCAGGGGGGCTTTGGGGTTGCTGGTGGCAGGTTTGGGGGTCTTGATGGTTTCCCCCTCGCTTCCCCCCTCCAGCTGGAGCCCCTGGATTCATCCCTCCTGCAGCAGAAGCCAAACGTGAACGCGGTGGCCACCCTGGAGAAGGTCATCGAGATCCAGAGTGAGAACCTGCGGCCGGGGTGGGGGCATAGACCCTATCGGGGTCCCCCCGGGGGGTCCCCGCGGCTGTCCCTGCCACTGGGGGACACGGGAGGGGTGGCACAGAGGGGTCCCCAGGGCTGTCCTCACCATTGGGGGACCCTAGCGGGTCTGTCCCTGCCATGGGGGGGGGGGGCCCTGGGGACTGTCCTTGCCTTGGGGGGACCTGGAGGGGTCTTCAGTGCTGTCACTGGCATCCTGGGGGGGGGTCCCTGGGGCTGTCCCTGCCTTGGGGGGGACCCAGAGGGGTCCCTAGGGCTGTCCCTGCCACTGTAGTCCCATGGGTCCCTCTGGGTTGTCCCTGCTGTGGGGGTCCCAGGGGTCCCTCTGGGTTGTCCCTGCTGTGGGGGTCCCGGGGGTTCCCTGGGTTGTCCCTGCTGTGGGGGTCCCGGGGGTTCCCTGGGTTGTCCCTGCTGTGGGGGGTCCCGGGAGGTCCCCAGGGCACTCTCAGCCGTGGGTGACACAGGGGGTCCCTTGGACTGTCCCTGCCACTGTAGTCCTGTGGGTCCCCAGGGGTTGTCCCTGCTGTGAGGGTCCGGGGGGTCCCCTGGGGCTGTCCCTGCCTTGGGGGGGACCCAGAGGGGTCCCTAGGGCTGTCCCTGCCACTGTAGTCCCATGGGTTCCTCTGGGTTGTCCCTGCTATGGGGGTCCCAGGGGTTCCCTGGGTTGTCCCTGCCGTGGGGGTCCCCAGGGCTGTCCCGTCCATGGGGGTCCCGGGAGGTCCCCAGGGCTGTCTCAGCCGTGGGTGACACAGGGGCTCCCTTGGACCGTCCCTGCCACTGTAGTCCCGTGGGTCCCCAGGGGCTGTCCCTGCTGTGGGGGTCCCGGGGGTCCCCCGGGGCTGTCCCTGCCCGAGCCGGTGCCCAGCCCTGCCGGTGCCCGCAGGCAAGCACTGGGGCTCGGTGAAGCGCTTCGCGGCGACCGTGGGCTGCTCCTTGCTGGAGGCGCAGAAGGGGGAGGCGGAGGAGGCCGAAACGGTGACGGCCATGGCCCTGCTCTCGGTGGGCGCCGAGCAGGGGAACGCCGACCCCCAGCCCAGGTACGGCTCCCCGGGATGCTCCCGGCTGTGTACGCAGCCACGCGTGTCCCCGGGGTGGGGGGGGGGGATGCCTGTTGCCCTGGGGGTGTGCATGGAGCCACGCGTGTCCCAGAGGGGCTGCGTGTCCCCAGGGGCGTGCATGGAGCCACGCGTGTCCTTAAGGGGGGACATGTGTCCCTGGGGGTGTGCATGGAGCCACGCGTGTCCTTAAGGGGGGGGACATGTGTCCCTGGGGGTGTGCATGGAGCCACGCGTGTCCTTGGGGACACACACATGTCCCCGGCGGTGTGCATGGAGCCACATGTGTCCCTGGGGGGCTGCGTGTCCCCAGGGGTGTGCTTGGAGCCACGCGTGTCCCTGGGGGGGCTGCGTGTCCCCAGGGGTGTGCATGGAGCCACGCGTGTCCTTGGGGACACACACGTGTCCCCAGGGGTGTGCATGGAACCATGCATGTCCTTGGGGGGCTGCATGTCCCCAGGGGTGTGCATGGAGCCACGCGTGTCCTTAAGGGGGCACACGTGTCCCCGGGGGTGTGCATGGAGCCACACGTGTCCCTGGCGGTGTGCATGGAGCCACACGTGTCCCTGGGGGGGCTGCATGTCCCCAGGGGTGTGCATGGAGCCACATGTGTCCCTGGGGGGGCTGCATGTCCCCAGGGGTGTGCTTGGAGCCACGTGTGTCCTTAAGGGGGGACATGTGTCCCCAGGGGTGTGCTTGGAGCCACGCGTGTCCTTGGGGACACACACGTGTCCCCAGGGGTGTGCATGGAACCATGCATGTCCTTGGGGGGCTGCATGTCCCCAGGGGTGTGCATGGAGCCACGCGTGTCCTTAAGGGGGCACACGTGTCCCCGGGGGTGTGCATGGAGCCACACGTGTCCCCAGGGGTGTGTATGGAGCCACGCGTGTCCCAGAGGGGCGTGTACAGAGCCACGCGTGTCCTTGGGGGGGCTGCGTGTCCCCGGGGGTGTGCATGGAGCCACGCGTGTCCCCCCAAATTGGCGTGTCCCAGCCCACTGACAACAGGGAACCGGGAGGATTGACAGGGGCAGCGGGGGCGCTGGAGGCAGCCGCGCGCGGTGCTGAGCTCCCGGCATCGCTGCCTCAGTTTCCCCGGCCGGGGCTGGGCGCCCGGTCCCTGCCGCAGGATCCGGCCCCGCTCAGGCTCCGCTTTGCCCCTGGCCAGGCCAGCGGAGGAGCCGATGGAGGCTGAGCCCATGCTGTGACCCACCGGCCCCTCGCCGCACGGCCGAGATTTTTTCCGTTTCCAAAAAAGAGAGAAACACCGAGAAGAAAAAACACACACAAAGAAAATCACATAAAAAAAAAAACAAAAAACAAAAAAACACATATTAAAAAAAAGAAAAGGACAAAAAAAATAACCTGAAATGGAAGAAACCGGGAGGAAAAACAGAAAAAAGAAGAAAATATTTTCTTTTTCTATTAAAAAGAGGAGAAAAACACAAAAAAATACCAACTCCCCCGTCCTGTTGGACCCCAGCTCCACGCGGTGTTTGCGGTCGTGTCTCTTGTGAAGCATCAGTTCCACCAGCACCCCAGCTCCTCCTGCCCCCTCTGTCCGTCCGTCCCTCTGTCCGTCTGTTGGGTTTTCCTGTCGCTGCCCCGGGCCCCCCTGGCCCCCCACTGCAGCTCCCCTCTTTTTTTTTTTTTTTTAGGGGGATTTCCTTGTTTTCTCCCCCTTTTTTTTTTTCCCACTCGGTCCCTCTCCGGTTCCGGTGTCCATCTCCCCCCCGGGGGGAGGCGATGGGAAATATTCGTGCCTTTAATTCAGTTTTTTTTTTAATGCCTTAATTTCCCTGTGATTTTGGGGGGGTTTCTCAGTTTTCTTCTTTTTTTTTTTTTTTTTTTTTCCCCTTGGCGTCCTTGTTTCAGAGGGGGACATGAGACGCAGGGGACGAGCCCTATCCCTTTGTCACCCTGGGTCGATGGGTGACGGATCCCAGCACCTTCGTTGGGGTAAAACTTTGTCTGTTCTTAAAAGAGAGGAGAAAAAGAGGAAAAAAGACACACACACAAAAAAAAAAAGAGGAAAAAACCACTTTATTTTCCTGTTACTTCACCAGCCGGAGGGGACTTGGAGCGATTTTAGCTTTAAAAGAGAGGAAAAAAAAAAAACAAACCACCCACACAAAACAAAGGTATATAATTTTATTACAGATGTATTATTTAATAGTATTTTTTTAATGGGTGGCACCGGCCACGGGTCCCGGCGCGGAGGGGGAGGATGGGGACAGCGCTTTGTGTTTTAAGTTATTCCGGGGGGGTGTTTGGGGTGGCTCTGGGGAGGTCCCCAAATTGGGGGGGTGGTGGCGGAGATGGGGATGAGCGTGTGTCCCCTGTCACCTCCCCTGGCCCTGGTGGGGGGGGGGCGGGGGTGTCACCAAGTGCTGCAGTGACCCCGGTCTGGCTGTCCCCAACACTGGGGACAACACCTTGGCCCCAAGGTGGGGGCTCTTTTGGGGGGTGGTGGCAGCCCGGGACCCTCCTCATCCCTCCCCATCCCAGGAGGGAGAAACACCTCACATTAGAAACTAACCACCTCCTGGGGGGGGGGGGCGAGGGGTGCCGGCCCCCCAGCAGCGAGGCCATCTTGCTTTGGGCTGGTGTCGTCATGTGTCCCCCCCCCCACTCCGTTGTCTGCCCCCTACCCCAGCCCTGCCTCGGTTTCTTTTCTGTCCGTCTGACGCCCGCTCACGCGCTCTCGATATGGTTTTCAGTTGAGTATTTTGTAAGATGTTACCGATGTTCGTCCTTGTATAAATAAAACTGTTTCTGGCAATACCTGGCGGTGTCCTGCTGCATTTGGGGGGGCCCGAGGGAGGTACCGGGGGGGTGCCAGGAGCACCGGCACCTTTGTGTCCCCTTTCCCATCCCTGTTGGATCAGGACTGACATCCCCAGGGCTTCATGGTTGCCCTGTGTGCCTCAGTTTCCCCACCTACAGCAACAGGGCTGCCCCTTTCCCATCCATCCGGCCCGACATCGGGGTGCAGAGCTGGACCAGCCCGGCTGCGGGGGCTCCATCCACCCCGTTACCCCCCCCAGCCCAGGCTGTGCCCTGCCCCAGGGGTCCTCAGCCCTGCCCGTGCCCCCCCCCCCCCTTTTTGAAGGACTCGGGGGCCAGCAGGTTGGTAACGGTGTTTTTATTTGGTTAGAAATGGGGTGGACCCTCCGGCCACTGAGGTACAGTGGGAATCCTGGCATGGGGGGGGTCCTGGCTCCTTCCCCTCCCTACCCCAGAGGGGGAAACTGAACTGGGAGAACTGGGGCAGCTGGAAGGGGGCCGACGTGGGGGGAGTGGAAGGTGGTGCCATTTGTCAGCGACCCCAAGGTTGGGACCGTCCCTACGCCATGTCCCCAGACCTGCTGGGCACGGGGCACCCCCAGCTCTGCCACCCGCCTGTCACTGTGCCCCCTGCCTGCCCCACGCTGGGGGGGGGGGTCCCTGATGTCCTGGGGGGGAGCAGCGCTGTCAGGGCAGCGAGGGTTAAACAACTGGCCTGTGGTCCCAAGGGGGGACTGTGGATACCCTCCTGGTATGGAACTGGTGGCTGAGCTCAGGCCAGGAGCCACCGGCGATGGGCACAGCCAAGGGCAAAGCCAGGAGGGGGGGTTGCAGGACTAACCGTGACATGGTGGGGACCCCTACTCGGCGTGGGGGGAGCCCCGTGGGCGGGTGAGGGAGAGGACGAGCCAGGGCAGGAGAGATGCCACCAGCCAGGGCCCGGCGGCGTACTTGAGAAAGCTGGTGCCGTACCACAGGATCGCGTCCGTGGGCTGGAGAAGCCGGTGCAGGCCCTGTATGGCCACCAAGGCCAGCACGGCGCCGGCCACGCGTTGCCAGGGGTCCAGCGGCTCCCCCCGGTGCAGGGGGAAGCCAGCGGCCAGCCCCAGCCCCAGGGCACTGCCGGTGTCCCGGCAGATGGAAGCGAAGGGCCGGGTGTCGAGGCGGAGCCAGGCGGGATTGGAGCACCATTCGGTGGCCAGGCGGATAGACCTGCAGGGTTCGGGGAAGGAACTTTGGAGCTAGCCCTCTGCCAGCTTGGGGGGCAGACCCCTGGGGCTAGCCCCCACACCAGCCTGGAAGGGGGCAAATCCCTAGGGCTAGCTCCCCCCCCGCCACCAGGCACTCACCAGTCGATATCGATGCCGGCGGCAATCACCAGGCTGTGCAGGGCAAGGGAGCTGAGCAGCAGGGCCAGCGCGGTGGCCACGAAGAAGCCCCAGGTGCAGGTGGCCGGGGTGCGAGCCTGGAGCCCCCAGCCCAGGGCTGCCCCTGGACAGCAAGAACAGGCAGATTGGGGCACCGAGATGGATGATGGGGGGGGCTCGAGGGAAGGGGAAGGTGCCCAAAACACCCTGACCCAGGGATGGGTGTTGGGCTCTGGGTGGAGGGACCGAATGTTCTCCCACTCACCTGCCAGGATGCCACCGACCACCTGATGGGGGAAGTGGGCCAGGACAAAGACCCGCGAGAGCCCCACGGCCAGCTGGAGCAGGGTGTAGGCGCCGAAGGGGGTCAGGTTCACCACCAGGCTGGAAGGCAAGGAGGGTCAGCGACGGGGAGGCGGCCATCGAGTCTGGCTCGGTGCTCCCGAGCGTGTTGTGCCAGGCAGGGGAGGCTTGGCCCTGCTTGGCAGGAGGAATGAGTAAAGCACAGGTGAAGAAGGCAAAACAAAAAGCAACTCGGTGGGGTGGGGGGGGGGCTTTGTGGTGGTCTCCAGGGCTTCGCAGCTTGTTCCTGCAGCAGCCAGAGATGCCAGGGTAGAGCTGTGTTCCCCAGAAGCTGCCCCCCTGGGAGGGGAAGGCATCCTTCCCGCCCACTGCCGTGGCTGCTGCCCACGGAAGAAGGTTTCCCACATCACACCTCCCTCTTCCAAAAGATGCTCTGGAGATTTCTAAGCACTAGCTTCCCCGTCCCAGGACTCACCTCCTGGAGTGTCTGGATGCCAGCGCCGTCAGAGCGGTGACAAGCGGCCAGAGGGCTGCCCCCATGATCATGCAGTGGCCGGAGGGGCTCCCTGCGAAGAGGAAGAGGATGCTCGACACGGTGGGTCAGGGGGAAGCGTGTCCCAGCGGCGCGAGTGGCCGAAGTCACCTAGGAGAGCTGGGGATGTGTCTGCTGAGCCTAGCCCTCGCAGCTGGGCAGCCCTGCCTGCGCCCTGGGTTCCCTCCTGGCTGACGGCCATGGCCAGCGTGGGGGGCTCGGCTCGAGAATGAGGATGGAATGAGCCAGTGCCCATGGATGATGGTTGCCTGCTCAAAAAAACAGGCAGGGATGTGGGTTCTGTGGGCAGCGGAGGCCAGGCAGAAAGGGCGAGCGAGGCATCCTGCTCCCTGCCGCCGGCAGACTCTCCTGTGGGTTTCCTGGCCCTGGAGCTGCCTGTGCCGTGCGTGCCGTGCCAGCAGCCGTGGCGCCCGGCCCGCTCCCTGCCGCTCGCTCGTTTGCTCTGCCGCGAGGTGCTGGCTGACGAACGGCTTTCCCACTTGGCGTGTTCTGCCAGCCTAGCAGCAGCCTCCAGCCGCAGCATTCCTGTCCGGACAGGGCCTCCCGGCTCCTGCAGCCCTTCCCTACAGATCCCAGGGCCTGCCGGAGATGTGGGGAAAAGCTTTCGCCCATAACTCACCCGGTCCCGTTTCGCAGGAGACAGGGAACTGGCGCAGCATGACCAGCTCCTTGCTGGCAAGCCCTGACTCATGGACCCACCAGAATGGGCGCTCCCCGAATAAGAACCTGGTGGGGAGAGAAACCACAGAACAATGAACAGCCGAACACAGCCCAATGCCTTCACTGCCCATCCCTGAAGCCAGCAGCAGGAGGGCAGGATCCCTGCCAGTTCTTATGGCTCCCGGGCTTTTTTCTGCCGTGAATGCCTGGCAGATGCGTTACCGTGGCTTGGGTGACCTGCAGAAACTCCGCACGCTTTCAGCGTGGCGCAGGCAAGAAGCAACACGCGTCTCTGCCTGCCGAGCAGAGCCTGCGGTTGTGTTTCTGCTATTGTGAATGTGCCACCACTCAGCCCTCGGGGTGTCACCGGGTGTGATAGGGACCCTGTGACTCCCAGCTCTCCCCTCACCATTTGAGGATCACGTTGAGCCACTCCGACACCAGGCCTATCCACAGCACCGACACCCCCACCTTGCGGTCGAGAAAATAGGCGAGCGGGAAACAGACGGTGAAGATACTTTTGGGATCGGCCAGGGTCGTCACCGAGATCCAGAACTTTTCCAGCCACGGTGGCCCGGACTGCAGCGCTTCTGCGAATCGGATCCCAGCGGTGTGCAGGGCATCCATTGCGCCGACCTGGAGGAAGAGAGGGAGCGTTAGAGCTCAGGCCTCAGCACAGAGTCCGCCCAACAGGCAGAGACCTTGGGAGGGGGGTGGGAGGTGGCCCCCCAGGGTGGGTGTCACGCTGTGGCTGTGACCCTGAGGGACCCCTTGGAGCACGATGCCAGCGCTGGCACGGCTTCAGGGAGCAGTTCGCCACCTGAAGTTTGCCCGTGAAGGACTCTCAACCTTCGCATCCCTCCCGCCTGCAGCTTGGTAGCTCCCGGCGGTGCAGATAGCTGTGGTGGGGATGACGGTGCCGGGCAGCATCTCCACATACGAGGGGCTGCCTGCTGAGGGCCAGCACTGGGCAGGGCCCTGACAGACGGCTGCTCTGGGCTGACCCAGCGTGGGCACATCCCGAGGGTCTCAATGTAGGCTTTACTGGAGCAGCCAGGCTGCCCTGAAGAGACCCGTCCTCCCTGGGGTCTCCTTAGGCCAGGCCTGGGACCTCCCTGGGGTCTCCCTAAGCCAGGCCCGGGACCTCCCTGGGGTCTGCCTGGGGGGGGTCTACCTGGGGTCTCCCTAGGCCAGGCCCGGGATGTCCCTTGGGGGGGGTCTCCCTGGGGTCTCCCTAGGCCAGGCCCGGGATGTCCCTTGGGGGGGGTCTCCCTGGGGTCTCCTTAGGCCAGGCCCAGGACCTCCCAGGGGGGTCTCCCTGGTGTGTCCTTAGGCCAGGCCCAAGACCTCCCTGGGGTCTGTCTCCCTGAGGTCTCCTTGAGGTCTCCCTAGGCCAGGCCCAGGATGCCCCTGGAGGGTCTCCCCGGGGTCTCCTAGGCCAGGCCCGGGACCTCCCTGGGGTCTGCTAGGCCAGGCCCGGGGCCTCCCCTGGATCCACCGGGGGCTGCCGGGACGGCCCGGCCCTCCCGGGGACACCTGGTGGTGCTCCCCCAGCCACGGCGGAGCCGGGCAGGGCGCCTAAAGGGGGTGTTTGCCCCTTCCCCACCCCGCTCTCCCCCCCCCGCACCACCACTCCCGGGCTCTCACCGGGCCTCTTCCGCCTACACTTCCCAGCAGCCCCCGCGGCACAAACCGGCTACGGGGCGGCGCGAGGGGGAAGGGGTGGGGGGGCCCGGCGCGACGCCCCGCCCCCACCCACCCCCCCCCGCCCCTCCCCTCGCCAAGGTCACCCCGCCCCTCGTCGCGCGCGCGGTGACGTCGCCCGGCGGCCCCGCCCCCGCCGCGCCTGGCCGAGGCTGAGCCGCGGCGGCCGCTGCGGGGCTGAGAGAAGATGGCGGCGCCGGGCGAGTACTTCAGCGTGGGCAGCCAGGTGTCGTGCCGCACCTGCCAGGAGCAGCGCCTGCAAGGCGAGGTCGTCGCCTTCGACTACCCCAGCAAGATGCTGGCGCTCAGTATCCCTTCAGAAAATGCGTTACCGGGCCCGTTGCGGCCCGGGTTAAGGCCCGCTTGGGCCTCCGCCGCCCGCCCGCCCGCCCGCCGGGGGAGAGCGGGAGCGGGGCGGAGGGGGCGGGGGTGGCTCTGAGGGAAAGGGGGTTCTGAGGGGTGGAGGGGGGAGGAGAGGTTTTAGGGGGGAAGCGTGGTGCTGGGAGGGGGGTGTGGGGGGGAGTGGGGGGCGGGGGGGGGGGGAGCCGGAGTGGGGGGGGGGGCTCTCGGTGGGGAGTCCCGTGGAGGGGTTGGTGGGGAGAGCTCGATAGGGAGGTGTGGGGGGGAGTGAGGAGATTCGTACTGGGGTTACTGGGGCGGGAGTGGGGTGCCTTATTAGGGAGGTTTTGGCGGGGGGGGGGGAGTGAGGAGCCCTGTAATGGGGTTATTTTGGGGGGGGGGAGTGCTCTATAAGAAGGTTTTTGGGAGGGAATGAGGAGCCCTGTAGTGGAGTTTGGGGTGGGGGGGAGGAGTGGGGCACCTTATAGGGAGGTTGGGGGGGGGTAGTGAGGAGCCTTATATTGGGGTTAATGGAGGGGAGTGGGGTGCCCTATGGGAAGGTTTTGGGCACCCTGCAGGGTGTTTTTTGGGGGATTGAGGGGTCCTTTAGTGGGATTGTTGGGAGGGGAGTGGGGTGCCCTATAGGAAGGTTTTTGAGGGGAGTGAGGAGCCCTGTAGTGGCGTTAATGGGCGTGTGGGGAGCCCTGAAGTAGGGTTATGGGGGGGAGTGGAGTGCCCTATAGGGAGTTTTTGGGGGGAGTGAGGAGCCCCAGAGTGGGGTTCTTGGGGAGCGGGAGAGCCCTACAGTGGAATAATTGGGGATGAGTGCCATATAGGAGAGTTCTAGAGGGGAGTGAGTAGCTCCATAGAGGCCTGGGGATGGGGGTCTCACACCAGGCTGTGGGGTTTTTAGGGGAGGCCTTGGAGATGTGGTGAGGTCCTGGGGTGGGCAGGGGCACCCTGTGGGGTTCAGGGAGGATGAGGGAGTCCTGGAAGGGGGGAGCTCTCTTTATTGGGGGGATTTTGAGGGTAGAAGGAGCCCTGGGGGGTTCCTGGGAGGGGGATGGGTACCTCTTTGGGGGTGCAGAGGGAGGCCTTGGAGGCACAGTTAGGTCCTGTGTGGCAGGCAGGGCCTGGTGGGGTTTAGGGAGGATGAGGGAGACCTGGGGGGGATGGGAGCCCATAGGAAATATTAGTGTATTGAGGTTCAGGGGACCCCTGTGGGGTTTGGGGCAGGAGGGGGAGGCCTCAGTGGGCTGTAGGGATTTAAGGGAAGACCATGGAGGCAAGGCTAGGCCCTCTGAGGGTAGTGGGGTTTAGGAGAGATTTGGGGACCCCTGTGAGAGGAACCCTATGGGGCAGGCCTGGATGGATGGGGAGCTCTCTAGGAGGGCAGGGGCAGGCCTGGGGGCGTGAGGAGGGCCGGTGGGTATGCCAGGAGAAGCGCCCTGTGGCTGGGGGAGTGAAGGGAACGGGAGGGTCTGGGGCTGCCCTGAGCCTTGTGCAGAGGAGAGGCAAGAAGGCAGTGCTTGGGGGTTTAACATAAAGATACATATACGCGTGTGGAAAAAAAAAAAGGGCATGCTTTTGTTTTTAATCTGCAAGTGAACTGAAAGCAAAGGGCTGCTGGAGAACAGCAGAGGGACTGCAGAGAGTTCAGGAGGGTGGATGCTCAGCCCAGGGACTGCTGTTGGAAGGGAGCTAGAGAAATAAATGCTTGGGGCCCTAGGGATGGGTTCTGGAGGGAATGAATGAGTGATGAAGGAGCTGTGAGAGGGGCTGGTGTCTGGAGGATGCATCTGTGAGAAGTGTGATAGGAAAAGCCCTGTAGGGTGCCTGGGAGCGATGCGGTTCTGGAGCGGGACTGGGCACCTGTCCCGGGTTGAGCTCCTGTTTGTGCTGGTGCGGTTTGGCAGGGGGAAGCTCCCCAGGCCCAAGTGGAGGCTGCAGGAAAGTCTTAAATAATGTCCAACAGGTCAGCTTAGGGCGTTGTGCTGCCAGCCAGCTCTGGAGAGGGCCGAGAGCTCCTGTTCTGGCTTTGCCCAAAGTCTGGCTCTTCCTCCCAAAGCTGGGATGCTCCATCTCATCCTCCCGAAGGAAGAGACTGGAGTTTCCCAGGCATCCCTTGTTTTTTCTCCTTTATTGAAAGGCGTTTGCTAGGGAGGACTTCACCTACACAGCTGGGCTCAGGGGGACGGGAGGAGAGGAAAAGTGACCTCTGTGAGCATCTCTTCCAAGGAGGAGATGGCGTTGGTGTGGAAGAGGCTCTCTGTGCCGTGCTCTCTGCTCCTTCCAGCAGCTGAGGGAGCGGAGGGCTAACAACACAGCCTCCTGGGGGACAGATTGCACAGGAATTAATGTCAGCTCTGGAAGGTTGTTTTTTTTTTCTGGGGGTGGTGCACTGTTGTCTCATTTACACTTTCCAGTCTTGCTGCGATACCGACCACAACAAACCTCGCTGCATTTGAGGTGCTGCCCGGGAGGTGTGCAAGGGCGAGGAGGCCTTTCCCAGGGAGCCGCCGAGTAGCTCCTCTTCCATCCGCACTAGGGACTGCTCCTGGGGAGGCTCCAGCTTAGCCGCTGCCTGGAAGAGGAAATAGTTATGGTATAAATGGTTCAAATTTGAGGTGGGGTGGTTGTTCTGGTTCACTTCCCTGTGCAGACCAGCATTTGTGGGCTGGTGCTTGTGGCAAGCAGGGAAGCAGGCAGCTCTGCAGCTGGGGTCCTGGCAGCAGCACCTCTGCACCTCTCCGGCTAGTCAGGACTAACTTGCTTTTTCAGAGGAGACCATGCAGCTTCCCAGGCTTTGTGTGTTCTGGGTACAGCAGTTATTGGCTTGAAGACCTTGTGCTTTAGTCAGGAAAACTGAATCAGCATTAAATCGGCCCAAGAAGAGATGGGTGGTGTTGTCGGGGTCTCACAGACGATCCTGTGCTTGGCTGAGCAGGGGCAGTGGAGGAACTTGCTGAAAACCAAATGTTCTCCCAGTTTGCTCCTGGACAGCTCTGTGCATCAGGCCTGTAAATGTCTCCGTCTGGATTTGTTTTCCTTAATGTTTCTTCCCCTCCAGAATGCCCCTCTTCCAGTGGAAAGCCTAATCACGCAGATATCCTGCTTGTAAACTTACAGTATGTTTCAGAAGTGGAAATAATCAACGACCGCACAGGAACGCCTCCTCCTTTAGCTTCACTCAATGTTAGCAAGGTAAGAACCTGCCCTCGTGGGCTCCTGGGAGGGAGGGATTTGTGTGGGGAACTCCCTGTTGGGGACAAGGCAGCTTCTAAACTTTAAATCACCCACTTCAATCACGACTTACCGTGGCTCTGTTAAGGGTTTAAATGATGATATTTTGGGTGTGTTGAGTCTCCGTGACCTGCTGCTGGGGTTTGTGTAGTGAGGCCGCAGCTGGCTGACCCTCTCTGCTTTGGGATTGCTCAGTGAGAGAGCTGAGGTCCTGGGCGAGGAAGAGGAAAGTCCCAGCTTTGTTTCATCCAAGGGACAGTCCTTGTGAGTTTGAATGAGGTGCTGGGCACTGTGCTCCAGTGGGGAGCTGGTCCTGTTGCTGCCCTCTGCTCCCCTGGGTGCCTGTCTGTATTTACACTGTATTTGCTCCAGTGTTGGCTGGAGTTACCAGTGTGGTCCTGCCATGTAGATTTAATTGCCTGGGTGATGCTTCATCTTCCTGTTAAAGCACTGAAGGTGTGTACCAGGAGCTCGGTGAACAGCTCTGCCCTGTGCCAAGCCCTGTACCCTCTTCGGAGGCCACTCCGCTGCTTACTGGCCTCCTGTGACAGGAGTAAATGTGGATTTCTGTGCTGGCAAGTGGGTGCAAGTTGCTGCCTGAAATGCTGACCAAGAATTTCAGTGTCAGGACCTCTGGAGTGTTTTTAGTAACATTGAGGCTGCAAAGCACCTTTTCACTCAGGAAAAGTCCAGTTGTCTCGGGTCCTCCTGGCTCTGCAGCCGCTCCAGCACCTTTGGTAGAGGGATATGGTGCTTCGCTGGCCAGAGAAAAGGGAGGATGGAACCTTTCATAAACATGCAACAGGTTTTTCTCCTGACAGCAAATGACTCAAATGCTCAAATCAAAACCTTTCAAAGAAGATGGGCATGGCTGAAGCTGGTACTCTGCTTACCTGAGCCCGTGCTGCTCCTCCTGGGTCCTCTCTCCCATGACCCCAGGTTAAGAATTTGCTAGAGCACTTTTTGTGCTCCTGTGGATGATTGTAGATGAGGTTTGTGCTTCAGTGGGTGCCTTCTCTGCCTGCAGCCCCCTCTCCATGCAGATGTTGGTCATCTTCAGAAATGGAATGATTTGGGGTGAAGTCGAACAGGAGGGGCTTGGACAGGAGCGCTGAAGCACGCATGCAGTTTGTTGAATTTTGAGGAACTGCTTTTCATATGTCCTTCTGGATGGGGATTGGTTCTGATTCCCAGTGATGGTGTTAAAAAAAGGGAAGGTGAACCTGAGTCCTCGATGCTGGTGTGAGGTGGCTGGAGACAGCCAGGTTCCAGGGAAGCTGGGTGTGGGATCTGGCTGTGG
This sequence comes from Buteo buteo, assembly GCF_964188355.1. Lineage (NCBI taxonomy): Eukaryota > Metazoa > Chordata > Aves > Accipitriformes > Accipitridae > Buteo > Buteo buteo. The sequence goes on from NC_134179.1 coordinate 43,343,845, forward strand.
GCCTTCTCAGTTGTCACCTCCTCAAGCCACAGGGAAACCTCCTCTCCTGGCAGGCAGACTCTGCCTGCAGGTCGGTGTTGCATGGGTGGCACCACCTGGGTGTCCGTAGCCCCCATGGGTTCCTTCTCTGTGGATTAGCACATTGGCGGAGGTCTCAAATGACACAACTGCCGTAAAGATACTACTGTTCGTTCTAATTGCGTCAAGCGACATTGTTGGGAGCCAAGCCTGGTGGATGGGCCTGCTGAGGGGAAAACGCCCCATGTGACTTCAAATACTCGCTTCAGTCTTTCTGGCATCAGAATAATTGCTGTGGATTTGGTACGGGGTAAAATAATGAATCAAGTCATATCTTCAGTGGATGGAAGTCGGTGTGCAGCCACCAGTCCCCATCTCCAGTGGCAGGAGGTTTTTTCCATGTTGCTCTGACCCATGTCTCCTCTCCTGTGAATGTGCAGGCAAGCTGGTGTCCACTGGTGCTGCAGGACTGGAATATAGACGAGCTGATACTGGTTGTACTGGAGGAAGGAGCTGTTGGCATGCAGGAGTGCTTGTGGTGCTCTGGGGCAAGCTATTGCTGCTCTGGAAGGCCTCAGAGAACAAGCAGAGCCCCCAGGAGACACTCAGCCCTGCCTGGTCCTCAGTGGAGAGAAAATGTTGGGACCAGAAGACTTGCTGGGCTTGGAAGGCAGCAGGATCCAGTTGTGGGGGGTCCAGTCTGGTGGGGGTCCTAGCCCTTGCTGGAAGGGGGCAGGGGTGCAGGCTGGCTGCAGTGGAAGGTGCAGGCAGGAGGAGAGTGGGCTGTTGGCTGCAGGTAGCTGTCATGAGGCTGCTGCAGGAGAGGTGTCCTGACTGCACCGCAGACTCCTCTGGGGGAGGCTTCAGGAGTGATGCAGGGTGAAAATTGTGGGGGAGAAATGCTTTTGAACCAGGGCACCGGAAGGGGGCAGCTGTGTGGCTCTGCTCTAGCAGCTGAGGGGCTGGGAAGGAGGTAACACCGGAGCGATGGAGAGCAGGCAGCGGTTCAGTCCAGATACAGCTGAGCTCGAAGCTTCCGGCTGCTGGCGATGGGCATGGAGGGGAGATGTCGTTGAAGAGGCTGGGGCCCACACTGGTACCTCTGGGGACACCAGCCTGCCCTGTGGGGCTGGCACCTGCCGGGGGACCTTGGCACAGCGCTCGGCTGCGTGGCAGAACCATCTGTAACCATGCTGGGGAGAGGTCAGCTGCCTGGTTTTGGAGGGATCCCTTTGACTTGCCGCCTGGGGTACACTATGCTTGGCTCTGCTCACCAGGCTGTCAGCACGCAAGCAGGACGGGGGGCCATGCTGGTGGCCACGGCATGGTGCTCGGTGGTCCTCACCGGCTCTTATTGCCGGGCGCCACGTTTTCCATCATTCATACGGACGTGAATAGGGAGGTGACTCATTCATTCATGCCGCTGTTGCACAAGGTGCGTATCCGAGTCTCTTGAATAGCCCTGGTGCCTTCGGGTGCTCGCTGCAGGGGGGCGTGAAGCTGTGCGGTGGCAGGGGCCATGCTGGGAACAAGGGGGCTATTTTGAATGCTTGGATCGGGAAGGCTGGAAGTTGGAGGCTCAGCATGTCTGATTGGTTTCTTGTCTGGGGTTAGCGGTGATGAATAGGGAGAGCACACCCTATTGCAGGGGAAAGACAAGAGCGAAGGGATCCTGGATCTTGGCACTCGGTTAATAAACTAACCAATGTTGCATGTGAGTCAGCTCTAGGTGAGGGCTGATGTACTCCAGCTAGAAGCAGGAGGATGAGGTTGGGCTTTGCTGGGTGCTGTTAATCCTGGGGTCTAGGAGTGCCTGATGAAGTAATGTTGGGATGCTGCCCATGATGGCAGTACGCGAGGGGCTGCTCTTTGTCCACACCTCTCTGGGGTTTCCCCGTCTTCTTGCGGTGGCCTCTTGTCACCTGCCTCCTCGCGGGGTTGTCCCCAAAGCTGGACCTATCTGCCTCAGTGTGCACATCTCTCCTGGGAGTTGCATGTGAGCGGGCAGGGAAGGAGGAGCTGATGCAGCTGCTGATTTGAGCAGGAGGAGCATCCCGAGGCCTGGTAAAGCGAGTTTTAAAAATGGTCAAAGCAGATCTAAACTTCAGATGCACCCTGCGATGGTCTGTGCTGTGAACCCTGCTGCAGGGAACAGGCTGCTGGGTGGGAAGGAGATCCTGCTGGGGGTGAGCCCGTGGTGGGCACAGCAGAGGCGGTTCACATACTTCGTGCCGCAGTTCCAGCCCATCCACATCGTGGCAGAGGGGATGCTTTGGCACAGGCAATAGAGCCGGCTGAGAACCAGGTATGCCGGCCTCGGGAGGTAGCCCTGGTTGGGTGAAGTGTCAGTGCAGCCCCAGAGAAGGCTGGTGGTCGCGTGCATGACTTTGATGCAGGAAGGTTACTGGGGAATGTTGCGTCCAGTCTTCCAAAACAGTTTGGAAGCCTGACTGGTGGTCTTGGAGAGAGCAATTCCTACGTGGAGTGGGGTGAGTGGCTTCAGAGACAGCTTGTGCTGGGGCAAAGAAAGGATCCTGTCCCCCTGTTAAGGCTTCCCTTGCTCACCAGGAGGCTGAGGAGCACATGGTGAGCAAAGGAATGCTGCTGCAGCAAACCCCTCTCACCTGGGCACAGAGAGGAGATGCAATGGGCTGTGTCTGCCTGGTGGCTGCTGTTTCAGGAGATGGGCTGGCTGGGATAGAGAAACCTGTCCCTTACTGGTATTATTTGCTACGTAAAGTGCCCCCGCTCAGTGGGAACTCAGGCTTTCTGTACCCAGAAGGGGCTTTAGAAAGGGTGAAGCCGTCCTCACGCAGCACGGAGAAAGCCGGTCTGGCCTGGGGAGCGCTTGCAGGCGCGAGGAGGAGGAAGAGGAGGGCTGGCGTGGGCGGCAATGCTAATGTGGCTCTTCCACTGCGGCAGCTCCAGCTGAGGAAAGGCAGCTGGTCCAGCGCCGCCTGCCCGTATCCTGCCTCCAGGCAGCTGCAGCTCCTTCTCCTCCTGTGGCTGTGGGATTTAACACGAGGGATGCCAGGGTTGGGGTTTCCCCTCTCTACTCCGGGACCCCGCCAGTGTAATCACACTTCCCCACACACGGATGTTGTGTGCTGCCGGGGTGACTCCCAAATAACTGATTCTGCTTTTTTATTTTATTTATTTTATTTTTTTTTTTATTTGGAACAGAGTAACTCCTCCAGGATAAAGTTGCTCATACTTCTGCGTGGTCTGTACGGAGGCTTTTACACCCCACAAGCCCTAACGTAATGTTTATTCTGGGCTTGTCTTTCCCATCCTCACCCCCTGAGTAAACAGCAAGCAGTGGAAGGTGGTTTGGACGTAAAATGCAGCAATTAATTTGGAAAAGGCAGAGCGGAAGTTGATGTGCATGCTTCTGACCCCTGGCAGCTGATTTCTTCCCTGTGCCTGAACAGGGGCATGCGAAAAGACGGTGCCCATACCCCCAAAATATCAGGGGGACGCAGACCGTGGTGATGGTGACTCAAAAAGGAATTAGGCCATGGCGTGAAATCCCTGCGGCACTCTGGGATATGCGGAGAAAGGTGTAGTGGGATTGCACGCTCATCGTTACCCTGATTTAATTGGCGAGCCGGACAGCGAGCGGCAGAGCTGTATCTGCGAGTGGGACCTGCGTCCCCTTGGAGCTCTCATGGCCGCTCCGGCGATGCTCAGCTGAGCTCCCTCTCTCTTTGTCTCCCCTCCAGCTTGCCAACAAAGCGCGGACGGAGAAGGAAGAGAAGATGAGCCAGGCGTATGCAATTAGTGCTGGTGTCTCTCTGGAGGGGCAGCAGCTCTTCCAGACTATACATAAGACGTAAGTCCCCTCGTCGGTCCCACCGGTGCCTCCTGCGCTCTGCCTCGGCCCCCCGCGCTGCTGGCTGGGAGTTGCTCGTATCCGTGCGTAGCCCGGGGAGGGATTTGCATTGCCTTGTCCCTCGGCGTCACCACGAAATGCTGCCAGCGTGTCCTGGGACATGCCGACCAGAGCCACGCAGTCCTCAGGGGCAGGATGGCTGCCTGCTGGATCCCTGCCTCTTCCTGGCACGCACCAGCGGTGTGCCCGTCCCTGCGGGCTCGCACCCATCTCTGGTTGGGTACCCAGGAGGTACTGGGTGGCTTTTGCACCCACGTCACCTCCTCAGCGAGATGTGGGTCTGAGGTGGGTGGTGGGACCATGCTGGGGTTGGGTGGTGGCTTTCAGAGGGGCTGGGGGATGCGGGAGTGCAGCCCAGAGCCCCGGGCAGTTGCCTTCACTGACCCTTTTTCCCTTCCCTGCAGCATTAAGGACTGTAAATGGCAGGAGAAGAACATAGTTGTGATGGAAGAAGTCGTTATCGCCCCTCCCTATCAAGTGGAAAACTGTAAAGGCAAAGAGGGAAGCGCGCTGAGTCACGTACGCAAAATAGTGAGTACGGGCAGGGGGGTCTGGTGGCACTGGGGATGCCGGGAGGGCGTCACATCCCGGGGACACCCGTGGTCCCTCCTTGGGTGGGCTCGCCTGCCTGCTGCGGATCCCCTGCCCGCCCTGCCTTCGCTAAACCCCTCTTTCTGTCCATCCCACCCTCCCTGCTGGCAGGTGGAGAAACATTTTCGAGACGTGGAAAGCCAAAAGGTAATGCAGCGTTCACAAGCACAGCAGACACAGAAGGAGACCTCCCTCTCGTCCTGAGGCCCACCTCCCGGCGCCGGGGACTCCCCCGCCGCCCCGCCACCGAGCCACCACCAGAGGCGGGAGGGCGGCGGCGGGGGGTTCAACTTTTATTTCCTTTTTCGAGCTCATTAATGGGGAGCTCAACCGATTCCAAACCTTAGACTTTAAAACAAACGAGAAAAGAGAATAATTTAAAAGCTCATGCATTACTTGACTAACAGACTTTCTTTTGTCCGCCATGTTTTCTTTCCTACCAGCCAGTCAGACTTTGTTAGTTTTATTTTTTGACCTTTCTTTTCCTTTTTCCTCCCCCCTTTCCCCTGCTGCCAACCCCGCCCCCCCCCTTTACTTTTCTAAAGGGGGTCTGTCACCCCGTGTCCCCCCTCTCTGCCTGTCCCATAGGAGGATCTCCCCCTGCCCGTCCCCCTGCCCACCAACCCCTCCAAAAATAAAAGTAACGAGCTGACTGCGGTGGCCGAACCGGGACCCTTGTGACCAGCGCGGTCTCGTTTTAATTTTGTTTGCACAGGGCAAGGCTTGAATTAGTCTTATTTTTCTTATCTTTAAATATATATATGAATATATATTAAAATGTTCTTTAAATATTTTCTGCTTCTAGCAGTTTTCTTGACCAGGATCGTGGCAAAAAAACCCTCACTGTCACTCCCCCCCACCCCACCCTCCCACCCCACCGGGCCCGGGGAGCCCGAGGGGGGCTCGGGTGCAGGGTGAGGGGGGGCTGTGGCCCCCTCCCTGCCCCACCACCCCCCCCCCGTGTGCCATGCTGGGGCCTGGGTTGGGTTTTTTCCCCCCTTTTCTTTTTTTTTTTTTTTTTCCCCTTTTTTTGAATTTTTTTTTAATTTTTCTTTTTTTTTTTTTGCCATGATCCTCCCCCCTCCCTTTTTTTGTTTTGTTTTTTAAAATAAATGGATCAAAATCAAACAATTCAAGCCCTGCCTTTAGAAGAGTTAAAAAGTAAAAAAAAAAAAATTAAAAAAAAAAAAAAGGAAAATTTTTTAGTATTGTTTAGCAAAAACAATAAAACCCGAAATTTTTTTAACCATCACCCGTGTCTGGCGCTCTGGGGGCGGGGCTTGCTGAGGGGCGGGGCTTCACTAGCGGGGCGGGGCCTCTGCGGGGAAGGGGGCGTTCTCGTAGGGCGGGGCTTCCGACGCGGGGCCGGACTTCCGGCGGGGCGGGCCTGGCGGTGATGGCGGCGGGCCGCGGCTGGCGGCGGCGGGCGTTGCGGCTGCTGACGGCGGGCGGCGGCGTTCTGCTGACCCGCTTCCCCTTCTGGCACTGCTTCAGCGGGCTGCTGCTCTGCGCCGAGCGCGCCGACGGGCGGCGGTGCGGGACGGGGGAGGCCTGGGGCGGGTGGGGGTCTGCGGTAGGCCCGGGGGTGGTGGTAGGGAGGCCTGAGGGTGTGGGGACGGGGGAGCTGGTTATGTTTGGGGGGGCTCCTGAGGCCTGTGTGGGGCCGGGGGAGCTGGTTAAGTGTGGGGCTGTGAGGGCCTGGGGCTGGTGTGGGGCCAGGGGAGCTGGTTAAGTGTGGGGGGGCTCCTGGGGTAAGTGTGGGGCCAGGGGAGCTGGTGATGTGGGGGGGGCTCCTGGGGTAAATGTGGGGCCCTGAGAGTGTGGGGTCGGGGGAGCTGGTTAAGTGGGGGGGGAGGGGGCTCCTGGGGTAAGTATGGGGCTAGGGAAGCTGGTGATGGGGGGGGGGGGGCTCCTTGGGTAAGTGTGGGGCTGTGAGGGCCTGGGGCTGATGTGGGGCCGGGGGAGCTGGTTAAGTGTGTGGGGGGGCTCCTGGGGTAAATGTGGGGCCCTGAGGGTGTGGGGTCGGGGGAGCTGGTTAAGGGGGGGGGGGGCTCCCGGGTTAAGTGTGGGGCTAGGGGAGCTGGTGATGGGGGGGGGGCTCCTGGGGTAAGTGTGGGGTTGTGAGGGCCTGGGGCTGGTGTGGGGCTGCGGGAGCTGGTTAGGTGTGGGGGGCTCCTGGGGTAAGTGTGGGGCTGTGAGGGTGTGGGGCCAGGGGAGCTGGTGATGTGTGTGGGGGGCTCCTGGGGTAAGTGTGGGGCCATGAGGGCTTGGGGCAGGTGTGGGGCCGGGGGAGCTGGTGATGTGTGGGGTGGCTGGCAGGCTCCTGTGGTAGGTGTGGGGCTGGGAGGGGGCTCCTGGGGTAAGTGTGGAGCCGGGTGGAGGGGAGTGTGGGGGCTGGGGGAAGGGCAGAGGGGCACTTGAGGGGGGCAGGGAGGGCTGTATGGGGCCAGGGGAGGGCTCTGGTAGAGTTAGGGGGTGAGGGGGGGTCTTGAGGGGGCTGAAGGGAGGTTCTGGGACTGAGCGTGGCCAAGGCTGGTTGTGGGGGTCAGGGGCTGGAGCTGCCATGCCCCCCAGGAAGCCAGACATCCCCGTCCCCTACCTGTACGTGGACATGGGGGTGGCCGTGCTCTGCGCCAGCTTCATGTCCTTTGGGGTGAAGCGCCGCTGGTTCGCCCTGGGGGCCGCCCTGCAGCTCGCCGTGGCCACCTACGCCGCCCACGTTGGTGGCCACGTCCACTACGGCGACTGGCTGAAGGTGAGACACCCCCCCACACACCCCCCAGCCCACCCCGGCCTCAGAGGGGCCCAGGGGGGGTGACGGTGACCCCGGCACAGGTGCGGATGTACTCCCGGACCATCGCCATCATCGGCGGCTTCCTCATCCTGGCCAGCGGTGCCGGCGAGCTCTACCGCCAGAAGCCACGCAGCCGCTCCCTGCAGTCCACGGGGCAGGTCTTCCTCGGCATCTACCTCATCTGCCAGGTACAAGGGGGGGGGTCACGGGACATTGTGGGGTGGGTGACAGCCACATCCTGCCCCCCACCCTGCTGCAGGCAGCGGGGGCTGGATCCGCCGGGGGTTTCCTTCCCTGGGGGAGAAGCCTTAGGCGAGCGCTACCAGTGCCACCAGTGGCACCATTACCGCCGTGCTCCAGTCCCCCTCCCCATCGTCGTTCCCCCCCCCCTGCCCCAGGCCTACTCCCTGCAGCACAGCAAGGAGGACCGCCTGGCTTACCTGAACCACCTCCTGGGGGGTGAGCTCGCCCTCCAGCTCCTCTTCATCCTCTATGGCCTCCTGGCCCTCGCCTTCCTCTCCGGTTACTACGTGCGGGCGGCGGCGCAGGTGCTGGCGGTGCTCCTGCCCCTCGCCATCCTCCTCATCGACGGCAACATCGGCTACTGGCACGACTCGCGCCGGGTCGAGTTCTGGAATCAAATGAAACTCATCGGGCAAAACGTCGGTATTTTTGGAGCTGTCGTCATCCTGGCTACCGACGGCTGAGCGGGACGGCTGCCGGCTGGGACTGGGGGGTGGGTGGGGGGCAGCAAGGAGCGGGGAGGGGGCGGTTTTTTTAAAGAATCACCGCTATTTATTCTTTTTTTTTTTTTAATTTGTAAATACTTGATAATTTTGCCAGAGGATGGGGCAGTCACTGCCCTGGGCGTGTGGGGGAGCTGGGGGTGGGGGGGGGGGCTTCTGCCTGTGGGGTTCTGGCCACTGTGTGGCCCCCTCCCCACCGAGGTTCCCCCCCCCCGCCCCCGGGTGTATTTTTACTGATGAAACAAGAAATCTTTTACCTCAACCCTGGGCTGTCTCGGCTGTTGTGCGCCAGCGGGGTCGGGCACTGCTGCTTCGGGGGGAGCTGGTTTTGGGGGTTTGGAGGGGGAGCTGTTTTGGGGGGAGCCTCTTTGGGGGGAGTTGACTCTTCCCCTCCCTTCAGCGGGGAAACTGAGGCAGGGGGACAAGCAGGGTCCTGGGCTGGGTTTTGCTGCCGGTGCCTGGCCGTCCCCGGGGTTCTGCCCTGCCTGCGCGCTGCCTGCACTCTGCCGCAACCTGACGTGGGGGCTCAGCTTGCGATTTATGGCAGGAGGATGTGCTGGCGGGGGGGGGGCGTGGGGAGAGCATCACGGCAGGACACGGTGAGGGGCTGGCAGACCCCGGGTGTCCCCGTGGGCCACGTCCTCGCTGTCCACGTCCTGCCGCCCGGCTGGGCAGGCATGTGTCGTGTGTGTGTCCCCCCCCGGCTGAGTGGTGGAAAATCAAACAGGGGCTGATAAGGGCCTTCCTCCGGGGAGGGGGGGGCATGTGTGGCCCCTAATGTGCCTCCGGCGGAACCGGGGGCCATAAAGCGCGGGGAAGCGGCAGAGCCCTGTTTGCTCTCCCTGTGCCTTTCCGTCCGACACCCCCGGCTGGGGGGGCTCCTCGCCCTCCCAGGACCCCCCCCCCCGGGGGCTGCTTAGGGTCCAGTGTTGTACCTTCAGTCCCAGACACTCCTCCATGCCCGTGGGGAAGGTGGGGGGCACACAGTGGACACCCCCTGCCCCATCCCCTTTGGGTACCCCTGGGGCCACCCCTCACCCTGCCCGGGGAGGTGCGGGGGGGGGGACACGACACTGCAGCCGGGGGTGGGGGGGTGGCATTTCTACCCGCTGGCAGAGCCATCCTGTGACCTTTGGAAAATTGCTGTTTACTGTCACTCGGGGGAAATGGTGCAGAAAGTTCTCGCCTCCCTTCTTCCCCCCGCAGCGGGGTCTGCTCTGTGCCAGGGGGGGGGGGGGCTGAGGGCCACCCGGACCCCGATCCTCCCTCCCGGCCTCAGCTCGGGACATCTGTGACGATGCAGTGACATTGCCGCTTGTGGGCTTTGGTTCCAGTCCACAGCAATGGGACCGGGGGGTTGGTGTCCCCCGGCCACCGCTCTGTGCCCCCCACCGCGAATCCCATGATGGGGCAGAGCCCCCCTGTCGGAGCGCTCCTCTGCCGGGGAGGGGGCTCAGCCCCCACCGGGGCGATGCTGGATTCGGCCTCCGTGTCCCCAAGGGCACGTGGCAGGCTGCTTGGGGGGGGCCATCCGCATCCCCCATCGATCCAATTAGCCCTTGATCGACCCGTGCCTTCGTTTGCGGGGACGTGAAAGGTGCTGGGCTGGGGCGGGGGGGGGGGGCTGCGCCAGGGCTGCTCCCACCCACCCCCAGGCTCACGAGGGGGCTCAGCCCCCTCTCCCAGGCTGGCGTGGGGCTGGGCACCACATGGCTGGGGCAGCGTGGACCCCCACTTGTGTCCCTGCGCGCCGGTGTGACGCTGTGGCCATGCTACGGGGACGAGTCCCCCCCCCGGGGCTGGGGACAGCCACGGGGCTGGGACCCCCGTGGTGGCACTGCCATGAGCCGTGCCCCCGCCGCCGCTCGCCAGGGTGATGGCCCGGTCAGGAGTTGGGGAGCGTGTCCCCTCCAGCCGGGCTGGTGGCACCCCACAGGGTCCTGGCCGAGCCGTGTCCCCTCCATCCACCTGCCTGGAGATGTGGCTGCTTCTGGGTGGGAGCATCTTGGGGCTTTTGGGGACCCCCCCCCCCCCTTCTGCCGCCCGTCCCCATCCCAGCACCCACATGGTGGCTTTGGTGGCCCCTTCCCAGTTTGGTGGGGACGCAGACCCCCCGCTCGCAGCACATCCCCGCCGGGCGCCTTTGTGCCTCAGTTTCTCCCTGGAGGCCCGGGCTGGGTGATTGCTCCTTAATGCCAAATCCATAACGAATTAGTGTCCCCCCCCGGCGCGGGGGGGGGGTCCTGGCGGGGGAGCGGAAAGGGCAGCTCATCCGTCCTGGAGGGCTGTGACAGCGGTCGATGGCGGTGACGGGGGCTGCGGTGACGGGGGCTGCGGTGACGGGGGCTGCGGTGGCGGCTCCGTGCCCTGCCGTGGTGTCTGGGGAAACTGAGGCAGCCGCGGGCTGTGTCCCTTCCCCTGTGCTGTCCCCCGTGGGTGGCTTGTGCCAGGGCTGTGGGCCGTTGTGTCCCCGCTGTGTCCCATGTGCTGTGCCCGTGTCACGGCTGTGCCGTGTTTGTGTCCCTGTGTGCCGCTGCCACGTCCCGAGGCTGTCCTGGGGCCACGCGTGTGCCGTGGCTGCGTGTCGCATCCGTGTCCCTGTGCCGTGGCTGCCTGTCACCTCTGTGCCTGTGTGCCCTGCCCCGCGTGCCGTGGCTGCGTGTCACATCCGTGGCCATGTGCCATTGCCATGTGCCACACGCCACGGCTGTGGCTGCGTGCCGTGTCCCTGCACCGTGGCCGCGTGTCACACCCGTGCCCGTGTGGCATTGCCATGTGCCGCACGCCGTGCCCGTGTCCCCGTGTCCCATCCGTGTCCCCCGTGCTCCGTCCGTGCCCCGTGCCCGCACCCCAGCCCCTCGGTGCGCCAGGCTCTGCCAAGGGACGGTGACAAGGTGCTGGCACGTGTCCCTGGGGCTGGGGGCCGGTGGAGGCGGTGAGGGGGGGGGGCTGCCGGGGTCCTGCCGTGCCCGTGGGTCGGTCACGGGTGAGGGAGGAGCCAGCAGCCCCCCCGGAGGCTATAAAACCCCAGGCAGGTGAAGGAGCCTTCGCGTCCCCAGAACTGTCACCCCGCTGCCAGGCCCTGCCTGTCACCTCCCGCCGCCTCCATCGTGAGTGCGGGGACAGCGTGGGGACGGGGCTGGGGTCTTGGGGGGGGGGGGGGTCCCGTGGAGGGGAGGTGTCCCCTTGGGATGGCTGGAACTCCTGGGAGGGAGATGTCCCCTTGGGGACGTGGAGGGGGGGTGTCCCTGGTGGGGAGGCATCCCTTGGGTTGGACTGGGGTCTTTGGGGTCCTTTGGGGTGGGAGATGTCCCTTGGGGTGGGAGATGTCCCTTGGGGATGCTGGGGCGGGGGGTGTCTCTGGGGGGAGATGTCCCCTTTGGGAGATGGGGGGGGTCGCCGGGGTCCCCAGGAGGGATGTGTCCCCTTGGGGACTTACAGGGGTTGTCCTTGGAGATCCCTGGGAGCAAGATGTTCCTTTGGGGAGAATGGATGAGGTCCCTGGGGGTCCCTGGGAGGGAGGTGGCCCCCTGGGGACGTTGGAGGTGTGTCTGGGGGGTCCCTGGGAGGTGGCCCCTTGGGGACATTGGGGGGGTGTCTGTGGGGTCCCTAGGAGGGAGGTGGCCCCTTGGGGACATTGTGGGGTCTCTGGAAATCCCTGGGGGTGAGATGTCCCTTTGGGGAGGTGGGGTGGTCTCCAGAAGGGAGATGACTCCGTGGGGACATGTGGGGGGTCCCTGGAGGGAAGATGCCCCTTGGGGGGGGGGGGGCTGTGGTCCTGGATTGGGGAGGGAGACATCCCCTTGGGGAGCAGGGTGCCCTGGGGGTGCGATGTCCCTGCAGGGGACGGGGTCCTCCGGGTGAGACACCTCTGTGGGCTCGGGGGGACACATGGGGGCTTTGGTGGGGGGCAGAGCTGCTCCGAGCTGGGACGGGGGTACCCGAGGGCGACGGGAGTGATGGACACAGAGCTGCCCCCCCGTCCCCACGCAGATGATGACGTCCCCGAGGCCGTGGCGCGTGCTGGTGGCCGTGGCCCTCTGCGCCCTGCTGTTCCTGGGCACGCTGGCGGCTGCGTACCCCCCCAAGCCCGAAAGCCCCGGGGACGACGCCTCCCCCGAGGAGATGGCCAAGTACTTCTCGGCCCTTCGCCACTACATCAACCTGGTGACGCGGCAGAGGTGAGCGCGGGTTGAGCGGGAGCACGCGCGTGCGAGCCCGGTGGCGCTCGTGCGAGCCCCTTTGCACGCGGAGGCAAGTCCCCGTTTGCACGCTCGTGCCTGCCCTTTTGCATCCCCCCCCCCCCCCCCGTGCGCCCCGTTGCGCGCACCCGGCGGTTCCCGTTCGCACGCTTGCGCGCGCTCCTTTGCACGCGCTCGTGCGCGCGTGGGGTCCCACGTTTGCGCGCCCACGTGTGCCGTGTCCCGCAGGTACGGCAAACGCGCCAGCCCTGAGTCCCTGGTGTCGGAGCTGCTCCTCGGGGCCAGCAGTGACAGGTCACGGTGAGTGTCCTCGTCCCCGTCCCCGTCGCCCCGTGGACAGGGAAAGGGGCTTGCACCCTCTCCTGCACCCTGGGGTGGGGGGCCTGGGGGTAGTTTGGGGTCCCAGAGAGCATTGGGGGTCTCGTGTCCCTCCCCTTTTCTCATGCCAGCTCTTCTCCGCAGGTACGACGATGACTCCGCGTGGTGACCGACCCCCCCAGCCCCCCCGTCCCCCAAATCCTCCCCGTCTCTCCGCATCTCCCTAAAGGACCCGGGGCTCCACCGCAGGGTGGGTCCCAGCACCCGGGGTCAGCGTGGGTCCCCCCCCGCCGGGAGGGCCGGGGACCCCCAGAGCCTGGCCCGGGGGGTGTCCCGCTGGGGGGGGCCCTGACCCCGTCTCCTCCCCACCGCTGTCAGGGGGGTCCCGCATGGTCCCTCAGCGGCAATAAAGAGCACGATCGTGGGCACCCGTCTGGGTTGTGTGTGCTGGAGGGAGGGGTGCAGGGGGGGTGGAGGGGTGCGGGGGGGATGGAGGGGTGCGGGAGGGATGGAGAGAGGGGTGCAGGGGAGATGGAGGGGTGCAGGGGAATGGAGAGGGGTGCAGGGGAGATGGAGGGGTGCGGGGGGATGGAGGGGTGTGGGGGGATGGAGGGGTGCAGGGGGGGATGGAGAGAGGGGTGCAGGGGAGATGGAGGGGTGCGGGGGGATGGAGGGGTGTGGGGGGATGGAGGGGTGCAGGGGGGGATGGAGAGAGGGGTGCAGGGGAGATGGAGGGGTGCAGGGGAGATGGAGGGGTGCAGGGGAATGGAGAGGGGTGCAGGGGAGATGGAGGGGTGCGGGGGGATGGAGGGGTGCAGGGGAATGGAGAGGGGTGCGGGGGAGATGGAGGGGTGCGGGAGGGATGGAGAGAGGGGTGCAGGGGAGATGGAGGGGTGCAGGGGGGATGGAGAGGTGTAAGGGAGATGGAGGAGTATGGGGGATGGAGAGAGGCTTGCAGGGGAGATGGAGGGGTACAGGGGGGATGGAGGGGTACAGGGGGGATGGAGAGAGGGGTGCAGGGGAGATGGAGGAGTACAGGGGGATGGAGAGAGGCGTGCAGGGGAGATGGAGGGGTGCAGGGTGGATGGAGGAGAGCAGGGGAGATGGAAGGAGGGGTGCAGGGGAGGATGGAGGGGTACAGGGGGGATGGAGAGAGGGGTGCAGGGGAGATGGAGGAGTACAGGGAGGATGGAGGGGTGCAGGGGAGATGGAGGAGTACGGGGGGATGGAGAGAGGCGTGCAGGGGAGATGGAGGGGTACAGGGGGGATGGAGGGGTGCAGGGTGGACGGAGGAGAGCAGGGGAGATGGAGAAGTGCAGGGGAGATGGAAGGAGGGGTGCAGGGGGTGCAGGAGGGATGGAGAGAAGGATGCAGGGGAGGATGGGGGGGGGGTGAGGCTGGGTGGAAGGAATAAGGGACAGGGGACCCACTGGGGTGCAGGGGTGGAGGGCTGGGGAGAGATGTGGGGAGTGGGGGGGGTGGAAGGGTCCACGGGGGAGTAGATGGAGGAGTGGAACGGGGGGAGGGATGGAAGATCTGGGGGGTGGGAGTGGGTGCACTGGGGGGTTGGGGAACACTGGAGTTGGATGCTGGGGTGCGCTGGGTGCAGGGGTGCACCGGGTGTGGGGGTAGCGGGGGGCAGTGGCTGGGGGTTCTGGGGCGCACTGGGTGCGGGGGGGATACGCTATCAATGGGTGTTGGGGTGCACGGGTGTGGGGGCGTGCTGGGTGGGGGGCTGCAGTGATGCTGGGGTTCATGGGGCACGGGTACATTCGTGGTGGGTGCTGGGGTGCACTGGGTGTGGGGTACACTGGTGGTGGGTGCTGACACCCACCGTGGGGTCCCTGTGGGGACTGTGGCTGTCAGGGGCTGTGTCAGGGCTGGGCTGGGTGTCCCCCACCCCTCTGACCCCCCAGCCTGGCCCGTGGGGGGAGTGGGGGGACAGTAACGTCCTCGGTCATGGCCACAGAGGGGGGCTGGCTGCTGTCCCCCACCCCCAGCTCTGCCTCCCACTGTCCCCCTGTCCTTCCATCCCCCCCCTCACCCCAACGTCGCACCCTCCACCCACCTGGCCCCCCCCCGCTGCCCATCCATCCGTCTGCCCCCCCCAGCGTCCCTCTGTCCCACTCCCCATCCCTCTGTCCATCCCTCACTGTCCCTCTGTCCTGCTGCCCACCCCTCCCGCCAGCCTCCACCCTTGCACCCCACCAGCCTCCCCCAGCTCTGCCCCTCTGTCCCCACTCCTGTCCCTCTGTCCCCACTCCTGTCCCTCTGTCCCCACAGCCGTCCCTTGGTCCATCTGTGGGGCTGAGATGCTCTGGGGACCGACGCCGGACACCCGTGTCCGTGTCCTCGGTCCTGCCAGGACCCCCCCCAGCCCAAGGTCAAACATTAACCAGGGCTATGCGAGGGGCCACGTGTCCCTGTCACCCCCCCCCCACGGTCCCTGTCCCCCTCGATGGCCCCTGTCCCCCCCCCGGCCACGTGGCCACCCGGCCACAGGTGCTGTGTGACAGGGTGACATCAGCGGGGGGGACAGGGGGGGATATAAGGGCCAGCACTGCGGTGGCAGCGGTGTCACCAGGAGTCGACGGCAGCGTCCCCCCCCACCCCGGTCTCGCCACGTCCCTCTGTCTCGCCGTGTCTCCGTGCCACCGCTCGTGGAAGCAGGTGAGTGGGGCCGGGGACTTGTCCCCCGTGGGGGGCCGGGGCTGGGGAGGGGGGTGGGTGACAGCACCCGTGCTGGGGGACGAGGCGCTGGAGGTGGGGGGGGGGGGGGGTGCGGGAGCGTGCAAGGATGTGCCAAACGGGGTGTGCACGAGGGTGTGAAACGGGTGTGCGCGAGGCTGAGCGTGCGCGCCTGCGTGTAGGGGCGTGAAACGCGGCGCGCGCGCCCGCGTGCTTGAGGGTGAGCTGGGGGGGGGGGTGCGCGCTCCGGGAGCGCGGCTTTTTCGTGCACGCTGGGAGCGGGGAGAGCGTGCGCGTGTGCGTGAGTGTGCGTGAGCGTGCACGTGAGCGTGCACCGCTAGACGGCTGTACGCCCACGCGTGCTGGAGGAGTGGAAGGTTTGTGCGCGTGCGCGAGCGCTCCCGCAGCATAGACGGGTGTCTGCGAGCGTGCAAGGGGGTGCGCGTGTGTGCACGGCTCTGTGCGCGTGTGCGCACGGCCTCAGGAGCGGAGGTCCGGCGTGCACGCCTGGGCGCGTGCCGAGCGCCGCGGACTCGAAGGCGCGTGGGGAGGGGGGGGGGGTGTCCGCGTGTGCACACGCGCGCGTGCGCGTCGGCGTGCGTGCAGGCGGGTGGCGTGCGTGCGGCGCGGTGCCGTCGGCGGAGCCTGAGGCCGCTGCGTGCGATGCAGCCATGGCTCCCCGCTGGCCCTCCCTGCTGCTCCTCGCCTGCGCCCTGGCGCTGCTGGCCGGGCACCCTGGCACCGCCGGCCCCGCGCAGCCCACCTACCCCGGGGACGACGCGCCCGTCGAGGACCTCGTCCGCTTCTACAACGACCTCCAGCAGTACCTCAACGTGGTCACGCGGCACCGGTGAGCGGCGAGGCGGCGGCGGGGGCATGGCTGCGGGACCCCCCCGTGACGCGCTGCCCGCTTGCGACGTGCTCCCCGTTGCAATGTACTCCCTGCAGCGATGCGCTGCCCCGTTGCGACGTGCTCCCTACTGCGACGTACTCCCTGTTGCAACATATTCCCCAGTGCAACGCACCCCTTGTTGCGAAGCGCTCCCTGTTGCAGTCCTTTTACCTGCTGCGACCAGATCTTTGTTGCTCCCCCTTGCAGCGCGCTCCCCATTGCAATGCGCTCCCCGTTGCAGCGCGCTCCCAGTTGCAGCGCACTCCCTGTTGCGGCGTGCTCCCCGTTGCAGCACACTTCCCACTGCAACACACTCTGCACTGCTGCATGGTCCCCATTGCAGCGTGCTTCCCACTGCAATGTGCTCCCCGTTGCAGCACGCTCCCTCGTTGCAACACGCCGCCTGTCGCAACGTGATCTCCTGCTGCAGCCAGCTCCCTTCTGCAAGGAGCTCCCCCATCGCAGCACACCATTGCACCGTGCGGCCTCGTCGCAACCTGCCCAACTTCTGCAACCAGCTCCCCGTTGCAGTGCAACTCCCGCTGCAACGCGCTCCCAGCTGCAACTTGCTCCTGTTGCCACACCCTTCCCATTGCAATGCGCTCCCCGCTGCAGCGCACTCCCTCGTTGCAACACGCTACCTGTTGCAATGTGCTCTCCAGCTGCAACCAGCTCCCTTCCGCAGTGAGTTCCCCCATCGCAGCACACCATTGCACCATGCGGCCTCATTGCAACCTGCCCAGCTGCTGCAACCGGCTCCCTGTTGCAGTGCAATTGCTGCTGCAATGCGCTCCCTGCTGCAACTTGCTCCCATTGCCATGCGCTTCCCATTGCAACATGCTCCCCACTGCAGCGCGCTGCCCATTGCAGCATGCATCCCATTGCAATGTGCTCCCCACTGCAGCACACCCCCTCGTTGCAACACGCTACCTGTTGCAACGTGCTCTCCTGCTGCAACCAGCTCCCTTCCGCAGTGAGTTCCCCCATCGCAGCACACCATTGCACCATGCGGCCTCATTGCAACCTGCCCCGCTGCTGCAACCGGCTCCCTGTTGGGGTGCAATTCCCGCTGCAAAGCGCTCCCTGTTGCAGTGCAATTCCCGCTGCAACACGCTCCCTGCTGCAACTTGCTCCCGTTGCAACGTGTTCCCCGTTGCAGCGCGCTGCTCCCCTGCAACCCGCTCCTCCGCTGCACCCTTTGCTCGCTGCAGCCGGCTTCCCCCCCGTTGCACCGTGCTCCCCATTGCATGGTGCCGCCCCCCGGTAACGCGTTCGCCCCTCGCAGGTACGGCAAGCGGTCGGGCAGCCGGGTGCTGTGCGAGGAGCCCTTCGGTGCCGCAGGGTGCTGAGCCCCCAGGTGAGGGGTGGCAGGTGGGGGTCTGCACAGCGACCGAGCTGGGAGGGGGGGGACTGGGGGACGGATGCTGGGTGAACGCCCCAGCACCACCCGTGCCTCAGTTTCCCCAACAGGCATCACCCTGGGTGGAGGTGGGGGAGCCCCAGGGTGGGGGACGTGGGGTGGGGGGAGGCTCCGGGGGGGCACTGAGGGGTGCTGGGGTGCTGACCCCCTCTCATTGCAGGGACGCTGCCGGGGCAGAGCGGGTGAAGAGGAGCCCGGCGGGGTGTAGCACCCACGGCACCCGCTGCACCCACGACACCCACTGCACCCGTGGCACCTGCTGCACCCACGGCACCCACGGCACCCACGGCACCCATCACCCCGGGGCCGGGCTGGTCCCCCAGCAATAAACCCCCTTGCAGCCACCTCCTGCCTCTGCCTGCTCAGGGGACGGGGACACCTGGGGGGCACTGGGGCTGGCAGGGCTGGGGACACTGGGGACAGCTGTGCTGGGGACACTGGGACTGGGGACACTGGGGGTGGGGACACTGGGGGTGGGGACACTGGGGGTGGCTGTGTTGGGGACACTGGGGACACTGGGGGTGGCTGTGCTGGGGACGCTCGGGCTGGGGACACTGGGGCTGGGGACACTGGTGGTACTGGGGGTGGCTGTGCTGGGGACACTGGGGCTGGGGACACTGGGGGTGGCTGTGTTGGGGACACTGGGGGTGGGGACACTGGGGGTGGCTGTGTTGGGGACACTGGGGGTGGGGACACTGGGGGTGGCTGTGCTGGGGACACTGGGACTGGGGACACTGGGGCTGGGAACACGGGCTGGGGACACTGGGGACAGCTGTGCTGGGGACACTGGGACTGGGGACACTGGGGGTGGCTGTGCTGGGGACACTGGGGACACTGAGGACACTGGGGTGGCTGTGCTGGGGACACTGGGGGTGGGGACACTGGGGGTGGCTGTGTTGGGGACACTGGGGACACTGGGGGTGGCTGTGCTGGGGATGCTGGGGACACTGGGGGTGGCTGTGCTGGGGACGCTCGGGCTGGGGACACTGGGGCTGGGGACACTTGGGGTGACTGTGTTGGGGACACTGGGGCTGGGAACACTGGTGGTACTGGGGGTGGCTGTGCTGGGGACACTGGGGCTGGGGACACTGGGGATGGCTGTGTTGGGGACACTGGGGCTGGGGACACTGGGGCTGGGAACACGGGCTGGGGACACTGGGGGTGGCTGTGTTGGGGACACTGGGGCTGGGGACACTGGGGGTGGCTGTGTTGGGGACACTGGGGGTGGGGACACTGAGGGCACTGGGGCTGGGGACACTGATGCTGGTTGTGCTGGGCACTGTGGAGGCACCAGTGAGGGGGCACTGGGAATACTGGTGCTGGGGACACTGGGGATGCTGGGACTGGGGACACCGGTACTGGGACATGGCGTGGGGTGCCCCACTGCTGGGGTGTCGGTGTCAGCACTGGGGGTTCCCCCCCCGTGGGACAAAATGTGGGGTTGGGGGGGGGCCTCGTCTGTCCCTGCACACGTCTGCGGTGCGCTCGCACACGCGTGTGTAAGCACACACCCACGTGCACGAGGGTGCCCCAGCGTGCCCGGCCACCCCACGCCTGCGCGGCCGTCCCCGTCGGTGCCAGTCACGCGTCCCCAGCACCCCCACGGGTGAGTGTTCACCAGGCCGGGGCTTGCACACGCGTGTGCGAGCACCCCTCGGGTGTGCGTGGGGGGGGGGGTGCAGGTGAGAGTGGGGTGGCTCGTGCTGGGAGCCCCAGGGCGCGTGTGTGCCACGGGGCTGCGTGCACGGGGCCTGCACACGCGTGTGCAAGGCGGGGGGGGGAAGGGGGGGGTCGTTGCTGGGAGCGCGCGCGTGCAGGTGCGTGCGCACACGAGCGGGGCGCGGTCCCTTTAAATCCGCGCCCCCCCCTCCCCGCGCCCCCACCCCCCCCCCCCGCCGCGGTTGCCACGGCAACAGCGCGGACCCGCGCGCCCCCCCCCCCCGCCCGCCCCCTTAAAGGGGCCGAGCCCCTGCTGTTCTCCCCTCCCCAAGCCGCGGGAGGCTGCGTGGCTGCGTGCGTGGGGAGGGTGTGTGGGGGGGGCTCCCACGGGTGAGCACGCACGGGGGAGCGGGTGTGGGTGTGCACGCGGGTGTGCAAGCCGGGGTGAGCGGGTACGGGGGGGGTGCACGCACGGGGAAGGCGGGGGGGGGGGAGAGCACGCCCCGTGGGTTTGCACGCGAGCGTGAGCACGCAGGGGGTGCGTGTGCGGTGCGGCGGGTGGGGGGGTGGTCTGCACGCGCGTGTGAGCATGCACGGGGACGCGTGCCGGCACGCCCGCGTGGGGGGGGGGGGCGGTGTGCGGGCCACACGCGCGTGTGCGCGCCCGCGGCCCTGCGGGCTGTGCACGAGCGCGCGCGCCGGACGTGTTTCTCGGCACGCGGGCGCGTGCAAAGCCGCGTGTGCGGCAACCGCCCACGCCTGGCGCGAGCGCACCCACGCACACTCCCCCCCCCCTTCCCACGCGGGTGTGCAAAGCGTTTGCACGCACCGAAGCCGACGCGGCGGCACCGTCCTCCGCGTCCCTTGTACACGCGTGTGCAAGGCTCCCCGTCTGCACGCGTGGGCCGGGGGGGGGGGGGGGCGCGGTACCCGGATCTTGAGGGGGGGGGGACGACCGGGGAAGCGGGGGGGGGCAGGCGGGAGGCCCGGCTCCGCCGCCCGCAGCCATGAGCGGCCCCGGTGGTGGGTCCCCGCCGGCCGGTCCCGTCCCCGCTATCGCCCCCCTGGGCCCCCAAGGTACGGGGGGGGGACACGCACACGGGGGGGGGGGCGGTGGGGGGGGTGATGCCACGCAGGGGGGCTGGCGTGGGCAGGGGGGGTTTGGGGAGGGGGTGGGGTGGGGGTAGGGAGATGGGGGATGCGGGGGGGGGTGTGTCTTGGTGGGATCTCTTAGGTAAGGGGGGGGCTCTCTGGGTTGCAAATTTTCTCCCCCCCCCCCCCCCCCCCCGCGGTTGCAGGGCGAGCATCCCCCGCCATTGCAGCGCTCCTTCTCCTCGCAGCGCAGCGGCTCCCGCTTGCAGCGCAGCCCCAGATGCAGCGCAACCCTCCCCCAATTTCACGGGGACCCCCCCCAATTGCACTGGACCCCCCCCCCTCCCAATTGCATTGCCCCCCCCCCCCCGGCTGTTTTGCAACACCCACATTTGCATCGCCCCCCCCTGCTGTATTGCAACACCCATATTTGCATTGCAAACCCCCCCCCATTGCATTGCACCCCCCCATTGCATTGCGCCCCCCCCGGCTGTATTGCACCCCCCCATTTGCAGTGCACCCCCCCCATTTTCAGTGCAACCCCCCCCCATGCTGCTGCATGTACTGGGTGTGGGGATTGCCCCCCCTCCCGGGGGGGGGGTTGAGGAATATTCTCCCACCCCCCCATCACCAGGGCAGCACCCCCAAGTGCTGACTTTAAGGGGGGGGGCTCTCTGTGGCCCCCACCGCAGGGACTTGGGGGTACAGTGCAACTCCCTGCAGGTACGGGGGGCTGAGGGGGGGGATTTGGGGGGGGGGAGAGCAGGTCCGTGTGTGGGTGAGCTCTTTGCACGGGGATGGGGTGCTCCTCGCTTGGGGAAACTGAGGCACGGGGGGGGGGAGGCTGTGGGGCTGAGCAGCCAGGATTAGACCTTATGCCCCCCCCCCCCAGGTGTTGGGGGGCTCTTGCCTACACGGGCACTGCGATGCCCCACGGCCCCCCCCGCTCAGGCAAGGCACGTCCGTTTGTCTGTCCTTCCTGTAGAACAAGGTGTAGGGGGGGTCCCTGCAACCAGGGGACCCCCCCCAGCCCACCCCGGGGGGGAGTGGGACAGGACGGCGTCAGGCACGGGCACCCCCCGCTCCGTTTGACTTTCACCCACATTTTACCGCTCTCTCCTGCTCTGCCCCCCCCCCATGTCCCCATGTGTCCCCCCCCTTTGCCGTGTCCCCCCCCCCGCCCCCCAGCCATGCAGCAGGTCCTGGACAACCTGATGGGGCTCCCCGGCACCCCGGGGGCCGCCGACCTGGACCTCATCTTCCTCCGCGGCATCATGGAGAGCCCAATAGTAAGGTCCCTGGCGAAGGTACGGTGACACGGGGGTGGCACCGTGTCCCCGTGTCCCCCCCCCAGACCTCCCGCTGCAGGTGGCAACGTGTGGGGCACGGGGGGGATGTGCGTGCACGGGTGTATGGGTGCACGAGTGTGTGCGTGCTTGTCTGGAGGAAGACGCACGTGCGCGTGGATGCCTGTACACGCGCGTGTGTATACCTGCGTGTGTACGTGTGCACGCACATGCATGGATATATGCACGTACACGCGTGTCCGTACATGGATGTGTGCTTGCACGTACGTGGGTGCATACAGGGAGGTGGCTGCGCATGCCTGCGCATACGTGCGTGCGCGTGCACGTGTGTGTATGCATGTACGTGTGCGTGGATGTACACTCGCACATGGGTGTGCACGCATGAATGCACGCGTGCATGTGCGTGCAGGGAGGTGCGCGCCCATGTTTGCACGCGTCTGCGCGCGCACGCGTGGAAGCGAGCGTGCCCGTTGGCGCGCGCGTGTGTGCACGCCTGCGCGTGTGAGGCTGCAGCGTGGGGGTGAGGGAGGGCCACGCGTGGGGTGGGGGCAGGGGAGGGTGCTGGGTGTGCATGGCTGGGTGGGTGGGCGTGCACGCGTGTGTGCGTGCCACCCGCCGGCCGCGTCGACGGGGTGCGTGCGGCTGGCCCCACGTCCTGCGTGTTTACCGGTGCGTCCGCGTGTGTTTGCACGTGCACGCGGTTGCGCAGCGGCGATGCGTGCGCAAGCACCTGAGGATGCGCCCCTCTGCATCCGAAAGGGTGGCTTCGCACGCGCGCGTGCAAAGGGCACGTTGGCGTGTGCGTGGGCACGTTGGCGTGTGCGTGGGCACGTTGGCGTGTGCGCGCTGGGCCGTGCCACGGTCTCTCCCGCTGCGGGCCGGGGACCGTGTCCGTCCCCGTCCCCCCCCCCGGCTCCCCGCATCGAGAGCAGATGCCGGGGGTATTAGCGAGCGGGTGGGCGGCGCGGGGGTCCCTAATCCCCCCCCCCCCCCCGATCCCGTCAGGCCCACGAGCGGCTGGAGGAGACGAAGCTGGAGGCGGTGAGGGACAACAACCTGGAGCTGGTGCAGGAGATCCTGCGCGACATCGGGCACCTGGCGCGGCAGGACAGCGCGGCCGCCGAGCTGGCCCGCATCCTGCGCGAACCCCACTTCCAGGTGGGGTGCGGGAGGCCCGCGCGTGCGACGCGGGTGCGAGAACGCGCCTGCGACGCCGGTGCGACAGCCCGCCCGCTCCCCTCCACCCCGGGGTGTCGTTGCAGTCTCTGCTGGAGACCCACGATTCGGTGGCTTCCAAGAGTTATGAGACGCCCCCGCCCAGCCCCGTTCTGGATCCGGCCTTCAACAACCAGCCCGTGCCCCCCGACGCCGTGCGCATGGTGGGCATCCGCAAGACGGCCGGCGAGAACCTGGTGAGCCCCAGCGTGGGGTGCTGCGGGGGGCTTTGCTGGGTGCTGGGGTTGCTGCGGGGTGCTGGGGGTGCTGGGGGCGTTGTGGGGTGCTGGGGGGGTTGTCGGGTGCTGGGGCCGTTGCAAGATGCTGCGGGCGTTGCAAGGTGCTGGGGCCGTTGCAGGGTGCTGGGGGCGTTGTGGGGTGCTGGGGGGGTTGTTGGGTGCTGGGGACATTTCAAGGTGCTGGGGGGTGTTGCTGGGTGCTGGGGGTGCTGGGGGCGTTGTG
Organism: Buteo buteo; assembly: GCF_964188355.1. Taxonomy (NCBI): domain Eukaryota; kingdom Metazoa; phylum Chordata; class Aves; order Accipitriformes; family Accipitridae; genus Buteo; species Buteo buteo. The sequence continues at coordinate 43,367,141 of NC_134179.1, forward strand.
GGATGCTGGGGGCGTTGTGGGGTGCTGGGGGTGTTGTTGGGTGCTGGGGATGTTGTAGGGTGCTGGGACACTGCAGGGTGCTGGGCGTGTTGTGGGGTGCTGGGGACATTTCAAGGTTCTGGGGCCATTGCAGGGTGCTGGGGGTGCTGGGGGCATTGTGGGGTGCTGGGGACATTTCAAGGTTCTGGGGCCATTGCAGGGTGCTGGGGGTGCTGCAGGGTGCTGGGGGCATTGCAGGGTGCTGGGGATGTTGTAGGGTGCTGGGACATTGTGGGGTGCTGGGGGTGTTGTGGGGTGCTGGGGATATTTTGAGGTGCTGGGGGGTGTTGCTGGGTGCTGGGGGCATTGTGGGATGCTGGGGGTGTCGTTGGGTGCTGGGAGTGTTGTAGGGTGCTGGGGATGTTGTAGGGTGCTGGGACATTGTGGGGTGCTGCGGGTGTTGTGGGGTGCTGGGGCCATTTCAGGGTGCTGGAGGTGCTGCGGGGTGCTGAGGGCATTTCAAGGTGTTGGGGGCGTTGCAGGGTGCTGGGGGTGCTGGGGGCGTTGTGGGGTTCTGGGGGCGTTGTGGGGTGCTGGGGACATTTTGAGGTGCTGGGGGCTGTTGCTGGGTGCTGGGGGTGCTGGGGGCGTTGTGGGGTGCTGGGGGTGGTGTTGGGTGCTGGGGCCGTTGCAAGATGCTGCGGGCATTGCAAGGTGCTGGGGCCATTGCAGGGTGCTGGGGGTGCTGCGGGGTGCTGGGGGCATTGTGGGGTGCTGGGGGGGTTGTAGGGTGCTGGGACATTGTGGGGTGCTGGCATGTTGCAGGGTGCTGGGGGTGTTTCTGGGTGCTGGGGACATTGCAGGGTGCTGGGACGTTATGGGGTGCTGGGGGGCATTACGGGGTGCCGGCGGCATTGCCGGCGTGACCAGAGGGTGCCGTCTGGGTGACACGGGACGCTACGGCGGGGACACGGGCGTAGGGCTGACGCGGGGCCGTGTCACCCAGGGGGTGACGTTCCGGGTGGAGCGGGGGGAACTGGTCATCGCCCGCATCCTGCACGGGGGCATGGTGGCGCAGCAGGGGCTGCTGCACGTCGGGGACGTCATCCGGGAGGTGAACGGGCGGGAGGTGGGCAGCGACCCGCGGGCGCTGCAGGACAGCCTGCGCCACGCCAGCGGCAGCGTCGTCCTCAAGATCCTGCCCAGCTACCAGGAGCCTCACCCCCCCCGGCAGGTACCGAAACCCACCCCCCGCACCCCTCCATCTGCATCCCGCACCCAGCACCCTGCCCATGGCTTCCCCTGCCCGTGGGTCCGCGTCCCCCCGCCTCTGTGGCCGTGTTGTCCCCGTGCTGACGTGTCCCACGTGCCCCGTGCCCCCTTGCCACGTGCCTCAGCTCCCCACGCGTCCCCCGAGCCCCACGACCCCCCGTGTCCCCCTGTCCACGCACACCGGTAGGGACTTGCCCCGTGCCCACGTGGCCCCATGGCTAGTGGGACCCCAGTGTCGTCCCCCCCCACTGTGCCCTGCGCACCCACCACTGGTGGTGGCACCCGGTTGCGGTGACACCCCCGTGTCCCCATCCCTGTCCCCGTCCCCATCCCCACGCCAGGACCTGGGTGCCCGGGTGGCAAAGTCCCCCCCCCCCCCCCCCCACTCCATCCCCTCCCCGTGCCAGCCTGGCACAGGCGCCCGCCGTCACCCCGGGCTCCGCGGGGACAATGCGGCGCTGTCGCCGCGTCCCCTGGCACGGCGTGTCCCCGCGGCGGGCTGGCCCCCGTGGGCACCCTCGCTGCCGCCAAGCGCAAGGCAGAGAGAGGCTCCGGCGCGCGAGCACACGCGCGTGCGAGCACACGCGCGTGCGTCCGCCCTCGCACGCCGGCGCCGCACGCATGTGCGCCATCGTGAGCGCGGCGACGGCGGCGGCGCTGGCCGCCTGCGTGTGCCTGTGCGTGGGCCTGGGGCTCTGCGTGGGTGCCGCCGTGGGTGCCCTGTGGGGCGCGGCGGCGGCCGCCGGTGCCGCCTGCGTGTGCGCGGGTGCCGCGCGTGCCTGGCTGCGCCGGACGGCGGGGGAGCGCCGGGGCGGGGGGGGCGTCTAGCCGGTTGCACGCGCGCGTGCGTCCACGCGTGGACAGCAGCTCCCGCCTTTCCCGCTGCCACCCTGGGGAAACTGAGGCACGGGCCGGCAGCGTGCAAGCGATGCAGAGGAGGGAACCCAAGCGGCCGGCGGCCTCTCCTGCCCCCCCCCACTGACCCCCCCCCCCGGTCCCCAGGTCTTTGTCAAGTGTCACTTCGACTACGACCCGGCCACCGACAGCCTCATCCCCTGCAAGGAGGCCGGGCTCAAGTTCACCGCCGGTGACCTGCTGCAGATCGTCAACCAGGACGACCCTAACTGGTGGCAGGTCGGGGGGGGGGGCCCTGGTGGGTGGGTGGGGGGGGGTGTCTGGCCCTTTTCCCCCTTTCTGGGTCCACAGAGGGTCAGGGGTGACCCTGGAGCTGGGGAGGGTCCTTGGAAACTGAGGGGGGGGTCCCTGGGAGCTGGAGGGGGGTCCCTAGGGCTTGGGGGGGGGTCCCTGGGAGGGGTCTCTGGAAACTGAGGGGGGGTCCCTGGGAGCTGAGGGGGGTCCCTGGGAGGGGTCCCTGGGAGCTGGGGAGGGTCCCTGGGAGCTTGAGGGGTCGCTGGGGCTTGGGGGAGTCCCTGGAAGCTGGGGTGGGGGGGTCCCTGGCAGCTGGTGGGGGGGTCCCTGGGAGCTCAAGGGGTCTCTGGGGCTGGGGCTGGTCCCTGGAAGCTGGCAGGGGTCCCTGGGAGCTGGGGGGGGTCCCTGGGAGGGGTCTCTGGAAACTGAGGGGGGGTCACTGGGAGCTGAGGGGGGTCCCTGGGAGGGGTCCCTGGGAGCTGGGGAGGGTCCCTGGGAGCTTGAGGGGTCACTGGGGCTTGGGGGGGTCCCTGGGGCTGGGGCTGGTCCCTGGAAGCTGGGGGGGGGGGGTCCCTGGCAGCTGGTGGGGGGGTCCCTGGGAGCTCAAGGGGTCTCTGGGGCTGGGGCTGGTCCCTGGAAGCTGGCAGGGGTCCCTGGGAGCTGGGGGGGGGTCCCTGGAAACTGAAAGGGTCTCTGGGACCTCAAGGGGTCCCTGGGGCTGGGGCTGGTCCCTGGAAGCTGGGGGGGGTCCTTGGGAGCTGGGGGGGGGGTCCCTGGAAACTTAGGGGGTCCCTGGGAGCTGGTGGAGTGCCTGGGGCTTGGGGGGGTCTGTGGGGCTGAGGATGGTCCCTGGGAGCTCGAGGGTCCCTGGGGCTGGGGCTGGTCCCTGGAAGCTGTGGCAGGGGGGGGTCCCTGTGGGGCTGGGGGGGTTCCCCGTGGGGCTGGGGTCCCCATGTGCGGCGCTGTCCCCCCCCAGGCGTGCCACGTGGAGGGGGGCAGCGCGGGGCTGGTGCCCAGCCAGCTGCTGGAGGAGAAACGGAAGGCCTTCGTCAAGCGGGACGTGGAGGTGGCCCCCACCTCCGGTACGGAGCCCCCACTCGGGTACTGGGTGGGGACATGGCCCTGGGGGGGGGACGGGACAGGCGGTCACCTCCCGAGGGGGAGCGCGGTGGGTCCCCTGCACCCTATGGCAACGTCCCCATCGCCCCATGGTGATGTCCCCATCCCCGTGGGGCAACGTCCCCATCGCCCCATGGTGATGTCCCCATCCCCGTGGGGCAACGTCCCCATCGCCCCATGGTGATGTCCCCATCCCCGTGGCACCGTCCCTGCGGCAGGTCCCAGCTCCCCTGGCACCGTCCCCGTGCCACGGCACTGTCCCCCTCCCCGTCCCCATCCCCGTCCCCAGCTCAGCCAGCCCTCGTGCCCTCGGCAGGGGCCCTGTGTGGCAGCCTCAGCGGCAAGAGGAAGAAGAGGATGATGTACCTGACGACGAAGAACGCCGGTGAGCGTCCCCCGATGAGCGTTCCCCCCAGGGAAGGGGGGACGGTCCCCAAGGCCATGCCCGTGGCAGGCTCGCGGTGGCACCTCACAGGATGGGGTGCCTTGGGGTCCCCACGGCACCCGGCTTGGGGTCCCGCCGGGGGTGACAGCCCCGTCCCTCGCCCAGAGTTCGACCGCCACGAGCTGCTGATCTACGAGGAGGTGGCCCGCATGCCCCCCTTCCGCCGGAAAACCCTGGTGCTCATCGGCGCCCAGGGCGTGGGCCGCCGCAGCCTCAAGAACAAGCTCATCATGTCGGACCAGGCGCGCTACGGCACCACCATCCCCTGTGAGTGTCCCCGCGAGCATCGCTGTCCTCCGCGAGCATCGCCGTCCCCGTGAGCATCACTGACCCCGCCGGCATCACCATCCCTCACCAGCATCACTGTCCCCTGCAAGTATCACTGTCCCCTCTGAGCATCACTGTCCCTGCCAGCATCCCTGTCCCCTGCACCAGCATCCCTGTCCCCTGCACCAGCATCCCTGTCCCTGCCAGCATCACTGTCCCCGCCAGCGTCATTGTCCCCTGCGAGCATTCCTGTCCTACACCAGCATCCCTGTCCCTGCCAGCATCACTGTCCTCTGTGAGCATCCCTGTCCTACACCAGCATCCCTGTCTCCTGCACCAGCATCCCTGTCCCCCACCAGCATCCCTGTCCCTGCCACCGTCACTGTCCCCTGTGAGCATCCCTGTCCCCTGCACCAGCATCCCTGTCCCCCACCAGCATCCCTGTCCCTCACCAGAATCCCTGTCCCCTGCACCAGCATCCCTGTCCCCCACCAGCATCCCTATCCCTGCCAGCGTCACTGTCCCCTGCGAGCATTCCTGTCCTGCACCAGCATCCCTGTCCCCTGCACCAGCATCCCTGTCCCCTGCACCAGCATCCCTGTCCCCCACCAGCATGCCAGTCCGTCACCAGCATCCCTGTCCCTGCCAGCATCCCTGTCCCCCACCAGCATCCCTGTCCCCCACCAGCATCCCTATCCCTGCCAGCGTCACTGTCCCCTGCGAGCATTCCTGTCCTACACCAGCATCCCTGTCCCCCGCGAGCATCACCTTTCCCATGAGCATCACTGTCCCCTGCGAGCATCACCGTCCCCTGCGAGCATCACCTTTCCCATGAGCATCACTGTCCCCTGTGAGCATCACCGTCCCCTGCGAGCATCACCATCCTCGTGAACATCCCTGTCCCCCACCAGCATCCCTGTCCCCTGTGAGCATCCCTGTCCCCCACCAGCATCCCTGTCCCTCACCAGAATCCCCGTCCCCCACGAGCATCACCATTCCCAGCACAGCCCAGCGTGGCCGCCACCGGGGAACTGGGCGTGCGCGTGCAGCATCACAGCCCCGTCCCCGCAGGCTGTGGGTGGTCCCCAGGGTGGGACCCACGGGTTGGGTGGGTGACGCTCAGATGGGCCATCCCCGGAGCAGACACGTCACGGAAGCCGAAGGAAAACGAGAAGGACGGGCACGGGTACCGCTTCGTGTCGCGGGGGGAGATGGAGGCGGACATCAAGGCGGGGCGGTACCTGGAGCACGGCGAGTACGAGGGCAACCTCTACGGCACCAAGATCGACTCCATCCGTGCCGTGGTTGAGGCCGGCAAGATGTGCATCCTGGACGTCAACCCCCAGGTAGGGGACCCGGGGAGGGGGACACACCAAAGGGGTGGAAGGGGCTGCCCACCGCCCTGGGGCTCAGTGCCATCCCCTCCCGCCCAGGCGGTGAAGGTGCTGAGAACGGCTGAATTCGTTCCATATGTGGTCTTCATCGAAGCCCCCGGTCCCGAGATGCTGCGGGCCATGAACCGGGCGGCACTGGAGAGCGGCGTGGCCACCAAGCAGCTCACGGTGGGTCCCCTCTCCGGGGAGGGCAGGGGGGGGGACACGGGGAGCGATGGGGAAACTGAGGCAGGGTTTGTGCGGGGCAGGAGGCTGACGCCAGGCGGACGGTGGAGGAGAGCGGCCGAATCCAGCGGGGTTACGGCCATTACTTCGACCTCAGCCTGACCAACGACGACCTGGAGCGCACCTTCGGGCGGCTGCGGGAGGCCATGGAGAACTTGCGTGCCCAGCCCCAGTGGGTGCCCGTCAGCTGGGTCTACTAGTGCCCCCCCTCCAATCCCCCTCCCCACCCGGGGGGGGGGTCCCCACCACCTTCACCCCCCCACCCCCAGCCCGGCCAGGAGGAGGAGGAGGAGGAGGAGGGAGGAAGGCGGTTGTGCACCTGCCGTCTCACCCACTGGTGTGATGAGTTTGCCGTGCTCAGCGCTGGGGTGGGGGGGGGTAGCTCTCTGCAGAGCCCCCCCCTCGCCCCTGGTCCCTGTCTCCCTCCTACCCACACCCAGATTTATGGGGGGGGGATGGACAGAAGCAGCCGGTGGGGTCCCGTGGGGGCGACAGACGCCCCCCCTCCGTGCCCAGCACCCACACAGCTAATTCACTGCCAAAACCTCCCCCCTGCCCCGTATGATCCCAGGGGACCGTGCCACCCCCTCCAGCCGGGTTTGCTGTGAGCTGGGGGGGGGGCACAGGGAGGATGGGGGTCCTCCAGCACTGTGTGGCTTTGGCCCTTTGTAGCCCCGTGCCTCAGTTTCCCCCTGGGGAAGCCCACCCTGTGCCTCAGTTTCCCCATGGGGAAGCATACCCTGTCCTGGGGCAATGCGTGGGTTGGGACCCCCAGGGCTGGGGGTGTGGGGGGGTCACACCCAGCTGGAGCCCCATAAACTGCCATGGACCCAGGTGTCCTGGCTTACCCCCCCCCCCAGGCTGCAACCCCCCGCCCAGGGACCCCCTTTCACCTTTACCAGAGTGGGGGTCCCTCTCTGTCCCTTGTGCCCCCCCATCACCCCTTCCCAGGTAGCAATAACCCCCCAAGACCCCCTGCCCATGTGGGTTCTGCCCTGTAATTAACCTTTAATTAACCCTGTAATTAACCCCCGGGGGGGGGGGAAGGGGCTGTGGTTGGGGGCTCACTGGGACACTCCTGGGGCTGTCTTGGGGGGGGGGGGGCTGTCGTGGGGTGACCCCAAGGGATGGGGACACGGGGAGCGCAGAGCACATGCGTGCAGGTGCGTATGCACACGCGTGTGCCCCCCCTTGCCAGCGGCATGTGTGTGCCCCCCCTCCCTCCTGCCCCGAGGCCCCCCCCCTCCCCGGCCACCCCCTGTCCCTGTCCCCATCCCTGGGTTGTTCCTTTTTGGTACTTTGCTGTGACTTTTATTAAAGATAAAGGTGAGAAAAGCAGCAGGTTTGTCCCTTATGGCCAAATCCAGCTGGTGGTGGGACACTTCTGGGGGGGGGGGGGACATGGTGTCACCGGTGTCACCGGTGTCACCTCTGCGCCACCCTGCCCCTCTCCCACCGGGTGCTGATGTTTTTTTTCTCTGCAAATCTGTTTTGCCCCAGTTTGGTGCCTGGAGGGTGTTTGTGGGGCTGGGTGGGGGGGACAGCGTGTGTGTGCACATGAGTGTGCACGCACGCACGCGTGTGCGTGCACACACGCGTATATGTTGACATGTGGCTGTATTTGGGGTTTGGTGGTTGTGGGTGCTGGGGGGGTTGGGTTTGGGTGGTGGGGGGTTGGTGGGGGGAGTCGGGGGGGGTCTGTGTGTGTTGGTGCGTACATGTGTGTGCATGTGTGACATTGCACACACGGGCCCTTACTGGGTGCTGCCGGGAGAGGTCAGCAGAGCTGCAGGCGCTAGAGCTGGGGGGGGTGTGTGGGTGTGGGTGTGCACGCGTGGGTGGGTGGGTAAGGAGGGGGGTGGGTGAGGGTGTGCAAGTGTGTGTTTTGCACAGGGGGTGTGTGTACGGGTGTGCAAATGTGTGTTTGCACAGACATGCATGTGGAGGGGGGGCATGTGTTAGCCCGTGTGTGTGTGCATGGTTTGCTTGCACAGGTGTGTAGGTGCGCGTCTGCTTCCTCGCACAACTACGGGCGTGCATGCGTTTGCGCAGCTGCATCCGTGCGTGCACGTGTGCGTGCGCGGCACCCAGCACACCCCAGCACCACACACCCCTCCACCTCACGCACACGCCTGTGCACCACCCACACGCGTGTGCACGCACCCTGCCACCCCGGGGCCCGGCCCCTCTCCCGCCGTGTCCCAGTGTGTCCCAGTACCACCACCAAAGACTTGAGGTGCGGGGGGGGGCCATGTCTGTCCCCCACCCCCAGGACCCCGTGCTTCCCACACCCCTCGCTGTGAGCTGCCATGGCCATAGGGTGCTGTGGCCATAAGGTACCATGGCCATAGGGTGTCATAGCCATAGGGTGCCGTGGCCATAGGGTGTCATAGCCATAGGGTGCCGTGGCCATAGGGTGCCACGGCCATAGGGTACCATGGCCATAGGGTGTTGTGGCCACAGGGTGCTGTGGCCATAGGGTGCTATAGCCATAGGGTACCGTGGCCATAGGGTGCTGTGGCCATAGGGTGCCATAGCCATAGGGTACCGTGGCCATAGGGTGTCATAGCAATAGGCTGCCATAGCCATAGGGTGCTGTGGCCATAGGGTGCTATAACCATAGGGTACCATGGCCATAAGTTGCTGTGGCCATAGGGTGCCGTGGCTATAAGCTCCTGTGGCTTTAAGCTGTGGTGGCTATAAGCTGCCGCAGCTAGAAAGCAGCGTGTCTATAATCTCCTCTGTCTATAAGCTGCCGCGGCTATAAGGTGCCCGGGCTATACGGTGCAGCGGCTATAAGGTGCTGTGTGCGGTGGCAGCCATGGGGGTCACGCTGCTGCTGCTGGTGGCCCTGGCCACGCTGGCGCTGGGGCTGGTGGCCCACCGGCTCCTGGCCCCGGCCGGCAACCCCTTTGCCCGGCCACCCTCGGGGCCCCCCCGGCCGCTGGTGACGGAGCCGCGGGTCCGCGACAAGGTCCTGAAGCGGGGTGAGTGCTGTCTGTCCATCCGTCCGTCTGTCCGTCCCGTGGCACTCTGGGCGTGCTGTCCGTCCGCACGTCCCCGTGCAAGGATTGGGGGGGGGGGGGGGGTGTTGCTCAGGCACACGCGTGTGCGCAGGGTTCAGCGCCCATCGGGTGCCACCGGAGCTGGACGCCGTGGTCATCGGCAGCGGCATGGGGGGCCTGGCGGCGGCGGGCACCCTGGCCAAGGTGGGCAAGAGGGTGCTGGTGCTGGAGCAGCACGACCAGGCCGGTGGGTGCTGCCACACTTTCCAGGAGCAGGGCAACGAGTTCGACGTGGGTAAGGAGACCCCCACCCCCCACCCCGGCACCCCTGGCTGCCCACGGCTGCCTGCCCGCGCCTGGGTCCCTGCCTGCAGGCAGCGTGTGCAGGCAGCGTGCGGGTGTGTGCAGGCAGCGTGTGCAGGCAGCGTGTGCCTGTGTGTGCAGGCAGCGTGTGCCTACGTGTGCAGGCAGCGTGCAGGTGTGTGCAGGCAGCGTGTGCAGGCAGCATGTGCCTACGCGTGCAGGTGTGTGCAGGCAGTGTGTGCAGGCAGCATGTGCCTATGTGTGCAGGCAGCGTGCAGGTGTGTGCAGGCAGCGTGTGCAGGCAGCGTGTGCCTATGTGTGCAGGCAGCGTGCAGGTGTGTGCAGGCAGCGTGTGCAGGCAGCGTGTGCCTACGTGTGCAGGTGTGTGCAGGCAGCGTGTGCCTACGTGTGCAGGCAGCGTGCAGGTGTGTGCAGGCAGCATGTGCCTACGTGTGCAGGCAGCGTGTGCCTACGTATGCAGGCAGCATGCACCTGCGTGTGCAGGTGTGTGCAGGCAGCGTAGGTGTGTGCAGGCAGCGTGTGCAGGCAGCGTGCAGGTGCATGGAGGCAGCATGTGCCTGCGTGTGCAGGCAGCGTGTGGGTGTAGCTCAGTCTGTGTGCATGCAGGGCGGGTGTTACCTACCCCGCCGTGTGTCCGCAGGCTGGTTGCGCTCCTGTGTGCGTCCCTGTGCAGCGGGGTTGCAGGCTGGGTGTGTTTGCAACGCGTGCATGCGGTGCCTGTGTGCATGCGGTGTGTGCAGCGTGCCCTGCTTGCACATTCAGTGGGTGTACGTGCACTGTGCGCACACGCGTGAGGTGCCCGTGCCTGTTTACAGCGTGCACCGGCCAGGTGCGGCGGTGTGCACGTGCAGTGCCTGCAGTGTTTTTGCAGCGTGTGCAGCACGCCTGCACTGTTTGCAAGCAGCGTGCGCACTGGCAGCACCTGCAGCGCTTTTGCAGCGAGCGCGCTGCTTGCGCGCCAGTCGCGTTTGTTCGCAGCGTGCCGTGCGAGCGTGTCCGCGCAGCCTGCAGTGCGTTTGCAGCGTGCACGCTGTTTGCAGCGCCCGTGCCGTTTGCGCGCAGCGTGTGCATGCAATGCGTGTGTGTGTGCGGTATGCGTGCCGTGCTCGCGGCCCAGGCCGCGCCGCCACCCCTCAAGGTGACCCGCAGCAGATGATGGTTAAACACTTAATTCCCCCATCTGCCACCCCCGGGGGGGTCCCGGCCGCCCCCCCCTCCCACCCCCGGCCGGCTGACCCCCTGGGACCCGCAGGCATCCACTACGTGGGGCAGATGCACGAGGGCAGCATGCTGCGCGTGGCGCTGGACCAGCTGACGGACGGGCAGCTGCGCTGGCAGCGCCTGCCCGACCCCTACGACGAGGTCTGCCTGGGACCCCGGCGCTACCGGCTCCGATCCGGCAAGACCGCCTTCGCCGCCGCCTTGGAGGAGCAGTTCCCCGCCGAGAAGGCGGCCATCAGGGAGTTCATGAAGCTCTCCAAGGTGGGACCCCCCCCCCTGGGGACACCCTGCCGTGGGTGGTGGCACGTCCCCAGGGTGCGGTGTTGGGATTATTTCGGCTCGGACCGGCCAGCTTGGGATGTGGGCGTGGGGATGGTGGTGGTGGCACTGGATGGGTCATGGGTGATGGGCATGGTGGGGAAGGGGCAGTAGGAATGTTGGGGACAAGGGTAACGGGCATGGAGGGGACACAGGTGATGGGCATGTTGGGGACAAGTGTGATGGGCATGTTGGGGACACAAATGATGGCCATGGTGGGGAAGGGGCAATGGGAATATTGGGGACAAGAGTGATGGGCATGGTGGGGACAGACGTGATGGGCATGTTGGGGACACAAATAATGGGCATGTTGGAAACACAGATGATGGGCATGGTGGGGACAGAATTGACGGGCATGTTGGGGACAAGTGTGATGGGCATGTTGGGGACACAGATGATGGGCATGGTGGGGAAGGGGCAATGGGAATATTGGGGACAAGAGTGATGGGCATGGTGGGGACACAAATGATGAGCATGGTGGGGACAGAAGTAATGGGCATGTTGGGGACAAGAGTGATGGGCATGGTGGGGAAGCGGCAGTGGGAACGTTGGGGACAAGTGTGATGGTCATGGTGGGGACACAGGCATTGGGAGTGGTGGGGACAAGTGATGGGGATGGTGGGGACATGGCTGGTGGGCACGGTGGGGCTGGGCGCTGGGGACACGGGTGGTGCTGGGGTCACGGCAGTGACAATCACGAGGACACGGCGGTGGCCGTGGCCACCACGGAGGTGGCCGGAGGTGACGCGGGGCCGGTCCCCGCGCAGATGGCCTCGCGGCACGTGGCACTGCTGGCGGTGCTGAAGCTGGTGCCGCGGTGGCTGGCCGCCCTCCTGGTCCGCACCGGCCTCATCTACTGGATCTCGCCCGTCTTCCGCATGGCGGCCACCAGCCACAGCGAGGCCGTGGCCCGGCTGACGGCCGACCGCGACCTGCGCGCCCTGCTCAGCTACCTCTTCTACGGTCAGGGGGCCGTCGCGATAGGGAGGGGGCCGTCGCGATAGGGAGGGCACCATTGCGATAGAGGAGGACCATGTCGCGATAGGGAAGGGAACCATGGTGATGGAGGAAGGCTCTGTTGCAATAGAAGAGGCTGCGTCGTGATAGGGAAGGGCCATATCACAATAAGGGAGGGCCATGTCATGATAGGGGATGTCGCCATCATGATAGGGGAGGGCTGTGTTGCAATGGGGAGGGCTGTATTGTGATGGGGAGGGCTGCATTGCAATAGGGCCATGATATGGGAGGGCCACGTTGCAATAGGAGAGAGCTGTGACATGACAGGGGAAGGCTGTGTCATGGTGGCAGAAGGATACATTGTGATAGGGGAGGGCACCCGCACGATAGGGGAGGGCTGTATTGTGATAGGGAGGGCCATGTTGTGATAGAGGAGGCCACGTCACGATAGAGGAGGGCTGTATCACGAGAGGGGAGGGCCGTATCATGATAGGCAACAGCTGTATCGTGATGAGGAGGGCCGTGTCACAATAGGGGAGGCCATATCGCGATAGGGGAGGCCATGTCGTGTGTTCCCCCTCCCCGTCCCCAGGCACGGCCCCGCGGGACTCCAGCTTCCTGGTGAACATGCTGATGGTGCACCACTACCAACGGGGGGCCTGGTACCCGCGGGGGGGGGCCAGCGAGATCGCCTTCCACGCCGTGCCCCTCATCGAGCGCGCGGGGGGGGCCGTGCTGGTGCGAGCCCCCGTCACCCGCATCCTCGTCTCCCCCGCCGGCACCGCTGTGGGTGAGCGCTGACCCCCCTCTCCCCGTCCCAGCCCCGCTGCCGTGGTGGGGGGACACACTGGATGGGGACAGGGTGGCAGTGCCCTGTGCCCCACCCCCCATAACCCCCCCCCCGGTGCCTGCCAGGGGTGGTGGTGCAGAAGGGGCCGAGCGAGGAGGAGGTGGAGATCTTCGCCCCCCTCGTCATCTCCGACGCCGGCATCTTCAACACCTTCGGCAAGCTGTTGCCCCCCCCGCTCCGCAGCCACCCAGGTACCCTGTCCCTATGTCCCGCATCCCTGTGTCCCCAGCATCCCTGTGTCCCCAGCATCACCAGTGTCCCCAGCATCCCTGCGTCCCTGGTGTCCCCAGCATCCCTGCGTCCCTGGTGTCCCCAGCATCCCTGCGTTCCCATGTTCCCAGCATCCCTGTGTCCTGGTGTCCCCAGCATCTCTGTGTCCTCAGTGACACCGGACTCCCCAGCATCCCCATGTCCCTGGTGTCCCCGTGTCCCCAGCATCCCTGGTGTCCCCGGCATCCCCACATTCCCAGCATGCCTGTGTCCTTGGCGTCACCCCCGTCCCCACCATCCCCGTGTCCCTGGTGTCCTCAGAGTCCCCAGCATCCCTGTGTCCTCAGCATCACTGGAGTCCCCGGCATCCCGGTGTCCCTGGCATCCCCACATTCCCAGCATCCCTGTGTCCCTGGCATCACCAGTGTGCCCAGCATCACCAATGTCCCCAGCATCCCTGTGTCCCCAGTGTCCCCAGCTTCCCCATGTCCCCAGCATCCCTGGCATCCCCTCCGCAGGGACAGGGTGTCATCTCCCACATCCCAACCCACGTTCCCGCAGGCATCCGCTCCCGCCTGGCCATGGTGCGACACGGCATGGGCTCCTTCCTGGTGTTCGTGGGGCTGCGGGGCAGCGCGGCCGAGCTGGCCCTGCCCGCCACCAACTTCTGGATCTACCCCCACAACGACCTGGATGCCATGTAAGGGGTCCCCGGGCACCCCGGGGTGGGTGCACGGCGGGTGGGGGGGTGGCGTGGTGGGTGCACGGCTCTGCCCGCAGGATGACCCGCTACGCCGCCCTGCGCCGTGACGACGTCCCCGAAAACCTGGCCATGATGTTCATCACCTTCCCCGCCGCCAAGGATCCCACCTACGAGCAGCGGCACCCAGGTACGCAGTTGGGGGGGGGGGGGGGTCCCCCATGTCCCCCCCCAGCTTTGCAGCTCCGATCCGCTCGGCTTTGTGGGCTCTGAGGTTCCTTAATCCCACCAGCTGGGATTACGGGGTGGGCACCGCCACCACCGCCACGTCCCAGGGTGACACCGGTACCGGGGTCCCCCGCAACGGGAATGGGGTTGTCACCCCCTCCTCGCAGGCCGGTCGTGCATGACCATCCTGACCATGGCGCGGTACGAATGGTTCGAGGAGTGGGCCGGGACCAGCGCCAAGCACCGGGGCCCCGACTACCAGCGGTACAAGCTGGCCATTGCCCAGCGCCTGCTGGAACGGGCACTGCAGCGCTTCCCCCACCTCCGCGACAAGGTGACCGGGGGTCCCCACGGTGTCCCCTGCCACCCGGGGTACCCAGCGGGGAGAGCGCATGGTGGGGACAGGGTGTTCTGTAGGGATGGGGGGGGGGGGTTGTAGGGATGGAGTCCCCTGGTGCCCTGTGGGGTTGGGGTACCTCTTCAGTAGTGGGGTGCCTCACAGGGATGGGTGCACAGTGGAAACGGGGTGCACAATGGGGACCGGGTGGGCTGTGGAGTTGTTGGGGTGGCCAGTGGGAATAGGGTGCCCTGTGTGGGTGGGATGCCTCATGAGAATGGGGTGCACAGTGGAAATGGGGTGCACAATGGGGACCGGGTGGGCTGTGGAGTTGCTGGGGCGGCCAGTGGGAATAGGGTGCCCTGTGTGGGTGGGATGCCTCATGAGAATGGGGTGCCTTATGGGATGGGATGCCCCACAGAGTTGGGGTGCCCCATGGGCACGGGCGCAGAGCGGACACGGGGTGCAGAGTGGGGACATGGGTGCCCAGGCGGGATGGGGTGCCCTATGGGATGGGGTGCTCTGCAGGGATGGTCCCTGCTCGGTGGGCATGGGGTCCCAACAGGACGGGGTGCCCTGTGGGCTTGGGGTCCCCAGTGGGGACGGGGTGCCCTGCAAAGCCATGGGGCATCACAGCCCCCAGGACTTTTGTATGGGGTGGGCACCCACCAGGTAGACTTGGACCTGTTGCGGTGGGACCTGCTGTTTGGTGGCACGGGCGTCCCCTGTGTGTCCCCACGTGTCCTGCGTACCCCCGGGTGTCCCGTGCACCCCGATGTGCCCCAAACACCCCTGTGCCTCTGACCGGGCAGGTGGATTTCGTGGAGGCGGCGTCGCCGCTCACCAACCAGCACTACCTGGCGGCTCCCCGCGGGGAGATGTACGGCACCGAGCACGACGTCGGCCGCTTCAGCCCGGCCGTGGTGGCCGCCATGAGAGCCGAGACGCCCGTGAGGAACCTCTACCTGACAGGTAAGGGGCCTGTGTCCCCACGTCCCCCTACCCCTCTGTCCCTCTGTCCCCATGCCCAGCTCCGGGCTGCAGGCAGTGTCCCCAAGGGCTCCCTGCAGCGCGGGACGTCCTCTCATGGTGGTGGCCGGGTCCCTGGCGGTGGTGGCTGTTCCCCCCCCCCCGGGGGTGGCCGTGTCCCACCGCGGCTCGTCCCCAGGGCAGGACGTGTTCAGCTGCGGGCTGGCGGGTGCCCTGCACGGGGGGCTGCTGTGCGCCTCCGCCGTCCTGGGCCGCCTGCTCTACCTGGACCTGCTGCTCCTCAAGAAGAAGATCAAGCGGCGCCGGGGCCGGCAAGCGGCACGAGTGGCCGGGGACAGCAGCTGTGGGGATGGCCCCGTGCCGGGGAATGTGCTTCCCACTCAATAAATCCTGATGTCCCGCTGACCCGGGCCTGTCTCTCGGGGTGGGGAGGGGATGGGATGGAGGTGGAAATAGGATGGGATGGGGATGGGGATGAGATGGGGACAGGGATGAGGATGAGATGGTGATGGGGACGGGGACAGGGATGGGGATGGGAATGGGATGGGGATGAGGATGAGATGGGGATGGTGATGGTGATGGGAATGGGGATGGGAATGGGATGGGGATGAGGAGAGGGATGAGGATGAGATGGGGATGGGGACAGGCACAGGGATGGGGATGGGATGGGGATGAGAACTGGGATGGTGATGGTGATGGTGATGGGAAGGGGGATGGGAATGGGATGGGGATGGGGAGAGGGGTGAGGATGAGATGGGGATGAGGATAGGGACAGGGATGGGAATGGAATGGGGATGAGATGGGGATGGGAATTGGGATGGTGATGGTGATGAGAATGGGGATGGGAATGGGATGGGGATGGGGAGAGGGATGAGGATGAGATGGGGATGGGGAGAGGGACAGGGATGGGGATGGGAATTGGGATGGGGATGAGGATGAGATGGCGATGGTGATGGTGATGGGAATGGGACAGGGATGGGGACAGGGATGAGGATGAGATGGGGATGGGGATAGGGACAGGGACAGGGATGGAGATAGGAATGGGATTGGGATGGGAATTGGGATGGGAATGGGATGGGGATCAGGACAGGGATGAGGATGAGATGGGGATGGGGATGGGAATGGGATGGGGATCAGAATGGAGATGGGGATGGGGACAGGGATGGGGCTGGAGATAGAGATGGGGATAGGTTTAGGGATAGGGGTAGGGATAGGGATAGGGATGGGGACAGGGACAGGGTGTCAAGACCCTGGCTGACACACACTCACATGCCACCTGGCAAAGTCCATGCAGTGCCAGGGTGCACCCACAACTGGGGGTGTGTGCAGGGTGCAGAGGCCCCCCCCGCTAAACTTTCCCCCTTCTCCCTCTGTACCCCCCTGAAGCTCCCCAGCACCCCAAAACCCGCATAGCAGGGAGTTCTTTCACACTTTTTAAAATAATAAATAAAGATACCCCCCCCCTCCATGCCCCAATGACATGGTTTGGGGGGTGTGGACCCAGGTGTCTAGGGGAGGACATGGACCCAGGCGTCCGGATGGCCCCTTTTGGGGGTCATGGGTCCATGTCCCCCCCAAGTGAAGGGTAGCGTTGTCACCAGGCTGTCCTCGGGGGGGTTCACCCCTAGAAGCTGGTCTGGGTGGCGAAGGGGGGCTGAGCCCCAGGGCCGCGGCCACACTCGGGGCACGGCCCCTGTGGCAGTGGGTAGAGGAAGGGCTTTGCCGTCACCTAAGGGTGAATGGGGGTCAGTGGGTGGGTGGGGGGGCATGTGGCACCCCCCCTGCCTCCCAGGACACCGGGGTCCCCAGGGGAAGGAGGGTACCCCCACCACAGGGCTGAACTAGGTACCCTCTTTGGGAAATAGCAAGGCAGGGATGGGGATGGGAATGGGATGGGGATGGGGATGAGATGGGGATGGGGATGGTGATGGGAATGGGATAGGGATGGGGACAGGGATGAGGATGAGATGGGGATGGGGATAGGGGCAGGGACAGGGATGGGGATAGGAATGGGATTGGGATGGGAATTGGGGTGGGAATGGGATGGGGATCAGGACAGGGATGAGGATGAGACGGGGATGGGGATGGGGATGGGAGTGGGATGGGGATTGGGGTGAGGGTGCCCTGGCATGGGGGGGCTTGTGGGTCCCCATAGTCCCCCCATGCCTGCTGAGCCCCATAGCCCCACCACCCACCACCCGCACCCACCACCCCATAGCCCCACCACCCCACCACCCCATACCACCGGCACCCACCACCCCATAGCCCCACCACCCACCACCCCATAGCCCACCACATTCGTCCATGCCAGGCTCAGCCGGGTGCCCAGCACCCACTGTTGGGTGGGACCCACCTCACTGTAGGGTGGGGGCTCCAGGCCCACGGGGATGGCCCCACCGGGCAGACTGGGGAGCGCGGGCATCGGGGCCAGTGGGGGGGGCACAGGGCCCTGGGGGTCCCCGTAGGGCGGTGGGGGCATGGGGTCGTGGCAGAGCTTGCGGCAGCCGTAGAAGATCATGATGAGGAAGGTGATGGCTATGAAGATGATGATGATGACGATGAAGAACATGATCCTGAGGATACCGAGAGGCGCGTGCTGGGGGCTGGCAGGTCCCCCCCCTCCTTGGCACCCCGGGGTGCCTGCCCCCCCAGCCCTGTCCCCACACCCACAGGGCTCATGGGGCCTCTCCCAGGTCCCCATCCCACAGCCCCCATCCCGAGGGACCCTTCCTGGGCATGGCACCCTCTTCAGGTTGCCCCTGGCCTCTGTCCCCCGTCCCCCCCCGTCCCCCCCCGCCAACAAACCCAGGCGTCCTGGCATCTCCTGGCACCGCCGTGCCACCCTCCTCGCCAGAGCCAGACTATGGACCCGGGTGCCCGGGGCACCCCGCTCCCTGCACCCAGCACCCAAATGCCCTTTGCACCCTCCCTGCCCTACTGCGGTCTTTGCCCTGGGTGGGGGCTTGGGGGGGGACCCCCGCGGTGGGGTAATTTGGGGTGAGTTGAGTCACTTTGGGGGCTTTTTTAGGGGTGGTATTATGACAAGGGGTGCTGGCACCTTGCTGTGGGGTGTTGGTCCCCAAACTGGGGGTGGGGGGGCTGAGGTCATCCTGCTACTCGGATGGGGGTGCTGGGGGGGGTCTCTGTCCTGGTCTGTGTGTCTGTCTGTCCTCTGATGCTCGATGCTGCATGTGTGTGGGGGTTCATGGCACGTCCCGGGGTGTCCCGCTGCCAGCCCAGACGCCTGGGTTCCTCGGTGATGGGGGTCCCGCACTGATGGGGTGCAATAGGGTCCCCAGGGACTGGGTGCTTCTGATGTCCCCCCCTGGGGTGGGCTGGGAAGGAGGACGGGGGGGGGCCGCCTCCCACCATCCCCACCCTGGCTCCTCTCCTTCCTGCAGCCTGCCATCCCCCCTGCATCTCCCCCTCCATCCCTCCTCCGTCCATCACCCCTCCTCTGGTCCTCCCTCTGTCCACCCCTCTCTCCTCAGGCCCTCCCAGCCCTCCCTCACCCCTCCTTCCATCCCTCCTTCCATCCCTCCTTCCCCTCCTTCCATCCCTTTTTTCCCCATTTTGGGGAGCTCAGGGGGACCCGGTTCAGCTCAGTGTCCCCATGCCCTCCTCGGGGGGTCCCCAGTTTGGGGGACACATCCGGACTGGTCCCAACCGCTGCCCTTCCCCACCCCATCTGGCTCCCAGCTGTGGGCTGGGTCCCTTCCCCGCTGCTGCTGATGTGGCAGCCAGCGCGGCTCCGTGTCCCAGTGTCCCCAGTGCCACGGCCACCCCGGGGCTGAATTTCCCGTGGCCGCTCCCCATTTGGGGCTGTTTTCCCCAGTTCTGCTCCCCGGACCCTCTCCCCACCCCAGATCCAGCTGTGCCCCCCCCCCCCCCAAGTTTGGGGGTCTCTCTTGCTGAGCCCTGTTTTTTTGTGGGGAGGGGTTTTGGGGTGCTCCCACATTGATTTAGGTGTGTGTGGGGGGATGCCAAGGATGGGGGGTGCCGGGGGGGGGATGCCAGGGAGATGCTGGGGGTTGCTGAGACAAGGGAATGTTGGGGTGATGCTGGGGGATTACAGGGACTGGGGGATGTTGGGGGGCTGCGGGGTCTGGGGGATACTGGTTTGCTCCCAGTGGTCCCATGGGACATTTTGGTGACGGTGGGACTTGGCACCGGAGCTGGGAGGGAAGCCCTGAGCCCTGCGGGGGCCGGAGGGGGGGAATCACCCACCTCCCCACTGGGCAGGGAAGGATTTCGGGGCTCTCGCCAGGCTGCGTCTCCCCCACTTCCCAAGGGACAGGCCTCTCCCTTTGGCGGCAGGAAAAGCCACGTGTCCCCAGCCGTGGGACCCGGAGCAGCGCCCGGGGGCTGCCTGGGGGGGGTCCTGCCCCCCCCCCCCAGGCTGCCTCGATCACCCCCCAGAACCAGCCACAGCAGGATAAGGCAGCCACTGGTTCTGGGAGGGGGGAAACCCCAAATATGGCACCCCTGGAGCTGGTGGGGCAGCAGGAGATGGAGCCTGGGGGAAGGCAAAGGGCTGGGGAGGAGGAGGAGGAGGAGGAGGAGGAAGAGAGACCGGGAGCAAAGCTGGAGCCAGGGAGGGAGCGAGGATGGGATGGGAAGGAGGGATGGGGATGGAGGGTGATGGGGGGGCTCTGTCCCCTGGTCCCCACAAGGGCTCGTCCCCAAACTGGTCCCGTGGGAGTCCTGGCCAGCCCAGGTACCCCCCCTGCCCACAGCCCCTTCGGGGAGCGGCTGGGTGGGCGCTCGTGGGAGGGGGTGTGGGTGCACATGCGTGTGCACGGTACACGCGTGTGCTTGTGCTCAGTAGTGGGGGTGTGTGCAATGTGGGGGGTGTGCAACGTCTCTGTGGGTGCAATACGTGTGTGCAACGTGTGCGCGCGCTCTGTGTGCGCGCAGTAAGTGTGCTCTGTGTGCGTGCGATGCGTGTGCAATGTGCGCGTGCCGTGCGTGTGCACTGCAGCTGCGTGTGCCCAGCAGGGAAGTGCTCACATCAGCGTGTGCCTGTCTGTGCGTGTGCACTGCACACTCGCGGGGGGTGTCTGTGCACACGTGTGCGTGCAATGTACGTGTGCACAGTGGCGTGCGCAGTGCGTGCTCGGCGTGTAGGGAACGGGCACAGGGGATGCTTGGGGTGGCTCACGGGGTGCAGGGGGTGGCACGGGGGCTGCCCAGTGTTGCACGTGGGGTGCACAGGGTGGCACTGGGGATGCTCAGGGTGGGACATGGGGTGCCCAGGGTGGCACGGGGGTTGCTCAGGGTGGCTCACGAGGTGGTACAGGGGCTGCCCAGTGTTGCACACGGGTGGCACGGGGGACTCCCGGCGTGGCACAGAGGATGCCCGGGGTGGCACAGGGGACGCCCAGCCTTGCACACCCCCTGGTCGTGCCCTCCTGCCATGCCAGACCACATCCCAGGGCTGAGGTGAGGGTGAGGAGCCGCTGGCGAGGCTGAAGGAGCGGGATCGTCTCGCAGGTGTGAAGAACCACCGAGCTGCCGGCTCAGGGCCATAAGCTCCCCAAAGCCGATCAGCGCCCTGAGCCCTGTGCCGGGGCGGCTGCCGGCGGCGCTGCCGTGGCGTGTGCCTGGGGGGCTGCCCCACGCCGTGCCCCCCAGCACCGAGACGGCGGGTGGCAAGCGGGTGAGTTGCCCAAGGGCAGGTGGGGAAGCGGTGGCAGAGGGGACGCCGCCGGTGGGGGGGGGGGGTGACAAGGGGATGGTTTGGGACTGATCCCCGGTGCTGGGGGGGGTCAGAGACCCGGGGGGCTGGGGGTCATGGGGCCGTGGGGTGCCGAGGTGCTGCCCTAAGCAGGATCATCCCCCTAAAGGGTTTATGGCTGCCCGGGGCACGGGGACTCCGCTGCACGGGCCACGGGGCGGCTCCGGTGGCGTAATTGGCTCAAGGGCTTAACGAAGGATTTGCCGCCACGCGTCCTCCTGTGCCCCTGGTGGGTCCCACATCGGACACCCCCCAAAATCAGCCTCCGGCTGAGGCAGAGCCCCTCCATCCAGGTAAGATCCCCCCCCCCCCCCCATCCCATGCTCCAGCCCTCCCAGCTGCTCCCAGTTTGCCAGGTCTCTGCTGCCGACCACGGGGCTCCTTCACCCCCTTGGGGCCGGCCAAGACGGGGCAACGGGTGCCTGCACCCCGTGCCCACCCCGGGGCCAGGGCGCTGGGTGTACACCCACCCCTGAGGATGAGAGGGTGCCCGGGGCTTTTTTTGGGCTCCTAATTACACGCCAGCCACAGGCAGGGTAGAATTAAATCCAGGCTGGAGGCAGAAATAGCCGTGAAGCCAGGTGGGTGCCGGCGGCCAAGCCC
The DNA here is from genome assembly GCF_964188355.1 of Buteo buteo. Classification (NCBI taxonomy): domain Eukaryota; kingdom Metazoa; phylum Chordata; class Aves; order Accipitriformes; family Accipitridae; genus Buteo; species Buteo buteo. Next base: position 43,388,471 of record NC_134179.1, read on the forward strand.
GGCTGGACACGCGGGCACCAAAACGGGGGGGTGGTGGTGGTGGTGTGTGTGCACACGCATGCACACATACATGCACACATGCATGCACATGCATCCCCCGGCACACGGAGCCCCTCCCGGCCCCATTGCTATCTCCCCGTACCCGCAGGGACCGGGATCCCAGCCCTGTGCCAGCTGCCACGGTGCCACCGGCTCCGGCGGGCACAACCCTGCCCTGGCAGCGGGGACAAGCGTCGTCCCCAGCCGCTGTCCCCAAATGACCCCGTCTCGCCACTGCCAGTTTCCCAGCCCAGGATGGCGGCGGCGGCGGAGTTCGGGAGGGGGATAGAATGGCACGGGGCAGCCGGGCACCGGTGCCACCCTGGCACAGCCACGCCAGGGTGGGACACGCCACCGTCCCCCGCCGAATCCCCATCGTGCCACGAGGCGTGGGGTGGATTCTGGGCTCCCCGCTCGCTCTCTCCCCCCCGCCTCGCTCGCTTTTGGTTGACTTGGCGGCCCTGCCGGCACTCGCAGACATGCGGTTGCGTAAGCGCCTCTGTCGTGGGCCCCCCGAAAACGTGAGAACCGGCTCCGGCTGCGGCAGGAGCCTCCCGGCGGGGCACGGCCGGGACCCTGCTCGCCGTGGCCAGCGGCGGGCATACCCGGCGTGCCTCAGTTTCCCCAGCAGGGTGGGGGGCTTTGGGGGCCGAGAACGCCAGTCGCGCAGATGGATGCGCCCAACCGTGTGTCCCTGTCCCCTTCCCAGGACTCCTCACGCCATCGGGCGCGCACACGCACGCTGTGCTCGCTGGCCCCGCGCGCACAAGCGCGCACGAGCGCACATACGCCCGAGGTCCCCCAAACGGACCCGGCTGCTGCTCCTGGGGACAGAGACACTGCAGAGGGGACCGTGTGTGTCTCCGTCCCTGTCCCTGCTCCCCGTCCAGGCCACCGTCACCCCGACCCCCTCCCCACCCCCCACCTGGCCCCGTGCCCCCCTTCCCCACCGCGGCCCCTCTCCCCTCCCTCGGCCCAGCCTTTTCCCTTCCAGCTCTGCTGTTTGAAGCTATTTTTTCCACAGCTCCTGCCAAGAGCCGCTAATGAGAAACAAACGGGCTCCTCCGACCACTGCTGCTCCCAGCCCACACACCTCCGGCTGCCCGTCGGACGGAGCCGGGGCACCGTTCTCCTGCGGGCACTTCTGTCCTGCCCTCCCGGCACCATCCCTGGGCATCTTCATTCTGCCCAGCTGGCACCATCCTGGGTGTCTTCATCCTGCCCAGCTGGCACCATGCTGGGCATCTTCATCTTGCCCATCCAGCCACCATCCCAGGTCACCTCCATCCTGCCCAGCCAGCACGATTCCTGGGCATCTTCATCCTGCCCTTCCAGCACCATCCCTGGGCATCTCCAACCTTCCCATCCAGCCACCATCCCAGGGCATCTCCATGCTGTCCTTGTGCTACCATCTCTGGGCATCTCTGTCCTCTTCATCCAGCCACCACCAACAGACATCTCTGTCCTGCCCATGTGCCACCATCCCTGGGCATCTCCATCCTGCTCATCCAGCACCATCCCTGGGCATCTTCATCCTCCCCTTCCAGCACCATGCCTGGGCATCTCCGTCCTGCTCAGGTGCCACCATCCCTGGGCATCTCCATCCTGCCCATGTGCCACCATCCCAGGGCATCTTCATCCTGCCCTTCCAGCACCATCCATGGGCATCTCCATCCTGCCCATCCAGCACCATCTCCAGGCATCTCCATCCTATCCACGTGCCACCATCTCTGGGCACCTCCATCCCACCGCAGCGCAGAGATGGGCCAACGAAAGGTCCCACCAGCCCCCAAGCACCGTGGTGTCCCCACAGCAGCCTCCTCCGCTGCATCCTTCCCCACGGGGACGTGGCCGTGGCCGGGTGCAGGATTGGGCCGGGCGCAAGAGCGATGCAGGAGGCGGGAGGGACCGAGGCGCGAGGGAGTCCCGAGCTGTCCCCCCCCGCCGGGTCCCCCAGCCCCCCCCGGCCGCCACGGGCTCAGCCGGGGCCGCAGCCAAGCCCGTGCTGTTCCAGTTGGCCCTGGCCCGGCCCCGAGTTATCTGCAGCTCCACGGCGGGTCACATTTTCCACTGAGTCGTGTTTGTGTTTGAAAGGCGGCCGGGAGGAGGGGAGGAGAGGAGGGAGCGCGGGAGAAGGGCAGAGACCCCCTCGGATTCGGAGCGCGGGAATGGGGGACGGGGTGGCGGGGGGAAGGTGCATTTATGGAGGCGGGGATGGGAACAGGATTTGTGCCCAGGGAGGGAGGGTTGTCCAGGGATGGGAGCAGCAATCGGAGGTGGGAGAGGTACGAGGGGATGGGACTGGTAGTGAAGATGGGAGCGGTACCCGGGATGGGAGCATGGCTCAGGATGGGCACATCACCTGGAGATGGGAGTGGTACCCGAGGATGGGGATATTAGCCGGGGATGGGAGCATGACCTGGGGGGTGGGAGGACAATTTGGGGGTGGGAGGACAATTTGGGGGTGGGAGCATTCCTCAGGGATGGGAGCAGTACCCAGGGATGGGAACAGTACCCGGTGATGGAGCAGTACCCAGGGATGGGAACAGTACCCGGTACCCGGTGATGGAGCAGTACCCGAGGACGGAGCAGTACCCAGGGACGGGAGCATCACACAGAGATGGCGCAGGCGTCGTGTGAGCCGAACTCTTCTGCTCCCCTTTGTCACGGCCTTGAGGCTCCCGGGGCAGCCGTGGCCGAGCCATCCCCCCCCACCCCCGGCGGGTGGCTCCCCTCAAAGCCACCTCCTCATCCTCAGGGAGGAAGATGCCCTCATTTGGGGCTCACCCCATGGCTGGGGCCGCGGGGCCGGGATGGTTCCTCGAGCGAGCGAGCGGCGGCCAGGCGCGGGCTCGGCTGGCGCGTGCCGTGCGCGCCGGAGGGGACGTCACCGGGGCCGGATCCTCGCCCTGCTTCCTCGAAGGAGCCGGCCCGTTGCCTGCCAGGGTGACGCTGGCGGCTCGAAGCTGACCTGGTTTCTCTCCTCCAGCCTTTTCTCTCTCCGGCATCCCTCCGGCCCGGCCTGGCCCCGGTGCAGAGCGAGCGCCGAGCGCGCCGACGGCTTCCTGTGGGGGTGGAGGAATTTGGCACCCGGCCGGCGGGGCTGAGAGCCGGACACCGCGCACGCCGCCCGGCAGCGCAGCCCACCCGAGCACCGGCCGCGGGGAGATCCGTCACCTCCGCCGAGGACGGGCCCCGGGGGGGGTCGAGTCCCCCCTCCGCCGCCACGGGGACGTGGCCCGTGTGGGGCGACGGTGGCGAGGGGTGGCCCGCGTGGGGCTCGGTGCGTGTGCAGCCTCGAGCGTGCACACGCGTGGCACAGGCATGTGGATCTGGCTTGGTGCTGCCCAGCACATGCATGTGCACGAGCAGCGGTTGCACGCCCAGGGATTGCATGCGCGGGGGTTGCGTGCGCGGGGGTTGCACGTGTAGGGGTTATAGGTCCAGGGGTTGCACGCTCAAGTTGGCGCGTGCAGGGCTTGCACGCACAAACCCACGGCCCTTCTCTGTCCCCTTCCCCCAACCCCTGGGGGCACTGGGAGCAAAATGTCCTGCTCAACCCCACTCCCAGACTTGTGTCCCTTTGGGATGTCTCCGTGTCACCGGCGGAGCGCGCTGAGGGACTAAGGTCCTGGCTGTGACCCTGTGGTACCCGAGCATTCCAGGTAGGGGGGGGGACGGAGATCCTTATCCCACCTTGCTGCCCCAGGGACCCCCAGGGAAGCCCCAGGACTTTGGGAGATGCTTTTCTCTGCACTAAGCTCGGCTGATCCTGACACAGCCACGGGAGCAGGGAGGGGACAGTGTGGCGTGGAGCCTGGCGGTGGCACACCCAGGGACGAGGCAGCCGGTGACGGCAGAGAAAGGCAGCAGTGCCCTGCCGCATACCATGACCCGCCATGGTCCCCAAGGAGATCTCGGACATGGCAGAGGCTCCAGCTTCCCCCGGGCTCTGGCTTGGGAGCAGAGAGAGTGAGTTTCCCAGTCTGACATGCTCCACGAGACTGGGTTTGGGGCCAGCAGGCTGGTGGTGGGCGCTCAAGCCCCTATTAGACATCAGAGAATCCCCACCGCCTCCCCCAAAGCAGCCGCATGGCAGCGAGGGCCGAGAAGCTGTGCCGGCAGGACCTGACTGTCCCCATCCCCGTTCCCATCCCCGTCCCGCTCCCAGCCTGGCCAGGCAACTGGAGCAGGAATGCTCAGGGAGCTCAACCCGGGCGAGCGCCCAAGCGACTCCTGGCAATTCCCCGGGGACGGGAGCCGGGGGCTGCTCCAGCTGGAAGCACCCCAGGGTGCTGCCGTGGGCAGGGCGATGGGGACCCCGGGGAAGGTGTGAACGGGGGCCTGGCTGCGGTGAGAGGAGGACGGAGGGGACGGGGGGAGCGGCTGATGGAGGCACCGACGGAGGAGAGGGGACGGATGGAGCAGAGAGAGGGAGGGAGGGATGAGTGCGTGGGCATGGAAAGGGAGGGGTGGAGGGATAAATAAATAAAGGAATGTGAATGGAGGAGGGATGGAGGGATGGAGGATGGGAGAAGGGACAGGTGGAGGAGGACAGAGGGTGGCTGGAGCAAGGGACGGCTGCGTCATGGCCGAGGAGGACGTATAACGGTGTGGCATCAACACATCCAAAAAGCAAAAAGCCACCCTTGGTTTCACTGCGAAACCCTTTTATTCCTTCTCTGCCCCCAAACCCCTTCCCTTCTGCAGGGCAGCACTCGCTGCCCCCACCCCCCCCCCCCCCGGAGCTGTGCCCACGGGTGCCGCAGGCAGCGGTGACATCCCGCCGGCTTTGGGGGACGGCAGCCAGGGTGTCCCCACGGCGGGGTCCTGCGTGCCCGGGCTTGTAGGGACTGACATCCCGGGCCGGTGCCCACGGGATGCGTTCGCTCCCCGCCGTGCCCGCGGGCAGGGGTGGGGGACGTGCCTTAATCTTGCCCTGACCTACATAGTGGGGGGGGAAACCCAGCAGCACCTGCGGAGCTGGGACCGCCTGCCCCGGTGTGTTCTGCCCCACGGCCGGCGGCACCGTCGTGTGCCAGCACCGGGAACGGGCACTTCTTGGGCAGGCGGAGCAGGGGAGTGGGCTCTGATTGTGGTACAGCTAAGGGTATGGGCCCAATGCTGCCCGTGGTATAGCCGCAACACTGCTCATGGTACGGCCTCGATGCTGCCCGTGGTATGGCTCGAACGCTGTCTGTGGCATGGCGTTGCATATGCCCAACACTGCCTATGGCATGGACCCAGTGCCGCCCACGGTATGGCTCCAGCGCTGCCCGTGCTGTGTCCCCAAGGACTCCCCATGGCACAGCGTGGCATAGCCTGGTGCTGCCCATGGCACAGCGTGGCATAGCCCAGTGCTGCCCCGTGGCACATCCCGGTGCTGCCCGTGGCACCTCCCAGCCCTGCCCGTGGCACAGCGTGGCACAATCTCAGCCCTGCCCGTGGCACATCCCAGCGCTGCCCAGTCTCCTGCCAGCCCCTCGGGGCGATGCCCGGACGGGTGGGCCCTGGGTTGCAGCCCCCCCTGCCCAGGGGGGTGAGCAGGGTGGGGACCAGCCCCGCACAGGGCAGGGGGACCCTCCCTGGGCCCCCCCCTCCGACTCCCGGCATAGCTCCCGGGCCCCCCCTCTGCCTGCCGACGTGGAGGCTGTGCCGGAGACGTGTCAGCGGTGGGGTGGAAGCCAAGGGCATCGCCTGCGCCTGCCCCCAGTTTCGGGGGGGGGGGGGGGGGGGGTGAAGGCCGTCAGCAGCTGCCCCGCCAAGGGAGGAGGCACCGGCCGACGGGGGCCAGAGGAATGTGCCGGGCACCGAAGCCACTCGCCGGATCCCCGCCGGCCGGCCTCCATCGTCCCCGTCCTTGTCCCCGAGTGGGGACGCGGCTGCTTCCCATTAGGGCTCATGGTATGGGGCTGGGGGGGGGGAGCTGGGGTGGGGGGACCCCCCTGCACCCCACTGCAGCCTCTCCTAGGGATCTGCGTGGGCACCAAAGGGGGGATCCCGGTGTGACGCGACACCAGCTTGGGAACGCCGTGGGCTCCATCGCAGCCCCTCTCGCCCCGCCGTGCCTCAGTTTCCCCTCCCAGGCGGGTGCACACGTATGCATGGGCAGGGACGGGACGAGCCCGGCGTTTTTCGAGGAGGGGGGAGAGGAAAGCACTTTTTTTACTTTTTTTTTTTTTTTTTTTGGCTTTGCCCCAATGTCATCCTTTTGAAATCCTTTTGTTGAGTGGCCCCGCCCCCTCCCGCACAGACCACGCCTACACAGCGGCCCCACCCCTTCCCCATCCCCCCCCCAACACCCCCCCCCCCCCCCTCTATATTTCCACGATGGCCGGATCCTGCTGCCAAAACAGCAGAGCCCAGCCCCGGTGGCTGGGGACGGGACGTGGCGGGGATGGACCGTGGGGGGGCTCGTGGGGATGGGGGACCCCGTGGGGATGGGGGGGGGACACACCGTGGGGCTGGGGGACACGGAAGGAATGGGGGGGACCCCATGGGGTGCAGTAGGGTGTGAGGGAAGAGTTAACCCCCCCCCCCACCTCATCCATGCTGGTCCCCCGGGTAGGGAACTGGGATGAACTGGGGAGAGAAGGGAGGGAGGGCTGGGAGGAAGGTGCTGACGTGGGGCTGGGAAGAGGCTGGGGAGGAGGAGGAGGAGGAGGAGGAAGAACTGAGGCTGGGCTGCAGCATTGCTGCTGCTTGGGCTGAGCTCCAGCTGGAGGGACCCCTGGTCGGGGGCGGTGGAGTTGGAGGGGCCGGGCTGGGGGGGGGGGGCCGGGCTGGGGCCACCATCCCAGCTCCCCCTGCCAGGCCCCAGCTGAGCCCTGCCTTCCACTGGGATGGACAGATCCTGCCCCCGCAGCTGGGCCAGGCCTTCCACCCCCCAGAAGCTCCCAGCCCCACGGATCCCGGGACCCCCGGCTTTGGGGACCCCCCCCCCCCTTCCCAGGGACCCATTGCTCCCAGCACCTCCCTGGAGCACGGCGTGCCCATGGCTGGGGTTGGGGGGGGGGGTGGAGGTTGGGGGACCCCCTGGGCTGTGGGATCTCAGAGGACCGGTGTCCTCGCACCACCCGGGAACATCCACCACATCCAGACGCTGCCTGGTCTCCAGCCGTCCGTCCATCCTGCCATCCATCCACCCACCCACCCCTACCACCTCCCACCTGTACGTCTGGAGGACCCCAGCCCCCAAATCTGAACTGAATCACTCCTAAGAAGATAAACCACCAAAGCACCCCCCCGAGAGCCCACGCCCAGCCCAACCATCCAGCAATGTCAACCCCAACCCAAATACCCCAACCACCAACTCAACATTCCCAACCACCAACCCAAATACTCCAGCCACCAACCCACCAACCCCAACCCGACGACCCCAACACAACCAACCCCCCAACCCCAGTGCAACAACCCCAACCCAACAACCCCAACCACCTAACTGCCCCAGCCCAGCAACCCCAGCCCAACAAGCCTGACCCAACAACCACAACCAACGACCCAACAACCCCAACCCAACAACCCCAACCCAGTAACCCCAACCGCCAACCCCAGTGCAACAACTCCAACCCAACAACCCCAACCACCAACCCCAATGACCAACCCAACAATCCCAACCAGCACCCAACTCCCTGCTGGGAATAAGACCCCCCCCCCGCCCAGAACCCGCAGTGGGGGGATTGGTGTCGGACATGCCCGATGCCCTTTGGGAACCAGGGACCTGCCACTCCTCTTGCTGGCAGGGGACACCCCACAGCTCTGCCCCCCCAAAAGCCATCAAACCTTCAGCCCTGCGAGTGCCGGAGCTCCCCCCAGCCCTCCTGGGGGGCTCTTGGGGTTTGTAACTCCCCTCCCAAAAGATTTTGGGGTACCGCAGCCCCTAGGGTGCCCCCCACACACCGGGGTCCTGTCGGTCGGAGACGACGGTGGGTGCGAGGCGGGTGCCGGCAGCCCCACGCCCCGGCCACGTGGCACCGGAGCCACCGTCTCAGCCAGGCCCCGGGCTCCTGTCCAGCCCGCGGTGGATGAGGTCACTCGGCGAATCTGCGCTGGGAGAAATCCCAGCCAGGCTCCGGTGCCGGCAGGCAGCGCGGGGACCCCTCGCATCCCCATGCCCATCCCCATCCTTCTCCCTGTCCCATTCCCCATTCCCCATCCCCATTCCCCATCCCCATCCCCATCCTTGCCCCTGTCCCGTTCCCCATCCCTGTCCCATTCCCCATCCCCATTTCTCATCCCCATCCCTGGGGAACTGAATCTGGCAGCTCCTGGGGATGCTTTTCCTGGAGGTGCAGTGATGAGAGGGTGGGGGGAGTCCCCTTCAAAAGGACCTGGGGGGGCTGTGGGGAGGCGGGAGGTGGGGTGCGGAGGGTAGTCCCGCATCCCTCCCAGTCCCAACTGGGATAGGACTGGGGAGCATGACCCCATCCCTGGGCTGCTCCGGGGCGGGGGGGCGAGGGGCCGCGCGCAGGAGCAGCAAATTCTTCAATGAAACCAAAAAGGAGAAAAAGGGGGGGAAAAAAAGCAAAAAAAAAAAAACCCCAAAGCGAGCAGGGAAGCGAACTGGCAACGGAAAATGTTCAGCGTGGAGCTCGGCCCTCAGAGTTTCCATCCCGGCTCTGCGAGCCCAGACGGTGGGGGCCCGGGCTGGGCTGCTGCTCCCAGCCTGGGAAACGCCCCCCCCCCAAACTTCCCATCCCCCCCAAATCCCTGCTGACCCCTGGGAGTTGCCCCCATCCATCCCCAGCTCAGCTCCGGACCCCAGCCCTGGAATGCGGGGGTGCAGATGGGGTGGGGCAAGCCCCCCCAGAAGAGCCCAAGCCCTGGGAGGGGGCAAACCCCAAAACCCCAATCCCACCAGACCCCTCCCAAGCAGAGGAACCTCCATCCCGCCGAGCAGGATGAGTTTGTCACCTTCGCGTCCCCCTCTCAAGCTGGGGGTCCCCGTGCCACCTCCACGGGGATACGAGCATCCTATTTTTGGGACCCTCCCGGGGAGCCGGTGCCCCCGCCGAAGAGCGGCGTGGCGCTGGCAGCCCAAAGGCCAATTAAGCAATTTGCCCTGCCTGCTTTGAGCGGCTGGAAATAGCCGGGGGAGTCGTTGCCCGTGATTACGGGGTTTTGCCCTGCCTGCCACAATTGAGGGTGCCGAGGGCCGGCCGGCCACCAGGAATAGCCGGGGCGGTGCCGGGCTGCGGGCTGCGGGCAGGCTGGGGGAAACTGAGGCACCGAGCTCCCACCACGTCCCCGTGGGGGGATGAAAAAGGGGGAGTGAGGTGTTTTGGGTTCAAGCACGGTGGGGTGTTGGGGAAATACCCGCCGAGGGGTTTCGCGGTGGCGGTGGGGTGGGTCGGAGCTGGGTTCGGGGACAGCGGGGACGCCGGGGTCCCTTGGGAGTGGGGGGGTTCCTGTAATGGGGACCTTAATGGGGGTCAACCCCCCCCATAGGGTCAAAGTCCTCCATGGGGTCAACCACCTGCGTGTCACCCCCTCGTGGGACACCAGCTGCCACCGTCCCCATCCTCACCCGGACCACCACCCCGGGGCGAAGCCACCGAGCTGGGGGGAACCCCGGCATCCCCGGTGGGGTCCTATGGGACCGGGGTTGGGTGCGGGATGGGGAGCGGGGTGACGGTTGGGTGGGGGGGTGGTGGGGGTGGTGGGAGGGGGAGGCCTGGTGTGGGGCTGGCTCCCAGAGCTGCCGAGTAGGGGAATGGGGAAAGGGGAGGGGGGGGGGGGGCTGAAGAAAAAAGGGATTTAATCCGAGCCATGTGTCTGCGCTGTCGAGGGGAGTTAACTCACACCAGATGCCGGCGTCTGCTCCAGCTCTTCTCGGCACAGGCAAACAAACCCCAGCACCCTCCTCCCCCCCAACCCCGACCCCGCCAGCCCCCGGCCCCGTCAGCTTTGTTTTTCAGTAGGTCCTACCCAAAAGGGGACGGGGGTGTGTGGCCGGGGGGGCTGGCTGCCCTCCCTTGCCCTCGGTTCCCCCCCCATCCATGGGGCAAGCCCTGCCTTGGATGCGGTCACTGAATTTTTTGGGGGGGCAGCCACCGACTTTTTGGCGTGACCATTGAGTTTTTGGGGTGGCCATTGAGTTTTTGGGGTGACCGCTGTCTTTTTTGGGGCGAGCGCCTCTGTTCACGCACCGCCAGCTGCAAGTCCGGTTTGCACCAGTGAAACCAGTCTGGGGTGCGCGGGAAAGGGTCTCGGATTCCCCCAAAGGCTGGGGCTGGCGGGAGGTGGCTGCGGGTGACAACCCGCCCATCCCAATGTCCCCAAGGAGCAGGACGGTCCCAGGCGGGTACCACCACCCCGGGCAGGACCCAGCATCCCGGGCATCCCCCATCCCGCACCCCGCACCCGCAGAAGCCGGCCCAGGCCTATGCTTGACGTCTCCCATTCCGCTTCCTAGGATCCTAATGACTTTTCCAGGCTCTTTTTTTTTTTTTTTATTATTATTATTATTCTTATTATTTATTATTATTTTTTTTTAAGTGGGATTTCTTCCCTTTCCCCTCCCCGCCCCCAACCCCTGCACAGAACCCTCCTGCATTCCTGGGGCGGGCGGCCGGGGGCTGATGAGGTGGCATCGTCCCGTTCCCCCCCCCTCCTCCTCCTCGCCCCGGCTTTTTTTCCTCCTTCTCCATGCATATAAAAAAAAAAAAAAAAAAAAAAAAAAAAAAAGATGACATTCTTTTCTTTTCTGTCATGCTGCAAAAATTAAAGACACATCTTCAGATTGGAGCCCGGCCAGGGGTTTTCGAGTCGCCGAAGCATGATTGGAGGAGTCTTCGCCTGCAACGTGTCTCGGATGCATAGATACAGGGCTTGAAAGCCGGCCAGCTGCTCCCTGCGCGCGCACGCGTGTCCCCGTGTGCATGCGTGTGTGTGTGTGTGTGTGTGCAACCCGCGCAGATAACTCCTCCTGGGGTGTGTTTTTTTTTTTTTTTTTTTTCTTTGCATTTAATTGCAGGCTGGAAAAAAAGACCTGGAGAGGTCACTGGTGCGAGGGTGGGTTTTTTTTTTTTGCTCTTTCGACGTGTCTCTTCCCCCCCCCCCCAGCCCCGTTATTTCATTGTTAAATTGCATTGATTTATTTTTTCCTGAAAAAAAAATAAATAATAAAGAAGTAACTTGGTGGGAGCTCCCGCTCAGACGTCGTTTCCCTCTGCAACAATCCCAGCGCTCCCAGTGCTCCCAGGGTACCGATGAGCCTGCAAGCCCTCAGTATGGGGGACGGGGGGCAAGCAGAGGCGCAAGGACTGAACCCAGCTCTTCGCTCCCCACCCCCCAGTAAGACCCCAGCCCCATTTCCCACCCCTTTCCCTAAAAAATCACCCCTTAAAAGAGGGGGTGACCCCCCTTGGGTGCCACATTGCGCTTGCAGGGCTCCTTCCTCCCTCCATCCCCGAGCTCCAGGCGGCCACCCCGGCCCTGGTAAATACGTATATTTTTTTGGCGTGTAATTACACCCTCCCCAAATTGCACGGTAGATTGTGGATTATTGTCAAGGAGCTTTTGCTTTTTCCAACCAACGTGGCTCCTTCAAATGTGGAAACGGCCGTGGAGGCGTGCCAGGGGGGGAGAGAGGGGAGCGGGATGGCGAGGAGGGAGAGGATTGAGGAAAAGAAAGGAAAAAGAGCAAAAGAAAGGGGGAAAAAAAAAAAGAAAATAAAGCAAGTAGTTCTTGGGGGTGTCTGGGTTGGGGTCCCGCAGGGGATCCTCGCCCAAGGGATGCTCCGGGCGCCTGGTGCTCATGCCCTTGGCCTTTGCACTGTGCTGGGGGGTTTGGTCCTCCTGAACAAGGGTCCTCCTGGGGACGGGTGGGGTGTTGGGGATCCCCTGGGGTGGGGATGGGTGGGGGGTCGCCGACGGGAGCAAGCGTTTGCCGTACCCCGACCCCCACCCCGACGGGTGCAGGACCCGGCGTCGCGTGGCACCGGGGTCCCCAAAGCGCCACGTGCCACATCGCCTGCCCCCACCCCACCCAGTCACATCCAGCCCCCCCCCCAACCACCTCAGGATGTGCAAAACCCCCCTAAACACCCCCCCAAAACCCCCCCAAACCCCCACCTCACCCACCCCAGCATCCCCTTCCCATCCACCCCGCAACCACCGCTCCCAGCCCCGCTTCGGGACGACACGCGTGTGCACGTCTGTGTATGCGTGTGCATGAACGGACAGACGGGGTGGGGGGGGGGGTTGCGAGGGGTGCCCCCCGACTCGCTGGGTGCCGCTGATTGGTCGAGGGGCCGTCCAAAATTCCCCGGTTGCGATGGGTCCCACCTCTCCCCGCCGCCGCATCGTATATAAGGGGAGGCGAAGGAGTGGGCAAGGGCAGTAGGAAGTTTCTGCTGGGGTCTGGATTTGGAGCTCCAGAGTCGGATCGGCCCCGTATGACCCCAACCTAAGAACAAAAGAGACCCCAAAGAGTCTACATGTCTAATATTTAGACATGTTCAGCTTTGTGGATTCTCGGTTACTGCTGTTGATAGCAGCGACTGTACTACTCACCCGCGGGCAAGGAGAAGAAGACAGTAAGTAGTCGGCATCGGTGATGGTCCTCACCGCCGGTGGGATGCGGGGTGGTGGGTGGGTACGGGGTCGGGCGGCATCGTCGACGCTCGGTCCTGCTGCCGTTGGGTTGGGGAAGGATAAAGGGGTGGTTGGCATCTGGAGTGAAAAACAAAAAAAAAGGGAAAAAAAAAAAAAAAGTTGGGGGAAATTAGGGGGGAAAAAAAAAAATAAAAGGAGGAAAAAGTGGGTTGGGGGAATTTGGCGTTGGGGGGTGAAGGGGTTTTAGGGGGTCCGTGCTGGCGCGGAGAGTCGGGGCGCCCTGCCAAGAGCAGGGAGGGAGGGAAGGGTGGAGAGGAGCCGGCGGGGAAGGAGGGAGCCGGGGAAGAAGGGGAGGAGGAGGCAGGGAAGGGAAAGGGGGGAAAGAGCGCGGGAGAGAGCGGCGAGGGGGGAGAGGAGGGGAGAGGGGGGGGCCCGGCACCGGGCTCTGCAAAAGCCATCAGGAAAGAATTAGAAAAGTCTCGGATGATTCATAAGGAAAATGTTTCGGCAGCCCGTAAAGTCGGGGCTGGCCAGACGGCCCCGCTCGGCCACCCTGGGACTGGGGATGCCGCCCCACGGCCTCCCCGTGGGGCTGCACTGGGGATGGGGGCTCCGGGGACCGGGGGCACGGTTGGGGTCACCGGCCCCCCACCGCCGGGTCCCCCCTCTGCGCCCCGCTGGGCTGCCTGCGCCTGCCACCTGCAGGCGTGGGGACACGGGGGGGACCCTGGGACGGAGCCAGGCCTGGGGCGCCTGTCGTATTTTGCCCAATTCTGTCATTTTCGGGGGACTTTTTTTTTCTGTGCTTTTTGGTTTTGGTTTTGGGGTTTTTTTTTGCATTTCGCATTTCGCGTTCTGCATTTCGCGTTCGACCATATCCGTTCTGCATTTTTGCATTTCGCCTTCTGCATTTCGCCTTTTGCAATAGGCGGTTTCGCCTTCTGCATTTTGCAATATGCATTTTGCCTTTCGCCTTTTTTTTTTTTTTTTTTTTTTTTTACCCTCGACGAGCGGGGGGCCGTAGGGTCGAGACAGCCCCGTGCCCCCCTCCCCGGGACCCTTCCCCACCGTGGGGCCAGCCCCGGGCCCTGGCGCGTCGCCCTGCCCTCCCCACGCCAGCCCCCGCCTGCCTCCAATCTCTGGACTCTTATTCCCCAATCCATCTGGCCTGATCCAGCCCTATCCCGCAGCCGCCTGGATTTAATTTCAGCCCAGACATTGGGGCCAACCCACCCCATCCCACTCATCCCATCCCCGTCCCCCGCCGACGGCGAGGACCCCCCGTGCCAACCCCCTGCCCGCCGCGGGGGTATTTGCCTTGGCCCCATCCGCCGCGGGACGTAGCAACTGGCTGGAGGTTTTTGTTTAAATTCCAGCGTATGTGGGAAGAGTTTATTGTGGTGCTTTTCCTGTGTCACCGCGATGGGCTGATGAGAACCAGATGAAGGGAGAAACGCTGCAGGAGCGAAGGGGGGATGAAAAGGGGGGGGGGTGGGAGAAAGAGCAAGAGAAGGGCCGTGCCCCTCACGCTTCCCCCTGCCCCTTATCTCCCAGTCCAAACTGGAAGCTGCATACAGGATGGGCTAACGTACAACGATAAGGATGTGTGGAAACCCGAACCCTGCCAGATCTGCGTCTGCGACAGCGGCAACATCCTCTGCGATGAGGTGATCTGCGAGGACACCTCCGACTGCCCCAACGCCGAGATCCCCTTCGGAGAGTGCTGCCCCATCTGTCCCGACACCGACGGTACCGTTTCGTCCCCGTCGTCCCCATCCCGGCGCAGGCTGGTGGTACCCGGGGAGCACCGGGGCTGGATCCCACCCCGGCTCGGCATCCTTCCCTTGGGTGTCGGGGCTGCAGGATGGGTGCGGGGTTGGATGGGGTGGTGGGTCACGCTGGGCTCCTCTCAACGCCCGTCCTTTCTCCCGCAGCCTCCCCTGTCTACCCAGAAAGCGCTGGAGTAGAGGTAAGGGCTCCCTTGCACCCACCCCAAACCCCGGGACATCCCCCACCTATTTTTGGAGAACCCCTTTTCTAACCACCCATCTCGTCTCTCCCCAACAGGGTCCTAAGGGAGACACCGGCCCCAAAGGAGACAGGGTGGGTATCACCCCCGCAGAACCCCCCGGCTCTGCCAGGACCCCCATCCTGCTGGGGCTCACCCTCCTCTTCTCTCCCCCCAGGGACTCCCCGGCCCCCCTGGCAGAGATGGCATCCCTGGACAGCCTGGCCTCCCGGGACCCCCAGGCCCTCCAGGTCCTCCAGGCCTCGGCGGAGTGAGTATGGGGGGGTCCCCGGTGGTGCAGACCCCCATGGGGGTGCCTGCACCCTGCTCATCCCCTGCTCTCTCTCCTGCCTGCAGAACTTCGCTCCTCAAATGTCTTATGGCTACGACGAGAAAGCCGGTGGCATGGCCGTGCCCGGTCCCATGGTGAGCACCGGGGTGGCATGGGTCCCCACGGAGGGGACACGGGGGGGGACACGGGGGGGAGGTGTGAAGCCGGGCGAAGCATCCCGTGCCGGCGGTGCCGAGGATGCTGCCGAGCGGTGGGAAGTGGGAGGGATGGGGAGCGGCGTCAGTCCTGGTGGTGATGGGGACAGGGATGGGGTGGTGATGGGGTAGCAGTGGGGTGGCAACGGGGACAGGGATGGGGTGGCAACGGGGACAGGGAATGGGTGATGATGGTGACAGAGATGGGGACAGGGTGACATGGCAGCCACTCATCACCGCTTTCTGTTCTCCTTCCCAGGGTCCAGCTGGTCCCCGCGGTCTCCCCGGTCCTCCTGGTGCTCCTGTGAGTATCTCCTCCTCCTCCTCCCCTCTCTTTCTGGGGACAAGCGGCCCTTCGGGTGGCAGGAGGCTGTGTGGGATGGGGTGGGGAGAGGGCAGGACGGGGCGTCCCACCCTTCCCGACGGCTACGGAAACACGTGGGGACGCATGTCCTCGTGCCACTATACAGGGGGTGGGGGGGGCGGACCATCATTGCCACAGGTGTCTGCAGGCCTAATCTTCTCATTTTCTAACCTATTTTTTTCCCTTTTTCTTCCTTTTTCCCCACCGACCTACAGGGTCCTCAAGGTTTCCAAGGTCCCCCTGGTGAACCCGGAGAGCCTGGTGCTTCTGTGAGTCCTGCCACCTCCTCCTCCAGCCTGACATCCCGCAGGGATGAGGACAAGGCTGCCCGTTCCCAGCCCTGGCCGTGGCCATGCCGTCCCCGCTCCGGGGCATCTCGGCCGGGAGCTGTGGGAATGGGGCTGCCGGATCCCCGCGCTGCCCAGCCTGGGTGACAGGGTGACGGGGCACAGCCATCACCCACAGCATCCTCACCCCTGCCCTGCATCTCCCCTAGGGTCCCATGGGTCCCCGTGGTCCAGCCGGCCCCCCTGGCAAGAACGGAGATGACGTAAGTGGCCTGCGGTTGGGGTCCCCCCCTCACCCCAGTTTGGGGTCTGGTGACCCTGCCAGCCCCCCCTCCTCAAGGTGAGCAGAAGCCACCTGGCTTGGGGACATGCCACCAACCTGGTGTCCTTCTCTTTAGGGTGAAGCTGGAAAGCCCGGCCGTCCCGGAGAGCGCGGTCCCCCCGGTCCCCAGGTGAGATGCTCCCTGCTGGGGTGTCCTCCCCGGGGGGGGCACAGGAGGGGACACCCCCACTGTGGCCTGCCTGGTAGCAAAGCAAGGATGTGACACCAGCTGCCTGCCCCCCCCTGCCCCCTTGGGGATGGGGGTAAGGGGGTGTGGGGACAGCCCCCCCACCCCGAGCATCTCCATCACCACCTCCCCTTTTCTCCTAGGGTGCACGTGGTCTCCCAGGAACCGCCGGTCTGCCGGGCATGAAGGGTCACAGAGTGAGTCCCTCCTCCCACGCTTGCAAGATTTAGGGGAAGGGGATGGACCACCTTGCTGGATGGTCCCCTCCTGACCCCCCCCACTTCTCTCTCCTGCTTCCCAGGGCTTCAGTGGTCTGGATGGTGCCAAGGGTGAGCCCGGTCCTGCTGGCCCCAAGGTGAGGAGCGGTGGCAGCATCACCCCTGTCCTCTCTGTAGAGTCATGGCTGCTCCCTCCTTCCCTCCGGAGCAGGTCCCTCAATGTTTTCCTTTCTCTTAGGGTGAGCCTGGCAGCCCCGGAGAGAACGGTGCTCCTGGGCAGATGGTGAGTACTGGGGTCCCTGGGGACCATGGGGGGATCTGGCCTCGGCCAGTAAAAGGGGATGGGGATGAGGGGCAAGACGTGATGGGGAAACAGCTGATCCTCGGGGATGCTTCCCCGGGGATGCCCCAGGGAATGGGGTGGGAGGGGGTTTAACCCCCTGGAAATGTTGCTGTGGGCAGGAGCAGGGAGGAATGGGGGGGCGCCAGGGGTGGGAGGAGACACTGAAAGGTGAAAGTGTCTCTTCTGGTGACCCAAACATGTCCTCTCCCCTCCCCAGGGTCCTCGTGGGCTTCCCGGCGAGAGAGGCCGTCCCGGTCCATCTGGCCCTGCTGTGAGTATCTGGTTTGGGTAGGGCTGAGCATCCCCTGCCTGGGCCATGGGGGGGGCTGGGGGCCACCTCTCCTGCCAGTGGGCATCGCTAATGGGTGTCTCCTCTCTCACAGGGTGCTCGTGGTAACGACGGTGCTCCTGGTGCTGCTGGTCCTCCCGTAAGTAACCCCCAAACCCATCCACCCCCTACCAGCACCTGGCATCAGCTCCAGCTTCTCCAGAGGGAGATCCCATCCCAGTTCCACCACGGCCAGGAAATCCTGGCTGGGGGCCAGAGCTGTGCTGCCCGGAAAACCACGGCCAACTGCAGATGTGTGAGGTGGGATCCCTCCTCTGACACGTGCCCTCTCTCCCGTCTAGGGTCCGACTGGCCCTGCTGGTCCCCCCGGCTTCCCCGGTGCTGCTGGTGCTAAGGTAGGACCTGCCTGACCATCTCCTCCCAGGTGGCATCTCCTGGGCTGGGAGAAAGTGGTGGGAACTGGGAGCGTGGGGTGAGGGAGAAGGACCGAGCGTCGAATGGGTTCCCCACGTGGCCCCAAAATGAGAAAGCCCAAAGTTCCGTGGGCTGGTAGCTGCCCGGGACAGTGGGGCAGACGGGGACATCCCCAGCCAAGTCCCATGGGTGTCTCTCCTGGCTTTGCCTCCATGGGAAAGGAGCTGCAGATGGAGGGGGAAATCAGCCATGTCGGGGGTATGAGGGCAGCCCTCGTGCTCACGGCTCTTCCTCCCTCCTCTTCCTCCCCAGGGTGAAACTGGTCCCCAGGGAGCTCGTGGCAGTGAAGGTCCCCAAGGTGCCCGCGGTGAGCCCGGTCCCCCCGGCCCTGCTGGCGCTGCTGGTCCTGCTGTAAGTGGCATCCAACACTCCTTGTCCTTTGGCCTCATGTCCCGCCAGCCCTGACATAACCCTCCTCCTCCTCTTTCTCTCCACAGGGCAACCCCGGTGCTGATGGTCAACCTGGTGCCAAGGGCGCAACCGTGAGTGTCCCTTGCCTTCCACTTGGCTCTGGGACGAGGGGCCGTGCTGCTCCCTCACCACTTCGTCTGCCTCTTCTAGGGTGCTCCTGGCATTGCTGGCGCTCCCGGCTTCCCCGGTGCCCGCGGTCCCTCCGGACCCCAGGGTCCCAGCGGTGCCCCCGGTCCCAAGGGTAACAGCGTAAGTATCCCCGGACACCTCCATCCACCTCTTCCTGGGATCAGATCCCTTCTTCTGCTCCAGCAAGCTGCTGTCCCACCTGGAGATGTCTCCTCTAGCATCCCCTGTCCCCTCCAGCTCTGCGAGTGCAGGATGGTGCTGGAGGCCAACCCGTGATGAGCATCCCCCCTCCTGCTGAGGGGCTGGGCAGGATGAGGCTCAGGGCTCCCTTTGCTCATTAATCTGGTGTTAAACATTTTTTTTCCTCTTCTCTCCTTCCACCTCCAGGGTGAACCCGGTGCTCCAGGCAACAAGGGAGACACTGGTGCCAAAGGCGAACCCGTAAGTGACCCCCCCACGTCTCCTCAGGGGCTCGGCCCCTCCTGGCTCCCATGTATCCCATGGGTGCTCATCCCTTTGCCTCCGTCCCCAGGGTCCCGCTGGTGTCCAAGGTCCCCCCGGCCCAGCTGGCGAAGAAGGCAAGAGAGGAGCTCGTGGTGAGCCCGGCCCCGCTGGGCTTCCTGGCCCCGCCGGCGAACGCGTGAGTAGGAGCAGTCCCTGTCCCATCTCCCCCGTGTCCCCGTCACCATCCCCGTCCCCCTCCCATCTCCCAACGTCCAGCGGCTGAGCGCCATGGGTGCTCGGGGACAGGCACCCACCGTGGTGACACCCCCAGCCCCTTCCGATGCCGCACCGAGGTCTCCAGTGGAGCATCTCAGCAGGGACACCAGGCTGCTCCCACTGGTGGCCGGGTCCCACACCAGCGCATCCCTCCCCTGCACCCCCAAACCCCCTGAGGTCACCCCGTGTCTCCCCACTGACCCTTCTCCCGTCCCTCGCAGGGTGCTCCCGGCAGCCGCGGTTTCCCTGGTGCTGATGGCATTGCTGGTCCCAAGGTAGGTCCCCAGATCTCCCTCCTGGGTGAGAAAGCCGTGTCCTCAACGGGGCGGTGGGGACAGCGGGCATTTGTCACCCATCCCCACGTGTTGGCAAGGCCGGTTCTGTGCCGCTGCCAGCTCCGGTGACACGGCTCCGGTCCCCATCCCTGGGTGATGTCCTACAGCAGGGGTAACCTCTGTCCCCTCTCCCACCCTTCCCCAGGGTCCCCCCGGCGAGCGTGGCTCCCCCGGCCCCGCTGGCCCCAAAGGATCTCCTGGTGAAGCTGGACGCCCCGGGGAACCCGGCCTCCCTGGTGCCAAGGTGAGCACGGCGGGGCGGCGGGCACGGCGGGCACGGCGGCCACGAGGAGCCACGTCAGCACGGCCACCGCGCTGGTGGCCCTGCTCCAGGGACGGATGCCAGCCGCCACGCTCTCCGTGCCGGCGGAGAAGCCGCTTTCCAGGATGCTCGCGTTTGCTGGAGCATCTCTCGGAAGCCCTGAGCTCCTAATCCACCTCGCGCTCCCTTGCAGGGTCTGACTGGAAGCCCTGGGAGTCCCGGTCCCGACGGCAAGACTGGCCCCCCCGTAAGTTGTACCTGCCGATGCCCCCCCCGCTCCTCCCTTGGCTGGCCACGGACTCTGCTAACGGGGTGCTCGCTCCCCTCCATAATAGGGTCCCGCTGGTCAAGACGGCCGCCCCGGCCCCCCCGGCCCCCCCGGAGCTAGAGGTCAAGCCGGCGTGATGGGTTTCCCCGGTCCCAAAGGTGCTGCGGTGAGTGTGAACGGGAGCTGCCTCCCCTGGGGGGGGCTGCTGGAGATGCTGCTGCCCGGCAGATGCAGAAGTCCTGATCCACGAGGAATTCCCACCCGCCGGCCACTGCCACCACCCAGGACAGTGGCTGCGGGTGGGCGCGTGGCTCTCAAGGAGCAGGCACCCAAGGAGGGGGGGCTCAGGGGATGCGTCCCCCCCCCGGGGAGGGCTGCGCCGCTGCATCCCCCAGCCTGCCCGAGCCTGCAGGCTTGTGCCCGTCGGTGTCGCGGTGCCGTCACGGGTCTCATCCTGCTCTCTTGCTTTCAGGGTGAGCCCGGCAAACCCGGCGAGAGAGGTGCTCCTGGTCCCCCCGGCGCCGTTGTAAGTATTTGCCAGAGCCCAGCCAGCCCGGTGGGGGCTTGGCAAGGAGCTTCGCCCCGGCGTGGGGCGGCAGGGATGGGTCATGGGATGGCCGAGCTGGGGCCGGGGAAAGGCTCCAAGGATGAGGACGGCAGCGGGTTGAGGTGGTCGGGACTCCAGCCCGGTGGCTGCCAGCAGCTTTGGAGTGGGGACAGCAGGGAGGTGACGTGGCCGCGGGCAGCTCGCCACGGCTTCTCCAGTCCTTCGAAGGCTGCTATGGCCGCATCCAGACCCGCATCCCATTCGGGGGGTGGGGGGTACAGAATCCCATGGGGGTATCACGGAGCTGCAGGTTGGGGCTGTGCTCTGAGCACCCTCTTCTCCCTCTTCCACAGGGTGCTGCTGGCAAAGATGGTGAAGCTGGTGCCCAAGGTCCTCCCGGCCCTACCGTGAGTATCAACGAGCCCTCGGCCACCCACGGCCATGCTCGGCCACTGGAGAAGGGGCTCAGGAGCCGACTGCCCCCCCTCACGCTTGTCCCATCTCCCCCAGGGTCCCGCTGGAGAAAGAGGTGAACAAGGTCCCGCCGGTGCTCCTGGCTTCCAGGTGAGGGGTGTCCCCTTCCCCTGCGAGGGGACAAACCCTCCAGGGTGGGGGTGACGTTACCCCTTTCCTCGGCCCCTTTGGTCACCCACCTCCATGGTGTCTCATCGCTCCTCTTCTTCCTCCCCAGGGTCTGCCGGGCCCCGCTGGTCCCCCCGGTGAGGCTGGCAAGCCCGGCGAGCAGGTAAGCGTGGGCAACCATGGCCGTGACGTGGGACCGTCCCTGTCCCCCTCCCCATCGCCCCTCTCCCAGCCGGGGCTGGGGGCTGCTGATGGGGTGCACCCCAAGGCGATGTGCACCGCATAGCCTCTCCCCCAGGAGCAGTGGGGACCCCAGCCCTGCCTCATCCCCCCCCCCCCCACCCCTGGGGTCATACCTGTCCCCAAGGTCACCCCTTCCCGCTCTGACTCTGCACCCTCTCCCTCCCGCACAGGGTGTCCCCGGAGATGCTGGTGCCCCCGGTCCCGCCGGTGCCAGGGTAAGTTGAACCCCACTCGCTCCTCAGCCGGCTTTCGGCACCCCCCCGGTGCCCGCCGCCCCCCCTGACGGCCTCGGCCCCTCTTCTGCTTCCCCTCTCCAGGGTGAGAGAGGTTTCCCCGGTGAACGCGGTGTCCAAGGCCCCCCCGGTCCCCAAGGTCCTCGTGGTGCTAACGGTGCTCCCGGTAACGATGGTGCTAAGGTAGGTGCGAGGTCTCGGCTCCGCCGCGCCAGGTTGGGACCGTCGGGGGTGATGGGTGGCTCTTGGGGTGCAGATGTAAAGGGGGTGGGGGTGGGTTTGGCTTCACCCCCTTTCGCTGGGGCTGGTGCTGAAGCCAGGGAGGAATGTGCTGTGCCGAGGAAGCGCTGGGTTCTCGCTAACACCCGTTTTCTTTCTCTCTTGCCCAGGGTGATGCTGGTGCTCCCGGTGCCCCCGGGAACCAAGGCCCCCCCGGTCTGCAGGGTATGCCCGGAGAGCGTGGTGCTGCCGGCCTGCCAGGCGCCAAGGGTGACAGAGTACGTGTCCCCCCAAAATCCTGATGTCCCCGCCTTGTTTCTCGACTCCCGACCATCCCTGTGCTCCCCACCATCGTCCCTTCGGGGCTGAATGCGCTCCCCGAAGCCAAGGCCGGTGGGCAGCAGCCCCCTGGGGAGGGGATGCTCGGTGCCACCTCTGTCCCCATCTGAGCATGGCCCTTGGGGACAGTCCCTTGCTGAGAGCTGAGCCCAGCTCTTCCCCCGGCGCCTGGGAGGAGGAGGAGGATCCCAGCGAGGATGAAGAACCAGGGGTTCTTCGGTGCTGCTGTGCAAAGGGGAGAGGAAAAGCAGGGGTGACCACCCTGGAGGGGACCTCCCCAGGTAACCCGCCATCATCTTCCTCTCCCAGGGCGACCCCGGTCCCAAAGGTGCTGACGGCGCTCCTGGCAAAGACGGTCTCCGAGGTCTGACTGGCCCCATCGGCCCCCCCGGCCCCGCTGGTGCTCCTGGTGACAAGGTAGGGCTGTCCCCCGGCTGGATGCTGCACCGGGGACAGATGTGTCCTGGTACCCACTGCCACCTCCTCGCCACAGTCTTGACCTTTTTTTTGGTTTTCCTCCCCTTTTCCAGGGTGAAGCTGGTCCCCCCGGTCCTGCTGGTCCCACTGGTGCCCGTGGTGCTCCCGTAAGTGTCCCCCCACCCTGGCTGATGCCCCTGCCGTGGGTGGCCACCCTTTGGTGGCCGTCGGTGGCCATCCCCTGCCTGCGGTGACACCTTTCTCACCGTCTCTCCTAGGGCGACCGCGGCGAGCCCGGCCCTCCCGGTCCTGCTGGATTTGCTGGCCCCCCAGTAAGTGCGACGGCCTCGCTCCTCCCTACCCTGAGGGCCTGATCCTGCCCCTCCGGGGCGATGCTGTGCCCCCCACCGCGGCTCACCCCACTCCGCTCTCCCCCAGGGTGCCGATGGCCAGCCTGGTGCTAAAGGTGAAACTGGTGATGCTGGAGCCAAGGGTGATGCCGGTCCCCCCGGCCCTGCTGGCCCCACTGGTGCTCCTGGCCCTGCCGTAAGTTGCCCCCCCCCACCCTCCCCACTCTCTCAGGGTCCAGCCCCACGCTGCGGCTCACCCCTCTCCTCCTCTTCTTCCTCCTCCACAGGGTGCTGTTGGTGCTCCCGGTCCCAAAGGTGCTCGCGGTAGCGCTGGACCCCCTGTAAGTACCAGTCTCATGGTGGGGAGGGGGCTTTGGGGCCCCCCCCAGACACGAACACCCCGGGGTGGCTTAACTCCCCACTGCGTTTCGCTCCATCCCCCCAACGCCGTGGAGGCAGAGGGGAGCTCTGGCATTTCCAGCCCTGCACCCCCAAAACCATCTGGGGGGGGGGAATGGCATCGACCTGGGGTGGCTTCAACCCCGGGGGGGAATGGAGCAGAGGGGAAAAAGGGGGGGGGGTTGCCTTTAGCCCCCCCCCCCCCAAATCAGCCCCAGCTCCCCCCTGGATGGATGCTTTCCTCCTGGCCACTAGCCCTGGGGCTCTCTGTCGTGGCCCCCAGCCAGGGGACCGTCCCCTGGACCCACTCCATGGCGGGGGCAGGCGATGCCTGGATCCGGCCCCTGGTGACTTCAGGTTTTTTTCCCTTCCAGGGTGCTACTGGTTTCCCTGGTGCTGCTGGAAGAGTTGGTCCCCCCGGCCCCTCTGTGAGTACCCCTGGCAGGGCGAGAAGGTGGGGGGACGGGGCGGGGGGGGGCGGGAAGGTGCTGGACGGTGGCTGCTGGTGATGGGGGGACGTGGGACGAGAGGTGCTGGGCACCCATCCAGCTGGTTCCACGTGGCCGCCCTGTCCCAGTTGGCACTGGGACACCCCTGGCTGCCCTTCAGCTGGCAGCCGGGGGGGTCCTGGGCTGCTGCCTGATGGCATTACCTCCCCTCCCGCCCAGGGGAACATCGGTCTCCCCGGCCCCCCCGGCCCCAGCGGGAAGGAAGGTGGCAAAGGACCCCGCGGTGAAACCGGCCCCGCTGGCCGCCCCGGTGAGCCTGGCCCTGCTGGCCCCCCCGGCCCCCCCGGCGAGAAGGGTTCTCCTGGCGCTGACGGCCCCATCGTAAGTCACCCCCCGCCGCGGTCGGACCCCCTCCATGGAGCCAAGGATGCTGGGCAGCATCATGCTCCCCCCGCAGCCCGGCATCCCTTGGTTGTCCCCTCCCTCAGGAGGGTGCCCCCCACCGCTGCCACCACCCTGAGGTGCCGTTTGTTCCCCACAGGGCGCTCCTGGCACCCCCGGACCCCAAGGTATCGCTGGCCAGCGCGGTGTCGTCGGCCTCCCCGGACAGAGAGGCGAGAGAGGCTTTCCCGGTCTGCCTGGCCCCTCTGTGAGTACCCGGGGGGCTCCTTGGGAACAGATGATGCTAGGACCCCCCCCCCAGGGTCCAACTCACCCATGCAGCCCCCACGGCTGCAGCCCCGGCGGCGGCGGAGGATGCTCACCGGTGTCTGACACCCCTCCGTCCTCTCCGCTCCGCAGGGTGAACCCGGCAAGCAAGGTCCCTCCGGTTCCCCTGGCGAGCGCGGTCCTCCCGGCCCCATGGGCCCCCCCGGCTTGGCTGGACCCCCCGGTGAAGCTGGACGTGAGGTGAGAGGCTGTGGGTAACGGTCGGTGTTGGGGGGGGTCACGGACCCCCGCGCATCGGTGTTGGGCTCGTCGCGCTGAGGACTCGCCAACTCGTGACACTTACGAGCGCGGCCGTAGTTGATGCACGCCGGGGCCGGCGGTGGGCTGAGCAGAGACGGTGCCGTCCAGGCCCTCGTTAGCCCCCGCCTGCCCTAACGAGGGGATCTTTACTCCACTGTAGGGTGCTCCCGGTGCTGAAGGTGCCCCCGGTCGTGATGGTGCTGCTGGTCCCAAGGTGAGTGGGCTGGTGAGGGGGCTGTGGGAGGGGGCCGTGGGGCTGTGCTGACCCACGCTGACCTCACCTCCTCTGTCTCCTCCTCCTCCTCTTCTTCCTCACAGGGTGACCGTGGTGAGACTGGCCCTGCTGGCCCCCCTGGTGCTCCCGGTGCCCCCGGTGCCCCCGGCCCCGTCGGTCCTGCTGGCAAGAGTGGAGATCGCGGTGAGACCGTAAGTGATGCTCTGCCCAGCGTGCCCCCCACCTCGCACCCCTCCCTGGCCCAGGGCTCACCCCGGGCTCCACCGTTACGGAGCAAGGACTGATCCTGCAAACCCGTGGCGGGTCAGGATCCGGCCCAGGGCTCAGCTCTTGCCACTGGAGGGAGCTTTCCCCAGAAGTCAAGCGTCCCACCAGCCGGCTCGGGGTGACGCTGCCCTGAGCCGGTGGCAGCAGAAGGTGGAGGATGCTCTAACCTGTCCCCTTCTCTCCAGGGTCCCCAAGGTCCCGCTGGCCCTGCTGGTCCTGCTGGTGCTCGTGGTCCTGCTGTAAGTTGATGTCCTCCTCCGTCCTCCTCGGTGCTTCTGCGTCCCCGTGGGCGCGGGGTCGGTGTCTGGCCTGGACCCCGCTCAAGGCATCTTCCTCCTCCTCCAGGGTCCACAAGGTCCCCGTGGTGACAAAGGTGAAACTGGTGAACAGGGTGACAGAGGCATGAAGGGTCACAGAGGCTTCTCCGGTCTCCAGGGCCCACCTGGTCCTCCTGTAAGTCCCATGGGGTGACGGTGACCCTGGGTGCTGCCCCACGTCCTGGAAGCAGAGCGAGATGCTGATGGGACCTCTTCTCGTTCTTTGCT
Organism: Buteo buteo; assembly: GCF_964188355.1. Lineage (NCBI taxonomy): Eukaryota > Metazoa > Chordata > Aves > Accipitriformes > Accipitridae > Buteo > Buteo buteo. Next base: position 43,413,965 of record NC_134179.1, read on the forward strand.
TTGCACAGGGCTCTCCTGGTGAACAAGGTCCTTCTGGTGCTTCTGGTCCCGCCGGTCCAAGAGTAAGTCCCCAACTGAGCCATGACCTCCAGCCGGGGCTGGAGCATCCCTTGGAGGGGAGAGGGTCCCCGCTGTCATCGGCTTTCTCACGGGGACGTGGGTCGGGGCTGGAGGGTACGACTCTGCCCAGGCAGGATGGCCGTGCTCACCCCTTCTCCTCTCCCGCAGGGTCCTCCCGGCTCCGCTGGTGCTGCCGGCAAAGATGGTCTCAACGGGCTGCCCGGCCCCATCGGTCCCCCCGGCCCCCGCGGTCGCACCGGCGACGTCGGCCCCGTCGTACGTATCGGCCCCTCTGCCGCTGCCCGCCCAGAGCTGCCCGCCTTCATCTCCGGCTCACCGTCCTCTTCCTTCTCCTCCCGCAGGGTCCCCCTGGCCCACCCGGCCCCCCTGGTCCTCCCGGCCCCCCCAGCGGCGGCTTCGACTTCAGCTTCCTGCCCCAGCCACCCCAGGAGAAGGCCCACGACGGCGGACGCTACTACCGAGCCGACGACGCCAACGTGATGCGCGACCGGGACCTGGAGGTTGACACCACCCTCAAGAGCCTGAGCCAACAGATCGAGAACATCCGCAGCCCCGAGGGCACCCGCAAAAACCCTGCCCGTACCTGCCGCGACCTGAAGATGTGCCACGGCGACTGGAAGAGCGGTCAGTGTCCCCACGTCCCTCTGGGATGCTCTCGCCTCCGTCCCTCGGTCCCCTCTACCTGCTCCTCACCTCTCTCCTTCCTCCACCCCCCCCGGTTGATCCTCACCTTCATTCCTCCATCCATCCTGTCTCTCGCGGCTGCTCTCACCTCCGTCCTCCACCTCTCGTGGCTGCTCACCTCCAACCCTCTTACCTGCTCCTCACCTCCATCCTCCACCCCTTCACCCTCCGTTTCTCACAGCTGCTCCCCACCTCCTTCCTCTGTTCCTCACGGCTGCTGCTCCACTTTCTGTTCCACCCGCCGGATCCCTCCTACCTGCTCCTCACCTCCCTCCTCCATCTCTCGCGGCTGCTGCTCCTCACCTCCTCCCACCACCCTTTCATTTCCCATCTCTCACAGCCACCTTCACCCATCCCTCTCATCCTCTCTCCCTTCCTTCATCCCGCGTGGCTGCTCCTCACCTCCATCCTCCCTCCGTCGTGGCCACTCGCCTCCCTCCCCGCTCCCTGACCCCCTTCCCTCTGCCCCGCAGGCGAATACTGGATCGACCCCAACCAAGGCTGCAACCTGGATGCCATCAAGGTCTACTGTAACATGGAGACGGGCGAGACGTGCGTCTACCCAACCCAGGCCACCATCGCCCAGAAGAACTGGTACCTCAGCAAGAACCCCAAGGAGAAGAAGCACATCTGGTTCGGCGAGACGATGAGCGACGGCTTCCAGGTGAGCGGGGAGGGGGATGATGAAGGGGGGGGACGACACAACCGGGATGGACAACCAGCTCCGCAGCGCCTAACGCCTCTTCTCCGGCAGTTCGAGTACGGCGGTGAGGGCTCCAACCCAGCCGACGTCGCCATCCAGCTGACCTTCCTCCGCCTGATGTCCACCGAGGCCTCCCAGAACATCACCTACCACTGCAAGAACAGCGTCGCCTACATGGACCGGGACACCGGCAACCTGAAGAAGGCCCTTCTCCTCCAAGGCGCCAACGAGATCGAGATCAGGGCTGAAGGCAACAGCCGCTTCACCTACGGCGTCACCGAGGACGGCTGCACGGTGAGTGGTCCAGGGGACGGTCACGGTGGCGGCGGTGGGGGGCGCGTTACGGGGACGGGACTGATCCTGACCTCCCCGCAGAGTCACACCGGCGCTTGGGGCAAGACAGTCATCGAGTACAAGACGACAAAGACCTCTCGCCTGCCTATCATCGATTTGGCTCCCATGGACGTTGGCGCTCCAGACCAGGAATTCGGCATCGACATCGGCCCCGTCTGCTTCTTGTAAACTGGACGCCCCACGCGTAACAGGAGAGAGTAATAATAATGATAATAATAATAAAAAAAAAAAAAAAAACAGCCAAAAAAAAAGGAGAAAATTTCACATGGACTTGAATTTGTGTCGGTTTCTATCCAGCGTCTCTAAAACTATTTGCGTTTCCATAAAAGAAAAACCTAAAAAACACCCCCCAAAAAAGCATTAAACCAAAAAAAAAAATAAAAATAAATGACTTTTCAAACAAAATCACCAGGAAGTGGGTTCGCTTGCTTGCCCTCCTCTCCTCCTCCTCGGGGTCAGGCACTCCTCACCCCCGAAGACGGCGTGGCTCAGCTCACCGAAAGCGCCGCCGCGGCCGCGCCGAGCCCCCCCAGCAGTGCCGAGCCCCCCCCAGCCCGGAGCGCCGGGACCGGCCGAATCCCCCCCTCCAGCCGACCTTTCCCCGCTGGCCTCTTTGCTTCTTGCATCTCATGAGTATATTAATTTTTTGCTGCAAGGAAGATGTTTAACTCTTGGTTATAATTTGCTTTTTGTTGTTGTTTTCCCTCTCTCTCCCCCCTCCCCTTGTTTTTGGTTTATTTTTTGTTCTTATTTTATCTTTATTCAGGCAGCAAAATCAATTCATTCCCAAGCACATCAGGGGAGCAGCCGCTGCCCCCACCGCCGAGCAGACCCGACCCTTCGCTGCACACTCTCCTTTTCTGGAAGGCTACCTCACCGCTGTGCTTTGGGTTGTTTTTTGTTTGTTTGTTTGTTTTTAATTTGGGGGTTATTTTTATTTCATTTTCAAGTAGTCTTAGCTTCGTTTGGGGTTTTTCAGCCATGCCGGGACTTTCCTGCCAGGTTCAGAGCAAAGGTGCTAATTTTTCTCTAATATTCCCTACCCCATTTTGTTGCTCTGTTGATCTTTTATTTTTATTTTCTTCCATTCAAGGTCCCTCGGGAGTCACTGAGGTTTCTTATCCCCAGGATTTTTATCCTGTGCTTTTCTTTTTTTTTTTTTTATTCTCTTTTATTTTGGTCCCACAACACCCGAGCCCGGGACCGCCTGGTGCTACAGCCTCCAAAGGCGCAACTCAGCTTGATTTATTTTAATTTCTCTCCATTTTGTCCCCCCCCCCCCCTCCTTCTTTGCTGCCCAGCTCAACTTGTGAATTTTCTAAAGGTGCTATTTATCCCCCCGCCCCGATCCTGCAAGCAAATCCCGGAGCAAATGCAAGGTAGAACCAAAAAAATTAAAAGCTTTGAAAGGGAACAAGGACAACCCCGCTTTCCAGGTTAAGCAGGTGGATCTTCAGCTCCGCTCTCATCTTCCAGCAGCTTTTTCTCCATCCATCCATCCATTCATCCATCCATCCTTCCCTCCATCCATCCCTTCCTCCATACCTCCCCGGGCACGGAGGGGCACGAACCCACCCCCGTTTGCCGGCCCATCTCCCGGCGGATGCTCCGGGCTCTCCCGGAGTCTGTACCTAGTTTGTATATGTATAATAATTTGAAATTTTTTTTTTTTTTTTTTTTTTGTTTTGTTTGTTTGGTTTTTTTAATTATTTTTTTTTTTTTTGACTGCTGAAATAAAGCATGTGAAATGATCCAACAAACCTGGGGTGCTCTTCACCGGCGGCTCTCGCTCTCGGGGGGTCAGGGTGGGGGTCCTGGGTGGGTGCGTGGGGGGTGCAGTGGGGTTGGGACCCCCTCGTCCACGGTCCTGCTCTCATCCCGGCTGCTCCCGCTCTGCTCCCGCCGAGCTTCTGTGCTCCCGTCCCGTCCGTCCTCCCACCCCAACGCAGCCCCCGCCGGCCCCCCCAGCCCTCCTCCTCCTCGCTCAGCCCCCCACTGCCCTGGGGTGGGTGGGGGGAGAGGAAGGAAGGGGGGACCCACCCTCCCAGTAAGGAGGGTTGGGCTGGATTTGGGGTGGGGGGGTGGGGGGGGAGAGCCGCTGTGCACCCATGGTGAAGGGGACTTTGATGTGTGTCCCCTCCCCAAATGGAGGGGGAGAAATGGGGACATGGGGTGGGGCAGCAAGAGGGGCTGGGGGGCACTCAGCCCAAGGTGCCCCCCCAAAAAGGAAGAGTTGGGGAACTGGGGGGGGGGGGAGGACCACACATAGACATTGCAGCTGGGTGAGGGAGGGCACAGAGAGATGCGCCGAAATTGGGGCAGGGGGAGGTCGGGCTCACCCAAGGCTGCCAGAAGCGCGCCACGCCGTGTGGGTGCAAGACCCCCCCCCCCCACGTACCACCACCAGCACACCGCCGCGCACACTCGCTCGCGCAAAGTGAACCGGGCAGCCAGCAGCGGCACACGCGTGTGCGTGCCCGGGGCGGATGGTGCCCACCGTGATGCCACCCTCGCCTCTCCCAGGGCATCTTCACCAGTGGGCACCAGTAAGACCCCAGCAACACTGGGGTGGGGGGGGGTGGGGGGCTGCGAAGGCAGGACAGGCAGCAGGATGGGCCCTCAATGCCGCCTTTCTCCTCGCCCATCAATGGCTCCTCTTGTTTCTCCCTGGGCCCCCATGTTTTCCTAACCCCCACCCTGGCGCCTGCCCCATGCGAAGGAGGCGGGGGGGGGGGGGCTGCTGTGAAAGAGGTTCTTTCTTTGGAGGCAAGGGGTTGGGCTGGGGGGACCCCCTGGGGGGGGGAGAAGGGGGGGGGGGGAGGCTGGGGAGGGGTTATGGGGGTGCTGAGCGGGATGCTGAGCGGGATGCCAGGGTCTGCGCGGTGGAAGGGGCGAGCGGCCGGAGCAGCCGGGGGCTCAAGGCGAGATCTTGCCGGACACAGGCAACCAGGTGAGCCGGGGGATATTGGGGTGCCCGGGGGTGTCATCGTGGGTCCCTGGGGCTGTGTCATCCCCCCGCCTCGTTTTCCCTGTCCCCATCCCCAACCTGCTCTCCAGAATCCCCTTTCCCTCCGCAGGGCTGGGGGTGGGTGGCAGAATCAACCCAAGCCCTTTTGGGGGGGGTCATGGATGGAGCAGGGTGGGAGTGGGTGCAAGCAGGGCACCCAGATGGAGCAAAGCAGCTGAAGAGGGGGGAAGAGAAGACCAGGACCCCCCCCCTGCCCCCAGCAAGACCCCAGCTCCACAGCACTCAGTATCCCCCCAACCTCAGAACTGGCAAACTCAATGCACTGTTTGCAGCCAGAAAGAGCCCAGAAGCGGGCTGCACCCCAAAACCCCCCCCCCCCCCCAAAGACCACACAGCCACCAGGACCAGGCTGGGATGCTTGCAGAGGGCCAAAAAATAAAGCAGAAAAGCCACATCTCATCACTAAACAGCCACTTTATCAGCAGGGTCGCCCCCAGGAAGGTGACAAAAACGCAGCCACCCACATTACCTGGAAAATAGGAGGAAAACACCTTTCTTTCTTTCCTTCCTTCCCCCTTCCATTCTCTTCCCTTCCTGCTCCCCCCCCCCCCCCCCAAAAAAAAAGCTATAATGCTCCCACAGCTCTTATTTAAGGGTTTCATCAGGCCAGGTGGGACAGATGAGGTTGGAGGGGAAGGGAATAGGATGCAGGTGTCCTGTATTGTCCCACTGATACATACGGATGCCAATGACCCCCCCCCTCCAAGTATTGGTAGCCCCCCCCAAAATGCTCCAGGCAATAGCCCGGCAGCGGGCAGAACCCAACTGCCCGTCCGGCTGGGTTCTGCCCGCTGCCGGGCTTTCATCCCCTGCAAAGTCCCCCCTAAAAGCATCATGATGCCCCTTCATCCATCCCCATCCCTGGGATTGTCCCCCCTCTCCGGCATCATCCCGGTGTCACCCGGATACCCACCGCCCCGGCTCACTGCGGGAGGAGGGGGACGCGGGCACCATCCGGAGGACTGGGCATGGGGTTGATGCGTTGACCCGTGCGGACGTTGAACATGGGAAGGGTGGAAAGGGGCCGGGGGACATCCCGGCTGCTGGCCATGTGCCTCAGCTCCTCTGTGTCACCGTGGATGGTGGTGTGGTGGACCAGCTGGATGCTGAGGAAAAAGGACAACTGGGTGCTGGGCCCCGTGTTCCCACCCGCATCCCTTTGGAGAGGGGCTTGGGGGGGTCTGTCCCCCCATTATTAGGCTCTGTTCCCCATCACTGGAGTCTGCACCCCATCACTGGGGTCTGTCCTCCATCACTGGGTTCTGCCCTCCGTCATTGGGGGGTCTGCCCACCCATCATTGGGGTCCACCACCCATCATTGGGGTCTTCCCCCCCAGCATGGATATCTGCCTGCCCATCATTGGGGTCTGCCCCATCATCATCGGGGTCTGCTCCCCATCGCTGCCATCTGCTCCCCCATCATTGGGGTCCTCCTTGCTGGTGTTCGGCCGAGGCTATTGGAGAAGTAAAACAGCTCTTGTGCTCCAGCCCGCGTCTCTGGGGGGTTATTGGGGGGTGCCGAGGTGGGGGGAGAGGAGGAGGGGGGACCCTTTTGGGGTGAGGAGACCTTTAGGCTCCACCACCTCCATAACGTCCTTCAGACAGCCGACCGCTCCCCGTCCCCCTCTCCTCCCCATCCCCATCCCTGTGTGTGACCATGACAAAGCCCCCCCCCCCCCCCAAAGCAGCCCCCCAGCACCCACGCGGCTCAACCCCAGGCACAGGGACTTACTCAGATGTCTCCGAGTCCCGTTTTTGCCTACAAAACAGAGAAAAAAGGGGAAAAAACAAAAAAAACCCACGGTGAGAAGGGCTCTTACCAACCCCAGGTTGTCCTGGGGCCACGACAGCCAGGGAAGGGGCACCCAGCCCGGGGTGCCCGTGCCCTGGCTGGGGTGGGGGGGACCCCCACCCTGAGCGTGCCCCCCCCCCTAACTCACACTCCCTCCCTGCGGCAGCACATGAGGTGGCCCAGGAGCAGGCAGAGCAGCACGGCCACCGCCAGTGGCACCAGCAGCGTCACCAGGAACCCGGGCAGCAGGTCCTGGGGGGGGGCATCGGTGGGGGGCTGGAAATCCCCATCTTCCTCCAGCACCCCTGAACCCCACACCGGCCCCGAAGCCGTGGGGCTGGGCCAAACCTGCAGCTGTAACGGGGTGATGGTTAGTGGGGGGAGCAGGGGGGGTCCCCATGAGGGTTGGTGCATGGGATGGGGCGGGGGGGGGGCATGTGGGTCTCACCAGGGTGAGGTTGCACCAGCGGATGGTGAAATGGGGGGCGAAGGTGTCGTAGCAGGAGGCGAGGGGCTGCTGGCCCAGGCTGCAGCGGAAGCGGCTCTGCGGCGAGGCGGCCGACGCCAGGCACGGCGAGAAGGTGCCGTGGGAGCCCACCTTCATGTACACTCTGCCGGGGCGGGAGGCACCCGCTGGAGGTGACCCCCACCCAAAAAAAACCCCAGAGCAAGGAGGCTGCGGGTCTTCCCAGGATCAACGCCAGCACCCTCCCCCGGGTCTGCCCGTACCCCTCCTTGCGCCCCTCGATGGGCAGCGGGACGCGGCCGCCCCGGTCCAGAGCAGAGGTGATGTTGATGACATGGAGCTCGTCCTGATCCCAGACGCCGGCCGTGGCCTGGAGGAAGATCTCCTGCGCGGCCGCCGGCAGCAGCTCCTCCACGTTCCTGTTCCCCACCAGGAACTCGCCCTGGTACGGCGGGTCCCCACCTGTGGGGGACACACACGGCACCCGTGGGGACACCCCACCACCATCCTGTGGGGGATCCGGGACAGCCTGCTGCGATTTGGGGGTGCAGAGTCCTTACCTGGAGCGGGGACGACGGTGATGATGAGGCGCTGTGCCACCGTCTCGTAGGTGTGCCGGTTGTACGCCAGCACCTGCAAACAGAGGAGAGACCCCCCCCCCCCAAAAAAAAAATGCCAGCCCTCCGCCCCGTGTCACCCCCCTGGCGCGGGGTCGCGAGGGTGGGCACCTACCTCGATGGTGTGGGTGCCCACCTCGGTGGCCGTGGGGCAACCGTAGAGGTAGGCTGGCTGGTGGGGGTCACGTTGGATGTACCGCAGCCACCGCGGCAGGTCGGGGTGGTCCCGGAGGTGGGCTTGGAAGGTGATGGGGGTGGCTGCTGGGTGCCAGGACGCACGGACGGGTGGGGACGGACACAGACATGGGGGGACACATGCCACCAGGCTGTGCCGTGGGTGGACCCTCACCCCGCAAGCCCTTCCCCATCCAACTGGTCCCAATAAGGAAGCATAACTGGTCCCTGCGCCGGCTGTGCCCCAGGAGGGTCCCGCTCCCCTTTTTGAGCTGAATGACCCCAAATGGAGGTGACCCCCCAACACCTCAGTGGTGGGGGAGGAAAGGGATGCTGCTCCCGGGTGGGTTTAACAGGGTGATGGGGTGGTGCGTGGGGGTCCCCAAATGGGCAAAGGGGTGGAGGGATGGAGGGATGGAGGGATGGAGGGATGGATGGAGGGATGGATGGATATGTACAAGACTGGATGAATGGAGGGAGGGACGGACAGACGGCCCAGCTGGGGTCATGCCTGGTGGGGAGGAGGCATTAGGCAGTGCCCCCCATTAACAGTCCCAGCCCCCCCCCAACCAGGCACTGCAGGACAACCCCTCGTCCCCAATCCCCTCGGCCTGGCCCTCACCGTCATCATCCTCGTGCCCGGCGAGGAACAGGTCCCGCTCCAGCTCGTGGACGAAGATGGCTCCGGTCTCGGAGGAGACACGGTGGTCAGGGAGGACGTGGTGGTCGGGGAGGGTGGCCCAGGACCCCCCCAGGGCCACAGCTGTGGACAGGCACAGGACTAGATCCGGGGCTGGGGAACATGGCTCCTCCCTGCCTCAGTTTCCCCATTCCCCAGAGACCCCAGGATGACCTGCAGGTGCCCACAGCCCCCCCCTTGGGACACCCGGCTGGGACAGAAACGTGTCCCTGTGGTGCCAGGCGTCCCGGGACAGGGGGGTGGGCTATATTTAGGAGGGAGTGGGAATGGGGACAGGGACGGGGATGGCGACAGCACCTTCCCTTGCCCTGGACCCATCATGGAGAGGTTCCACTCGGTCCCCCCTGTCCCAAACCCAGCTGGCACCAGGGACAGGACGGCTTTATTTAGCCCCGTCACGTTACAGCCACATCCCCCCCCACCGCCGCCGTCCCTTCCCACCGGCAACCCCCATCCAAACCCCTCTCTGGGGGTCCCCCCCATTCCCTCCCCTCTGGGGGTACCCCTGGCCTGGCCGTGTCCCCTCTCTGGGGGGGGTGACGGGGTTCCCACTCGCCTGCCAGCACCCAGACCCGGAGCAGCTCGGGGGCCTCCATCTTCACCAGCACCCGGGAACGGGGCCAGGGCTGATTGACGGAGGCAGCGGGGCTGGCCTGGCCGGGGGGGGGGGGCCCTCCTGGGGGGGGTCCCACTGGGGACACGGAGGGGGGACCCCACCACGGCCACCTCCTGCCACCAAGGTCCCGTGGTACCCGAGCCCCTCCGGAACGTGGAGAGGAGCGGGGCTGCCGAGGGGGTCCCGTGTCCCCTGGTGTGGGGGGGGTGTCCGGTGGGGTGTCCCCTGGGTGGGCTTGCCCTGGTGGTCCCCACTCGTGGGTAGTGGGGTGGCATCTGGGGCACAGTGGGGACGCTTGGGGACAACTGACAGCCCCCCCCATCCCCGCACCGGCATGGCAGGCAGCCTGCCAGCACCGCTGCCTCGCACACGCGTGTGCCCTTGTGCGGCACCGAGACGGGAGCGCACGCGTGCGCGGGCCTGTTCACACGCGTGTGCGTACACAGGGAGCGCGGAAGGACGGTTGTCCCCCCCCCCCCGTGGGATGAAACGGAGGGTGCCGGGGTACTGGAGGGTTGGTGGTGGTGGGGGACCAGGCTCTGCGGTGGGGTTTGGGGGGGGGTGTGTTTGTGTGTGTGTGGAGGGGGGGTGATGGCAGCAGCGGAAAGGGAAAGGGGTGACCGTGGGGGGGGTAAACGTCGCGCCGCGTCACGTCACGTCACGCCTCGTCACGCCGCGTCACGCACAAAGGGCCGGGAGGCTGTGTCGGGGAACGCGGAGCATCTGCAGGGTCCTGGCGCCCGTGCGCTCACCGGCCTGGGGGAGCAGGGGTGCCCCCTGCCCCGTTCCCCAGCCCCTTGGGGGGCTCATCCCGTAGCAGGGACCCCCAGCACAGCCCCAATCTATCAGCTCTGTCCGTCCCCCCCCCCCCCAACCCTGGTGCCTGGTGGGAAGACAGCAAACCCCCAAATAACCCCCCAAAATATCAGCCGGCAGGTGCAGGAAGGCAGGGGAGCAGCAACGCAGCCCCCCACCCCGGGGGCCCCCTGCCTCAGTTTCCCCTCCTGCCACCCCTGGGTGGAGGTGTTGGGGGGGGGGGGGGAATGTGCTGCACCCCAGGGATGGATTTATGGGGACAGAAAGTAAATAGGGGTTCTGCGGGGACACCACCTCGAGATGGGGGGGCTTTGGGCACGGGGGTGTGGAGGTCTTAAGGGACGGGAGCGTGGGGACACGTGGGTAAAACTGAGGGGGCAGAGGGAGAGGAGCAAGGGGACACAGGGACAGACCCGGGAGGGGCGCAGGGGCAGGATGGGGGGACGTGGGTACAAACTTGGGGGGATACGGGGATAAGATGGGGGGATGTGGGTGTAAATTTGGGGGGGATATGGGCACAGCATGGAGGGATACGGGGACAGAGTGGGGGGGGACACAGGTACAAACTCGGGGCGATACGGGGATGGGATGGGGGGGACACGGGTACAAAATTATGGAGATAATGGGGGGACGTCGGGGCAGATCCAGGGGACGTGGGTGCAAAACCGGGGGGTACAGGGGACAGGACTGAGGGGACATAGGGACCAGCCTGGGGGCCACGGGGACAAAACTGGGGTGGGGGGACACACACACGGGACAGCCAGGAATCGTGGGGGACATGAAGGACAGAGCTGGGGGGGGGGGTGGCAACACCGGACAAGCCAGAGCGGGGGGGACACGCGGCACGGCACGGCACGGCACGGATGCTGGGGGGGAACATGCCAGAGGGAGGGGACCCCCGTGTGGGTGTGGGGAGGGGACCGTGGGGGCATCTGGGTGGCAAGCGGGGGGTCTCGGGGGTTCCCGGTGGGCCGGCCGAGGCGGGGAGGCCGAAGCAGGGCGGCGAGGAAGAGGAAGAGCGAGCGCGCCGCTAAGACCCAGAGGGCTCTGCGGGCAGCGGGGCGGGCAGATCGCAGGCAGCAGCGGCTCCATCACCAGCCACAGAGAAAGGGGAAGAGGAGGAGAAGGGAGGAAGGAAGAAGGGCCTGGGCGGAGGGGGGCCCCCCGGGATGGACATGGCCTGACCAGGCCCAACAGCCCCCCGTGGGCCGGTGCAGGTGTGCCGGTGACGGCCACCACCCCCCCGCCACCACGGGCGGCATCCCCCTCCCCATGCCGCTGTAGCCGAGGACGAGGGGCCGCGGCGAGACCGGGGGGGGGAGCGGCGGCGGCGGCGGTGGCGGTGGTGGCGGCGGCGGCGGCGGCGGGCGATGCGGCGCGGCGGCCCGGTGGCGGCATGTTGAGGACGGAGGCAGGCGGCGGGGCGGCCGCCGGTGGGGGGTCCCCCTCCGGCGGAGCGACGGGCGGCGGGGGTCTCCGGAGCGCGTCCCCCCACCGTAACGCCTACGAGGCCACCATCCAGGCCCTGGCACCTACAAAGGAGGCCGATGGCGAAGACGGCAAGAAAAGCCGGGGTAAGAAGTATGGCTCCAACGTTCACCGTATCAAGAACATGTTCCTGCAGATGGGGACGGCGCCCGGCCCCGAAGGCGCCTGCGACCTGGCCAAGGCCAAGGAGAAGCCCGTCCGTCTCTCCTTGCCCCGGGCCGGCAGCCTCAGCGAGAGCATGGACCAGGGCAACCTCCTCAAGCTGGGCACCAGCGTCTCGGAGAGGGTCAGCCGCTTCGACTCCAAACCCGACAAACCCTTCTCCAAGCTGCAGGAGACCCGCAAGATCTTCGAGAGGAGCCCGCAGGAGAAGGCCACCACCACCAAGCTCTTGCTACGTAAGGAACGAGCCGGTTTCCAGGACCGTAAGCTGGACGTGGTGGTGAGGTTCAACGGCAGCACCGAGTCCTTGGACAAGCTGGACACCGAAGCCGTCTCGCCCACCGTCAGCCAACTCAGCGCCGTCTTCGAGAAGGCCGACCTCCGTAACAACCTCCATAAGGCGCCGGGACGAGCGGGAGGACCGCTCAACGCCAAGGTGGTGGGCAAGCGACCTCGGGTCTTCTTGCCGGGCCCCGAGGCCGGACGGTCGGGCGATGGCCACGCCGCCCCGGCACGGGCCAGGCCGCCGGAGGAGGAGAAGGCGGCGGGGAAGAGCGGCCGGCCGGCGGAGAAGGAGACGGCCACCCCACGGGTGCAGGAGGTCTGCAAGATCAAGCCGGTGGAGGTGGAGGAGAGCGGCGAGGCTGAGGAGGAGGAGGAAGAAGCGACGGCGGCGGGCGAACCGGTGCCCGCGCCCCAGCCGGCCAAGGGGGCCGAGGGTCCGGCGCCCACCGCCCCCCGGCTGGAAGGGGGCTCGGGGGCGGCCACGGGCGAGGAGGGCGTCAAGGGCGAGCGGGCAGAGGAGGGCGATGCCTACGAGGAGGCCAAGAAGGAGGACTTCTCCGAGGCGGACCTGGTGGACATAAGTGCCTACAGCGGGCTCGGGGAGGACTCGGGGGGCAGCGGGCTGGAGGAGGAGGAGGAGGCCGAAGGGCTGTACGAGCCCGAGTCGGGTTGCGTGGAGATCCCTGGGTTGTCCGAGGAAGAGGAGCCTGTCCCCAACCGCAAGATCCAGTTCAGCACGGCTCCCATCCAGGTGAGACCGCTTGGGGATGAAGGTGGGGGGGGGAGCAGCTGGGGAGGGGGGGGCACCCTGGGGTGGGGGGCAGCTGGGGATGGGGGGGTACCCCAGGGTGAGGGGCACCCCAGGGTGAGGGGCAGCCCACACTGGCGTGTGTGACCCCTCCAAACCCACCTATTTGGGGGGGGGCTGGTGCCAGGGACAGGGAGGTGGGGTGGGGGTCTCTGTCCCCTCCACCTCCCCAGCCGTGGGACATGGCATCCCACTTGGCCATGCCCTTGCATTGGGGGAAGGAGGGCTGCCACATGGGCCTGGCTAATGAGCCGGCTGGCTAACGAAGGGCCCTGCCCTGCCATGGCCTGCCCCCCCGCCCCCCCCCCAGCCAGCGAGGGACCACCCTGGGGCCGGTGTGGTGGGGAGGGGTGGCACTGGGACCCGCTGTGGCGGGCTGTGCACAGCACCCAGTGCCAACCCATCGCCGTGCCCAGGACGGGCCAAGACCGACCCCATATTTTGGGTGGGGATGCCCAAAATATCCGGGTACGGGGTGCTGGGTGCGGCGGCCGTGCCGCCACCCTCTGTCCTCGGTCCCCGGGTGTCCCTTGATGCCGGGGCTCCACCTAAACGAGGGGGGGGTCCCCGGGTGTGAGGCAGCGGGGTGTGGGGGTATTTGCCTCTCTGCCACGGGCCCAGCCCGGCGCCCAGGACCGTTTCGGGAAGTGGAGGAAGGGGAAGTGTCTTGGCGGCATGGCCGGGTGGGGACCAGCATCACCCATGTGTCCCCCCCTATTCCCCAGCACAGACCCCAGCTGGGTTTGGGGTCCCCATTTGGGATGTTCCCCCGGCGATGGGGTGGGGGGAGAAGGGGCTGTGCAGCTATTTTGGGGTGTTCTCTCCTGCTCGAATCCCCCCGACCGGAGGAGCAGCAATTGCTTTGTGCCGGAGATGGGTTATTTTTAGAGCCCCGGCCTATATTCTGGCTCTGAGTCAGAGCGGGTGGGTGGCCCCACCTGGGACGGGGGGACAGGGACCGCCGTGGTCCGGGCAGGGGACAGCGGTGGCCGTATGCTGGGTGGCTGCACGCTGCGGGGGGGCTTGGTCCTGTGGGAACCGGCCAGCCCAGCCCTGGGAAGGGTGTCCTTCCCATAGATGGGCAGCCAGGCTTTTTGGGGTGCTCTGCTCCCCCCAGCATGGCCTTTAGCCTCTTCGCTTTTACCCGCATCGCCCCTCAGGGTGATGGTGGGGGTCCCACGTGCGCGGGTGGGGTGGGGACCCAGGGGTCTGAGCACCCTGGCTCCCCCCCACCGGGTGTGTGTGGGTGATGCTGAGTCCCCCCCCCAAACCTGCTGTAGGGGTTGGGGCCCAGAGCGCTGAGGACCCCCACCCAGCCCCAGGGCGGGCACCCTGCACCCTGGGATGGGGGCACACGCCGCCAGCCCCTTCCCCTGGGCATGTGCTGGCTCCGGCTCCTTCTCCCTTGGAACCAACTCCAGGCCCTGGGCACATCCCAAACCCCCCAGGACCTGGGGACAGGGGTGGGGGGCACAGCAGGGGTCCTGTGCCCGTAGCTAAGGGCTGGGGTGCCTGCAGCCTCCCGCTAGCTTATGCGGATGGGGGGATGAAGGCATGTCCCCTGCTCCTTATCCCCGGCACCCCGGGGTGCCACCCGGGTGGGTGCTGCCCATTTGTGGGTGTCACCGGGCTTTGTGCGATGGCCCTTGACACTCATCCCTAATACCCTTTGTGGCGAGGCTTTAGCGCTGCGGTGTTATCCCTAATCCACTCGCCCCGGCGGCATCGCCAGCCGGGGCCCCTCTGGGGACATCTCCCAGGTTCAGCGCCTGGCCAGCTTGTCCCCGACCGGAGAGGGGTGCTGGCAGCCTCCCGGGGCACAGGGACATGGCACCCCACTCCCACTGGCTCCGGTCCGGGGACATCATCCTGGTGGCACATCCGACCTCGGCCAGGAGCACCTTGGTGCCTGGCATGGGGGCACCCAGCCCTGGGGTGAGTGTAGGGGTGCCCCCAGCCCCTCCTGAAGTGGTGTGGGAGGATTTAGTGCTGCCCCATGCTGGGGGTCAGCGTCCTCAAGGATTTACCATGTTAGAGGACCATACGTGCGTGGCCCCGACCGCCTTTGCCTTTCATCACCCCACTCTGACCAGCTGCCCCCGGTTGGGTCCCCTTCCCAGCCTTGGTCGGGGGCTACCGTGAGGCCTCGGCAATCCTAACCGTCCCCGTCCCTGCTCCCTTGGGACTAAAGGGATGTCCGCAGACCTGCAGGAGGATGGGGGCAACCCCAGCCCCGAGGTTGACCCCTCCTCGATACCCTGTAAGTGAAGCCCAATGGCAAGATGTGGGCACAGCGGGGAGAGAAACCTGGGGACAGGGGTGACCCTTGGACCCCCGAGGCCCACAGAGTCCCTGGTGCTCCCTGTGCCCAGGCATCCCTCCAGGCGAGCACATGGAGGCAGAAGATGAATCTGCCAGGTGGAAATCCAGGGAAATAAACCAACCCCAAACTTACGGTGGGATCTACCTCTCCCAGGCACGATGGTGGGTTTGGGTCCCCGGGCTCCAGGCTGGCAGCCCAGGCTTGCATGGAGGTGCCCAGGCAGGAGTGAGGTGCAGGGAAGGGCAGATGAGGTGAAGCTGCCCCAGGGGGAGAGCCCTTCCCTGCTCCCACAGGGCAGTTTGGACCATGAGAAGGTGGTGGGCCGAGAGCTGGGGAGCCCCTGCCTGGGGAAAGGGGAGGATGAGGGGAGCAGGGAGAAACAAGCCAGTTCTTCCTTCCCCAAAGTGTGACTCAGAGCAGCCAGTGCTTGGACATCCCATCCACTCATCCACCCATCCATCCATCTTTCCATTTATCCATCCATCCATCCATCTTTCCATTTATCCATCCATCTGTCCATCCACCCATCTGTCCATCTGCCATTCTACCCATCCACTCCTTTGTCCATCTCTCTGTCCATCCTTCCGTGGGGTGCAGGGCACAGCACCATCTCTGCTCCCAGGGCCACCCCAAACCTTCTGTGCTTCCTCAAACTCCCCCTCACTCCATGACATGTCTTGGGGGGATTCTCCAGTGGCTCATAGGCTCAGTAACATCCCCCCCATGCCCCTGCCTGGGGTTCCCCCCACCCAAGGATGCCCCTTCGGCCGCGGGTGCTGCCGGTGCCGGGGCGGTGGATGGCTGCGGTGTTTTCCCACTCCATCCCGCTGCCTCGCTGAGCAGCTCCTTCCACCGCGGCAGGTCTTCAGCACTTACTCCAACGAAGACTACGACCGCCGCAATGAAGATGTCGACCCCATGGCTGCGTCGGCCGAGTACGAGCTGGAGAAAAGGGTGGAGCGGCTCGACCTCTTCCCTGTGGAGCTGGAGAAAGGTGCGTCCTCTCCCCATCCCACACCCCGGGGTCCCCGTGGCACCTTGGGGATGGGTTGGAGGTGACTCCATTGGCATTGGGTGGCCGGTGCCACCCTACCAGGACACGGCTCTCTGTCTCTGCAGACTCCGAAGGGCTGGGCATCAGCATCATCGGCATGGGCGCGGGGGCCGACATGGGCCTGGAGAAGCTGGGCATCTTTGTCAAGACAGTGACGGAGGGTGGAGCGGCCCACCGGGACGGCAGGTAAGGGCTGCTGGGCCCAAAACACCCCTCTTGGGTCCCCCCGCCCCATGCCCGTGGGCTTGGGTGGTGATGGAGGAGCTGGTGTGGGAGTGGCAGATGTGCCAGATGTTCCCCAGTGTGGGAGATGCTGGGGAGGTGGGCAAGGGGTGGCCCCGCTGTGACAGTCCCCTTGTCCCCAGGATCCAGGTGAACGATCTCATCGTGGAGGTGGACGGCACCAGCCTGGTGGGGGTGACGCAGAGCTTCGCCGCCTCTGTCCTCAGGAACACCAAGGGCCGCGTCCGGTAGGGCCTTGGGCTGGGGGGTTTGGGGGGCCAGGAGACCCCCCCAGCCCGTGCTGGGCCCCCTGCGGCACCCTGCCCCATTACCTGTCCCCAGAGCACCCCAGCTTCCAGGCCAGGCTGTCCCCCTGCCCCAAAATACCTCTGCCCCCCCCACTCCCCATGCCCACTGCCTGTCCTGTGCCACCCTAGTGCCCTCTGCTCCCCAGAATGCCCCCACATCAGCCCAGGATCCCCCCCAGCCCCCCACCTCATCCACAGGCCCCATAACATCCCCCCCAAATTCGCCACCCCCAGGAGCACTGCATGTCCCAGCAGGGATGTCCCCCAGCTGTGCCACCTGGGTGTCCCTTGGCTGAGCCTCCCCACTGTCCCCTGGCTGTGCCACCTGGGTGTCCTCCACCCCAGACCCCCCACGGTTTGAGCCCCCCGTCCCCGGTTGAGCTTCACCGTCCCCGCAGGTTCCTCATCGGGCGGGAGAAGCCGGGGGAGCAGAGCGAGGTGGCACAGTTGATCCAGCAGACGCTGGAGCAGGAGCGGTGGCAGCGGGAAATGATCGAGCAGCGCTACACCCAGTACACCGAGGACGATGAGGAGGTGAGGGGCACAGCACCCACCCAGGAGGGGACCGATGTGGTCCCCCCACCCGATATGGGGCCAGTGACTCAGTTTCCCTAGGTGGGATGGGGTGAGGGTGCCAGGCTGAGGACCACCACGTGCCAATGCCGGTCTGTGCCTTCCACAGACGGGCGAGTACGCCACGGATGAGGAGGAGGAGATGAGCCCCATGTTCCCCAGCGGTGAGATGGCCATCGAGGTGTTCGAGCTAGCCGAGAACGAGGACACTCTCTCACCCGTGGAGATGGACCCCGAAAAGCTGGTGCACAAGTTCAAGGAGGTGAAGAGGGGGTGGGGGGGGGGGTGTGCCAGGGGAGCGTGCCCGCACGTGGCAGTGTGTGTGCACGCCCGGTGCAGGGACGTGCCAGCCCTGTGTGAACGCCCGGCTCCTCTTGCAGCTCCAGATCAAGCACGCCGTCACCGAGGCCGAGATCCAGCAGCTGAAGAGGAAGGTGAGCGGGTGCCCTGGCTCCCTGCGGGTGGGAGGGACCCCCCTCCATCTCCCCGAGCCCCCCTGGATCTCCATCTCCCCCATCCCCTCCTAGCTCCCCCCATCTCCCCCCAGACCCCTCACCACGCTGCGCTGTGCCATGCCGCGTCATGCCTGCTCCCTGGCTATGCCGTGCCATGCTGTGCCAAGCCGCGCCGTGCTGTGCCAAGCCATGCCATTCTGTGCCATGCCGTGCCATGCCATGCCATGTGATGTCATGCCTGCTCCCTGGCCATGCCGTGCTGTGTCATGCCATGCCACGCCATGCCGTGCCATGCCATGTCATGCCTGCTCCCTGGCTGTGCCGTGCCGTGCCGTGCCGTGCCCTGACCCCGCTGTCCCTCAGCTGCAGTGCCTGGAGCAGGAGAAGGCGCGCTGGCGGGCCGAGAAGGCCCAGCTGGAGCAGAGCGTGGAGGAGAACAAGGAGCGGATGGAGAAGCTGGAGGGGTACTGGATGGAGGCGCAGAACCTCTGCCAGGCTGTGGATGAGCACCTCAAGGAGACTCAGGCCCAGTACCAGACCCTGGAGCGCAAGTACAGCAAGGCCAAGAGGCTCATCAAGGAGTACCAGCAAAAGTGAGGGCAGCGCCGGGCCCTGGGCACTGATCCTCCCCCGGGCATGGAGCATCCCTCTGGGCATGGACCCATCCCCGGGGCACCGACCCCTTCCCGGGCACCCCTTGTCCCTGGGCAGAGACCATGCCATTGGGTATGAACCAGCCCCTGGGCATGGACCATGATCTTGGTGTGGAGCCACTTGTGGGGCACCGACCCCTTTCATGGGCACCCTTTGTCCTTCGGCATGGACCATCCCTTGGGCATGAACCGTTTCCCTGGGCACAGACCATCCTCTGGGCAGAAACCCATCCCTGAGGCACCAAATCCTTCCTGGGCACCCTTCATCCCCTGGGCGGGGACCTTCCCTTGGGCAGGGACCTTCCCCTTGACTTGGACCCATCCCTGGGGCACCAACTCCCTCCTGGGCATCCCTCATCCCTGGCCATGGACCATCCTCTGGGCAGGGACCATCCCCTGGGAGATCCCCGGGCACCACCACCCTGCTGAGCACTGTCCCTCCCTGACACCCAAATCCCAGGGTCCCCCCCGACCTTCCCCACCTCCCCGGGGTCTCCCCGGTGTTGGGTGGGTGGGGGGGGTGACGTGCACCCACGCTCCGGCCCCCGCAGGGAGATCGAGTTCCTGAAGAAGGAGACGGCGCAGCGGCGGGTGCTGGAGGAGTCGGAGCTGGCGCACAAGGAGGAGATGGAGAAGCTGCAGGAGAAGGTGGGCACCGGGCGCCGGGACGCGGGCTGCCCCTGAGCCCCGCGGGCACGGCCGGCCCCGGCCTCGGCCCCGCCGCCGTCCGGTCCCGCTCCGCCACGCCGCATCCGCCACGCCGCCGTCGTGGCCCATGGGTTCCCGTCGCCGCTGGATCCCAGGATGGATCGCAGCAGATCTGCTCGGGCGCCGGCTCGCGCCAGCCGCTGGATCCCACGTTGGGTGGTAGCGGAGCCGCGTAGGGCGCCGGCTCCCCTCCGGACTGAGCTCCGGCCGCTGGATCCCACGCCGGATCGCGGTGGATCTGCTTTGGGTGCCGGCTCCCACCGGATTGTGCTCCCGCCACTGCGCCCTGCACCGGATCGCAGTGGATCTGCTCGGGTGCTGGCGCACGCCCGATCCTCCTCCTGGCACTGGATCCCACACTGGATTGCAGTGGATCTGCCTAGGGCTTGGGTCAGAGTGGATCCTGCTTCAGGGTCTGCCATCCCGTAATGGCTCAAAAGAGATCTTCTTGGGCACTGGATCCCAGGCTGCTTGGGATCCCGCAGTGGTTCCCGGTAGATCTGCGCAAGGCGCGGGGTCACGCTCGATCCTCTGTTGGGAGCTGGATCCCATGCTGGTCATGCTGGATCCCACAACAGATCACACTGGATTCCACGCTAGCTACGCTGGATTTCCCCCCCCAGCGGGTGGGGCCAGAGCTGTGCTGGGTCATAGCAGATCCTCCGTGGGGTCACCGGATCCCCCGGGATCCCGCAGCACCCCGGATGCTGCCGGGGGTGACAGCGGGGGGGGGGGGGGGCCGGCACCCGCCCGGCTGGGGGGCACCAGGGTGCAGGCGGGCAGCAGAGGGGGGGTCCCTGGTACCCAGCAGAGCCCCCCCCATGAGCCCACCCCTTACACCCTCCTCCATCACCCCCCAAAATGCCCCCCCCCGGACTTCCCACAGAGACTCACCCACCGCCTGCCTGCAGCCCCCCCAGCCCGTCCCTGTGCCCCCAGCCTGCCCCCCCCAGCCCCACACCGGCCCTCCAGCACCCTTCCCCCCCCATCCCCCTCCTTCCCCCCATCCCCGTGTCTCCCCCCACCCCAGCACCCCCATGTCCTGCCCCCCCTTGTCCTGTCCCCCCCCCCAGTCCAGTCCCACCATCCCCGTGTCCCCATCCCTGTATCCCCATCCTGTCCCCCCCCCCCAGCTTTGCCCTCCCCGCCACATGTTCGCACCCATGTCCCTGTGTCCCCCACCCTTGTCCTTGTGCCCCCCACCCGGCCCTGAGCCCCCCCGCGCCCCCCCCCCCCCCTCAGCTGAGACCTCTCCCCTTTGCTGTTTTTCAGATCTCTGAACTGGAGGCCAAGCTGCAGACTTTGAAAAATTCCAACCCGACTTAAACCACCCTCAAACCGCAGCGATTTTTTTGGGGGGGGCCCCTCTCCCCCCCAGCCCTGTCCCCCCCCCACTCCCTACCCCTTCCCCACTGGGGAGGAGGCAAGACACCCCCCCCCCCCGCCAAGGCCTCCTGGTGCCCCCCCATTTCCCTCCCTGGGGGCACAGACAGCGGGGGGGGGGCCTGGGGTGCATCTCGAGGGGGTTTTGGGGGGGGCGGACACCCCGCGTTCGTGTCTGTGTCCAGTGTGAGTCTCGTGGTGACGTGATGGACCGATCGGGGGGGGGGCACAGCCCCCCCCAGGCCTCCCCCCCTCCCCAAACACACCCTTCCCTCAATGTGACCCCTCGCTTCCCCCCCCCCCCCCCTAGGACACAGAGCTGGCACCCCAGTTGGATGTTGGTGGGGGGGCCAGGCAGAAATGCCCCCCCCCCCTCCAAATGTGAGCCATACTGGGGAGTAAAGAGGGGGTACGCTGGAAGCCTCCCCCCCGTCCCCCCCGTCCCCAGCTCTTCCTCTTGGGACTCACCTGGAGCACCGGCTGGGGGGGCCACTTGCCTTTGGGCCCCCCCCCCATGGACTCAACCCCGGCCCCGCAGCGAGGTTCGCCCCTCCGATTTGGTGCCCGGGACACCACGGACCTTCACCGTGGGGGGGGACCCCAAGTCCCCCCCCCCCCATCGCGTCCCCGTCCCCCCCCCAGTGCCACCACCGCCGGGCAGGAGGGAACCCCTCAGCCTTTGCCAAGCCCTGCAGCGGGCATGGGGGGGGGGCAGCAGCCCCCACCACAGCCCCCCAGGGATGCGGGGACACGGCTGGGGGGTGCCCCCAGTGCCCCCCCCCCCAGCACCTGCCACTACCCTCCCCTAGCCCAGGGCTTTCGCCTTCCCTGGGCAAAGGGGGGGACACACACGGGGGTCCCCCTCCAGGGTGGGGGCGATGCTCTCACCCACCCCCCCAACTGTAAATATCCCCCCCCCCAATAAATCACAGTATTTCTCTGGGGCTGGGACACCCCCCACCACTGGCCAACCCCAGCCGGGTTGGGGGGTCCCAGCCCCTCGGCCCAGGGGGAACCTCTTTATTTTTTGTTTCTGTTTTGCCCCCCCCTCCCCCCCGAAGTACCGAGTCTCCGACAGTAACTGGATGTGGGGGCAACTGGGAGCCAGAGCTGGTTATACTGGGAGGGGGAGGAGGGGGGCACGCAAAAGGGGGGGGGGACGGGGAGGGGGGGTCCGACTGGATTGGAGCCACTTTGGGGGGGGGGGGGAGTATTTAAGGGGGGGACGGGGAGCAAGAGCCCCGGGGGGGTGCTGGGGTTATTTAATCTCACACGTATACCTGTGGGTGTATATACTATATATATATGTACGTATGTATGTACTGGTCCTCGTTTTGTAACGCAGCGTCCTCGCGTCCCGCCAGCCCCATAAACACGGCCTCAGCGTCCGCCCGCGCCTCCTTGTCCGGGCCGACTGGGGACACTGGGGACACTGGGGGGCACTGGGAGGAGTGGGGAGGATTGGGAGGCACTGGGGGGACTGGGGAGGATTGGGGGCGCTGGGGGAAGTAGGGAGGATTGGGGGGCACGGGGAGAAGTGGGATGGATGGGGGAACTGGAGGAGTGGGGAGGATTGGGGGGCACTGGGAGGAGTGGGAAGGATTGGGGGGCACTGAGGGGACTGGGAAGGATTGGGGGGCACTGGGGGGAGTGGGAAGGATTGGGGGGCACTGGGGGGAGTGGGGAGGATTGTGGAGGACTGGGAAGGATTGGGGGGCACTGGGGGGAGTGGGAAGGATTGGGGGGCACTGGGGGGAGTGGGAAGGATTGGGGGCACTGGGGGAATGGGGATTGGGGGGCACTGGGGGGACTGGGAAGGATTGGGGGGCACTGGGAGAAGTGGGATGGATGGGGGAACTGGAGGAGTGGGGAGGATTGGGGGGCACTGGGGGGACTGGGAAGGATTGGGGGGCACTGAGGGGACTGGGGAGGATTGGGCTGGGAAGGATTGGGGGGCACTGGGGGGAGTGGGAAGAGTGTGTGTGTGTGTGTGTGTGTGTGTGTGTGTGTGTGTGTGTGTGTGCGTGTGTGTGTGTGTGTGTGTGTGTGTGTGTGTGTGTGTGTGTGTGTGTGTCTGCGCGCGCGCTCCCGCCCCGTGTGCACGTGCCCCCCCCGCCTCCCCCCCCCCCGTTCCGTCGCTGTCCCTTCAGCACCGCCGCCGCGCACCCGGGCCGGGCCGAGCCGGGCGGGGCTGGGCGGGGCTGGGCGGGGCGGGGCGGGGCTCCTGATCCCAGCCCCCCCCCCCTCCTTCTCCTCGCCCCCCCCCGGCCGCTTCCGGGTTCCTGTCCGGCCCCCACCCCCCCACCACCACCACACCCCCCCCCCTCCCCACCGAACTCCCCCCACACCCCCCCGCGGCCCCCGGCCCGGTTCCGCAGCGCCCTCCGCTCGGGCCCGGGCCCGGGCCCGGTCCGGTTCGGCTTCCCGGCGCTTTCCCGGCGCCCTCGGCCCGGCCCGGCCCGGCGGCGGGAGGTGCCCAGGATGCCCGAGGAGCGCCGGTGAGTCGGGGAGGGGGGGGGGGGAAGGGAGAACGGGGGGGGGTGGACGGGACCAGGGCGTAACCTCCGGGCGGCCCATCCACCGGACAGCGTCCCCGGTCCAGCCCCGGTTCAGCATCCCCGGTCCAGCATCCTCGGTCCAGCCCCGGTCCAGCATCCCCGGTCCAGCCCCCCCCAGCACATCCCCGGTCCAGCCCCCCCGGTCCAGCATCCCCGGTAAAGCCCCATCCACCGGACAGCATCCCCGGTACAACCCCCCCCCCCGGTACAACCCCGGTACATCCCCATCCCCCGTACAGCCCCACCTCCGGTACAACACCCCGGGTACCACCCCCCCACCCCCCGCCGGTACTGTCCCCTCCCGGTAACATCCCCGCTCCCAGCACTGCCCCCCCCCCAGACCAGGTCCCTGGGGGGAGGGAGGGGCTGGGGGGGGAGCTGAGCTCAGTTCTGCCCCCCCCCCAACCCCACCAGTCCCCCCCCGATGCTGCCAAGGCATTAGGAGCCCCCCCCACCCGGAGAGACCCCCGAAAACCGGAGGGGGGGCGATTTAACCCCTTCCCGGCTGCCTTGCAAAGAGCATCCCCAGTACCCACCCCCCCAGCCTGCTCTCACCCCACCGCCCCCACATACCCCCGAGGGGGTTGACCCCCCCCCCCCCGAGTGGGGGACATGTGTGCTGTGTCCTGGTGTCCCCTCCCCCCAAATCCCTCACTCCCCCCCAGCGCTGTGAGGCTGAGGGCATGGGGACACTGGGATCACTGGGAGGTTTGGGGGGGGGACAGCCCCTTCCCATCCCCACTTGCAGGGGGTCTGGGTGCATTGGGGTGTCCATCCCCCCCCCCCCCTCCCTGATTGTCCCCTCTGTCCCCAGCTCTGTCCCACCATGTCGGTCTCCAAACTGCAGGACGCGGATGAGGTTTTCGGTGAGTCCCCGGGGGCCCGTGGGGTGCAGAGCCACCCATGGGTGCTGCCCCCACGGGTCCCCACCTGCCCTCAGTGTCCTCCTGCTGCCTGCCAGCGGCGAGGGGGGGGACACCCCAGAGCTGGGTTTGGGGACAACGTGTGCTTGGGGACTTCAGGGACAGGCACGGGGCACACAGCCCCCTGCAGAGGGACACGTGTGGGGCAGGGGACGGGGTGGCATGGGGACGTGCGTGGGGCACAGGTATAGATGTATGGGCATAGGGACATGCAGGGGGACGTGGGGACACGGGGACACGTATAGGGCACACAGGCACGTGGGTATGGGCACAGGGTGACACGGGCATGGGGACGCAGCAGGGGACACGGCCCAGAGACACTCCTGGGTTGGGGTGCAGGAGGCTGCAGCAGGGCAGGGACATCGGGGTGACCCCGGTCAGACCCTGGGCAAAGCTTCCTCCCCCCCCCCTCCAGGTGACGGGGACACTCTGTCCTCGGGGACACCCTGTCCTCGGGGACACCCCACTGCTCTTCTCCCCGTGCCGGGGCATCTCTTTGAACACTTCTCTCTGTCCCTCTGTCCCCTGTCCCACCCCACCGGGGTGCCCCATCCATCCACGTCCCCAATGCTCCTCTCTTCCTGTCCCCCTCTTCCGTCTCCACTGGGATCCCTCACCCGTCCTTGTCCCCGTGCCCCACTGTCCCTTTGTCCCCTCTCCACCGGGCTGGCCTTCTCCTCCTGACCGTCTGTCCCCCTCTCCCTCCAATGTTCTCCCATCCCCTTCTCCTGGCCCCTACCTGGCCATCTGTCCCTCCATCCCTGTCTTCCTGTCCTTACCCGTCCATCCGTCCCTCCACCTCCTTTACCTGGCCGTATCCCTCCCTTCCTCCCCATCTCCCTTTCCCTACCTGTGTATTTGTTCATCCATCCACCTGCCCCCATCTTCCCTCTCCCTACCTGTCTGTCCGTCCTTCCATGTCTCCCTCACATCTCCTTGTCCCTACCTCTCCATTTGTCCATCCGCCTCCTTCTCCCTGTCCCCATCCCTCCCTCCCTCACCTCCTTGTCCCTACCCCCCCCATCTGTCTCCCGTCTCCTTTTCCTTACCTGTCTGTTCATCCATCCACATCTTCCCTCTCCCTACCTGTCCATCTGTCCTTCCATCCCTACATCCCTCCCTTGTACTTCCTTGTCCCTACCTCTCCATTTGTCCACCCATCTCCTTCTCCCTGTCCCCACCCCTCCCTCCCTCATGTCATTGTCCCTACCCACCCGTCTGTCCACCCTGTCCCTTTTTCCTTACCTGTCTGTTCATCCATCCATCCACATCTTCCCTCTCCCTACCTGTCCATCTGTCCTTCCATCCGTCCCTTCCATCTCCTTGACCCTACCTCTCCCTTTGTCCATCCCTGTTTCCATCCCTCCCTCCATTCCCACCTCCTTCTCCCTACCCATCTGTCCATCTCCTTTTCTTTACCTATCCGTCCATCCATCCATCCACATCTTCCCTCTCCCTACTTGTCCATCCGTCCTTCCATCCCTCCCTCGCATCTCCTTGTCCCTACCTCTCCATTTGTCCATCCACCTCCTTCTCCCTCTCCCCATCCCTCCATCCCTCCCCACCTTCATTCCCCCTCCCTCCCCGTCCGTCCCCTTCCCTCCCCATGTCCGTCTGTCCGTCTCTCTCTCTCTCTCTCTGCCCCGGTCTCTCTTTCACCCCCAGATTTTACCGCTGTGGTTCCAGAGACTCCGCGCCTGGACAGCAGTCTCCAGAAGGCCAGAGCCCGGCTACTAGCCAAGGGCCGCCGGCACCGGCCCTCCCGCTCCCGCCTGCGAGACAGCGCCAGCTCCACCGAGGGTGACGAGGGGCCCGAAGCGGCGGTGA
The DNA here is from genome assembly GCF_964188355.1 of Buteo buteo. NCBI lineage: Eukaryota > Metazoa > Chordata > Aves > Accipitriformes > Accipitridae > Buteo > Buteo buteo. The sequence goes on from NC_134179.1 coordinate 43,439,726, forward strand.
GCCCCCATGGGGGGGCTGGGGTGGCGGAGGGGGGGGCTGCAGGGGTTGAGGGGGGGCACCGTGGACCCAAGAGAAGGGTTTGGGGGGGATGCCGTGGCTGGGGGTACGGAAGGGACGGGGGACACACCGGGGAGGGTGGGGTGGGGGGGTTGCAGGGGTTTGACACCCCCCCCCCATGCCGTGTGCCCCCCCAGGGAGCCGAGGGCGACGGCGGCCAAGCGGCCCCCTCGCCCTTCTCCCGCGGCGTCGAGTTCTCCTTCGAGGCGGGGGCGGTGCGGCGGGGGCTGGGGGACCCCCCGGCCTCCTCGCCCCCCCTCAGCCGCTATCGGCCCCTCACCAACGCCTCGTCCCAGGAGGGGCTGGCGGGCACCCCCTCGCCCAAATCCTGCCACAGCTCCGACAGCTCGCCCGGCTTCGCCCGCCGCGACGCCTGGCCCCAGCGGCACAGCGAAGGTGAGCCCCCCCCCCCACCCGACCCCCCCCTGCCAGGCTGGGGGGCACGCAGGGACACCGGCACCCCCCCCAGCACCCATGTGAGGGGCAGTGGGTGACACCTCCATCCTCCTCCTCCTGCAGACGACAGCCGGGACATGAGCCCCCCCGAGCCGGCCAGCCCCACTGTGGGGCTCGATAAGAAAACGCGGAGAAAGTTCTTGGATTTGGGGTGAGACCCGGCGCTGGGGTGGGGGGAGATGGAGGGGGGATATGGGGGGATGCAGGGAGGGATGGATGAAGGGATGGGAAGGTGCAATGGAAAGATGGAGGAATAGGTGGAGAGATGTCTGGAGAGGCAGAAAGATGGAGGGATGCATGGAAGGAGGGATGTGGATCCTCTGAAGGTGATGGAGGGATCTCTGAGGATGGATGGAGGGGGCCTGGGGGGCCTCAGAAGGGGGGGCCATGGCCATCAGGACCCCCCACTCCCTGCCAATTCTGCTCTCTCCCACCCAGGGTGACCCTGCGCCGGGCATCCTCCAGCAAAAGCCGTAAGGAGAAGGGCAGCAACCGCCTGTCCATGGGCAGCAGGTGAGGGACAACCCCCCCCCCTCCCCGGGGCAGGGGGGGCTGCACAGGGATGGCCCCTAACACAGCTCTGTCCCCAGGGAGGCGGCAGAGGGTCCCGGCCGCTCCTCGGGGTCACCTTTCCTGCCCTTCTCCTGGTTCTCGGACAGCGCGAGGGGCTCGGCCTCCCCCGGCTCCGCATCGCCTGCCGGCTCCCCCCGGCACGAGGGGCTCAGCCCCGCCAAATCCGCCTCCCAGGTCAGTGCCTGGGAACGGGGGGGGGCTCCTGGCCCTGTAGGGTGGGTGGGTATAGGAGCCCTATAGGGCCAGGGTGCTGTAGGGAAGGAGGTTGGTGCTCCTATGACTTAGGTAGCTATAGGAGAAGAGGTCAAAGCCAGCTATAGGGACAGGGGACAAAGCTCCATAGGGTCAAGATAGCTATAGGGGAGGGTATCAAAGCTCTATAGAATCAAGACAGCTATAGGGGAGGGTATCAAAGCCCCATAGGGTCAAGATAGCTTTAGGGGAGGGTATCAAAGCCCTACAGAGTCAAGATAGCTTTAGGGGAGGGTATCAAAGCCCTATAGAGTCAAGATAGCTATAGGGGAGGCTATCAAGGCCCCATAGGGTCAAGATAGCTATAGGGGAGGGTATCGAAGCTCTACAGAATCAAGATAGCTATGAGGGCAGTTCAAAGCCCCATAGGGTTGGGTAACTATAGGGAGAGGGATCAAAGCCCCATAGGGTCAAGATGGCTTTAGGGGCGATCAAAGCCCCACAGGATCTGGTAGCCCTATAGGGAGTCAGAGCCCAGGACAGCTATAGGGAGGGTGCTGGGGGGGGCTGCAGGGCCAGCCCTGCCCTCACCCCTCCTGCTGCCCCAGGACTCGACGCTGAGCGAGGACTCCCCACCGCCCAGCGCCAGCCCGCGCCTGCCCGGCCCCACCGCCACCAAGTGCTCCTACCCCTACCACACCTTGTCACAGTCCTCGGATGAGGTGAGCCCCGGGGAGGGGGGGGCACGAGGTTGGGGGTGCCCCCCACACCAGGTGCCAAGGAGACGCCCCCATTAACACCCAGCCCCCTGTGCCCAGTTCCTGGATGAGCCCCCCGGCGCGGCTGCGGGCTGGACGTGCCGGCAGGTGGGACAATGGTTGGAGAGCCTCAACCTGGAGCAGTATGTGGAAGAGTTCTCAGCCCATGGCGTTGATGGCCCACGGCTCCTGCACCTCGATGGTGCCAAGCTCAAGGTACGGGGCTGGGGGGGGCTCTCTTCTGCTGGGGTGCAGGGGTAACCCAACAGGCTCAGTTGTAGTGAAAGATGTTCTAGGTACCCCAACTGGGGTGCTCCATGGGGCAGGAGGTCTGGGTGGGTTCTAGGTATCCCAACAGGCTGCTCCATAAGACAGGTCTGGGAGGGTTCTAGGTATCCCAACAGGTTGCTCCATGACACAGCTCTGGGAAGGTTCTAGGTACCCCAACAGGGTGCTCCAGGGGGGCAGGAGGTCTGGGAGGGTTCTAGGTACCCCTATGGGCTCATCACAGGTCAACAGGCTCTAGGTACTCCAACGGGCTGCTCAATGGGGCAGATGCAGGTAGGTTCTAGGTACCCCAGTGGGCTCATCACAGGGTACCTAAAACCTCTTATCCTAATTGGCCGCTCCACAGGGCAGGAGGTGGGGGGAGATTCCAGGTATCCCAATGGACAAGTCAAAGAGACAGATGGGAGGTTCTAGGTACCCCAAAGGGCTGGCGCACAAGGGATGTAGGTACCTTAGTGGGATGATCCTGAGGACAGGCAGTGTGCGTGTGGGGGTCTAGGTACCCCAAAGGACTGGTCCATAGGGCAGGGGGGTACCGGCACCCCACGGCCACGGGGAGGGTCATGCGGCCGGCTGTGCCGGCAGGCGCTGGGAGTGGGCAGCTCGCAGGACCGCGCGGTGCTGAAGAGGAAGCTGAAGGAGCTGAGCTTGGCCGTGGAGAAGGAGCGCAAGGCCCAGGAGAAGGCAGAGAAGCAGCGGGAGAAGCAGAAGAAGAGGGACCAGGAGCAGCGGCGGAGCTAAGGGGGGGGCCAGGAGCGCCCCTGCACCCCTTCCCTACACCCACTGCCCCTGGGACACCCGGGGGGCACCCGGCTCCGGCACGGGACACGCCGCCACGGCCAAGGGACGGCGGCACCAGGCTGAGACGGGCACGGAGCGGCACGTGCACCCCCCCTCCTCCAGCTGCCCCCTCCCCGCCTTGCACCCCTACACCCCACGGGCACAGTCCGGGCCCTCCATGGGCCCCTTTTCTGGATGCAAATGGCACATTGGATTTCCGCCCCCCCCCAACTCCCCCACCTTGTTCCGTAACCCCCCTGGCACCCTGAGGGGTCTGGGGGGGTCACAGCCACCCCTCTCACCCCGGTCCCCCGGCACGGTGCGGCACCGGCCGAGGACAGTGCATGGCCTGACCCCCTCCAGACGCGCACACCCCCCAAGTCAGGGTGCGGGGAGTGAACGCTGACACCCCCCCCTCCTCTCCCCCTCCCCAATATGGTGCCCCGGGGGACACCCCAGGAAATAAAAGGGTATCGAGGGCCAGTGCAATCCAGCGCGACCAGCGTGAGCCTGACTGGGATGGGGCTGGGGGACGAGATGGGGTGGGGGGGGGGGCTCGGTGCCAGGCTGGGGGGGCAACGGGAAAGTGGGGGGGACAAAGCACGGCTCCGTCCCAGGACCTGTGTCCCCAAGTGCCACCCTGTGACTGCGGTCAGGGTGGTGTGACACAGCAGCCGCCTCCTAAGCCCCAGGATGGGTAAACTGAGGCACGGGGGGGGGGCACTGACCCAGTTAGAGGGGTTGCAAAGGGGGGTTGGTTCCCGGGACCCCAAAACACCACGCTACGAGCTCAGTCAACATCCACTTTACTGACAGTGGGGGGGTGGGAGTCTGGGGGGGGGGTCAGGGGGAGGTTCCCAAGCAGGTCACAGATTGTGTGGGGAACCCACCTGGGGTGGGGGGCACACACGGGTGAGAACAGCTCAGTAGTGCAATACCAGGGACGGTGCAGGGAACTGAGGCGGGGGGGGGGTGGTTCAGGCCCGGTCCCCCCACCCTGTCAGGGCTGGAGGAGCAGGGAAGTGCTACTGGTCATACTGGGAAAGGATCGGTCCCTCGCTGCCCCTGGGGTACACCACCCTGGGGTGGGTGCCAAGGTGGGGGTGGGGGGCAACAGGGGCTCTACCCCATCCACGCTGCTCCAACGCCACCCCCAGCTACGTACCTAAGTGCCACTAAGGCAAGGGGGGGGGTACTGGGACCCCCCCACCCCACTTTTCACACGCTTCCCGGTGAGCCCTAACAGTCGTTGGCGGGAGGCAGAACCGGGACACTAAAACAACCACGCCGGCATAAAACACCACCCCAGGGTGATGGGGGGACACCCGGGGGGACCCCGGCAGCCGGGGCGAGGGGCTATTTACACCCTGGGGGGGGGCAGTGAGCTCCCTGGGGGGGGTGGTCCTAGGGGACACGGTAGGTGGAGGTGTTCTTGGGCTCGGTACTGGGGACGCACCAGTCCCCCGCCTCCTGGCTAGCCTGGTAGTGCCGCCACGCCGACTTGTTGTAGACGGGCAATCGCTCCACCGAGTCCGTGGACAGGGCCTGCGGGAGACACGGGGGGGGGCTGGGGAGGGCCCTGCGCCCCCCCTCCGCCCCCCCAGAGGCCACCGACCACCCATCCCGGGGGAAGGACCCACCTTTAGGTAGATGACGGCGTCGGTGCCGAAGCCCTCCATGGAGAAGAGCTGCAGGTCCCCCTGGAAGTACTTGGCGTAGAGGCGGGAGATGGGCAAGCCGTAGCCAAAGCCGGCCTGGCAGGGGGGGAGGAGGAGATGGGGTGGGGGGGTGGGGGTCCCTGGTGCTGAGGTTGGCACCCCCAGGGCACCCCAAGCCTCCCCGCGCCACCCCAAGTAGCACCACGTGCACCCATGTGCATCCACGTGCCACCTCCAGGCACCCCCAGCGGTGACCACGCCACTCTCAAACCTCCCCAGGCACCCTAAAATGTCCCCATGCCACCCCCAAAGTGTCCCCATGTCACACCCAAGTGTCCCCACGCCACTCCCAAGCAAGCCCATGCCACCCCTGGGCACCCCAAGACATCCCCATGCCACCTCCAGGCACCCCAAGACATCCCCACGCCACTCCGAGGCACTCCCCAAATGTCCCCAAGCTACCTCAAAATGTCCCCAAAAGCCCCCATGCCAAGCTCAAACCTCCCCACGCCACCCCAAGCACCCCCAAACCTCTCCAAGCCACCCCCACAGCACCCCCATGCCACTCTAGCCACCCTGAAACATCCCACACCACCCCCAGGCACCCCCCAGACGTCCCCCAATGCCACCTCCAGCCGCAGACCCGCACCCCGTCCCCCATCCCCAAGGTCCGTGTGGGACCCCCATGGCACCTACCAGGGGGGCACCTACCAGGGGAGCCCCCCCGGTGCCCAGCTGCGGGGTGGGAGCGGTGGAGTACATGTAGCTGAACAGACGCTCGATCTTCCGCAGGGGGACGCCCATGCCGCGGTCACTCATCTACGAGACATCGGAGGGGGGTGACAACCCTCCTCCTGGCCTCCCCCTTGCCCCCCCCACTAAGTGTCCCCCAGGCAGGGCTCGGGGACCCCCCCCAGGATGGAGGCGGTGGTCCCTTACGCACCTTGATGGAGAGGTCCTCCTGGCCCAGGGCCACCATCACCTTGATGGCCGGCAGCCGCGGGCTGTTCTCGTGGCTCTCCACCGTGGCTCGCATGGCGTTCTGCGGGGGCACGGCACCGGCTGCGGTTTAGGGGACCCCCCCACAACCTCCTTCCCACCCCGCAATGGGGCTGGGGTTTACCTTGAAGAGCTCGAAGAGCATGTGGTAGAGATGCGAGGGGACGTAGACGATGCTGATGGGCTGCTGGGAGTTGCTCGCTGCGGGGAGGAGAGCGGCCGTCAGCATCGGCATCCTCCCCAACCCCCAAACAAGCCACCCGAGAATCCCCTGCCGCAGGGGACCCCCCACCCCAAGCGCAGCCTCACCGTTCACCTCCTCGATCTCCAGGTCAGGCGAGGACATGTAGTACTTGTCACACAGGAGCTTGGCCATGTTGTAGGCGTCTGGGAGGGAGAGGCAGAGGGGTCAGCACCCCTTGCACCCCCCCCCAAAATATTTTTCCATTCCTACAGATCCAGGAAGCTTTTAGGGTCTTCTGGAGTGACCTCAAAGCACAGAGGACTGTGGACACCTTGGCTGAGGCCCACCCAAACTCGTGACACAAGTGGCTCCCAAACAGGAAGATCCCAGGGCACGAGGAAGATCAGGGGGACCTTCAACCACCCGGCACCCCCCACCCGATTCATGCCCCGCCACGGAGGTGGGAGCCCCCCCCCCCCCGGTCCCCACAGACCTCTCACCACGTTGGCCACGCTGCAGTGGGGGTCGATGCTCCCGATGTGTTTGGGGTGCGCGGGGTTGGTGCTGCCGTCGAAGAGCAGTGCTGGGGAAGGGGATGGGGTGGGGGGGGGACAGTGAGCAGTGTGGACCCCACCCTGGCCCCAGAGACACCCAGGACCACCCCCACAGCCCCCCACCCCAGGCTGTACCCAAGGCTGGGCTTACTGCCCGCCCCCCCCCCCCCATTGTGGGTGAAGGGGACATATGGGGCTCGGTGGGGACATGGGGGACAGGGACATGCGCAGGGGCAAGATGGGGAGGGGGATCTCAGGGCAGGGAGGTGCCCAGAGGAGGGAGGGCACAGGGGGCGAAAGGCTGAGGCTGGGGGGGGGATGCCACGGGGGGGTGCTCAGGGACATGCCCAGGGCACAGCTGGGGCTAGTGAGGATGCTCGGGGCAAGATCCTTGGGGCTGGGGGGGACATTTGGGGCAGGATCTCTGGGGCTGGGGGGCACATTTGGGGCAGGATCCCTGGGGCTGGGGGGAGCATTTGGGGCAGGGACAGGATCTCTGGGGCTGGGGGGGACATTTGGGGCAGGATCCCTGGGGCTGGGGGGGACCCTCAGGGAATGGGGATGCTCGGGGCAGGATCTCTGGGTCTGGGGGGGTCGTTTGGGGCAGGGGGATGCTCAGGGCAGTATCCCTGGGGCTGGGGGGGACATTTGGGGCAGGGGAAAGATCAGGGCAGGATCTCTGGGGCTGGGGGGGACCCTCAGGGAATGGGGATGCTCAGGGCAGGATCTCTGGGTCTGGGGGGGACATTTGGGGCAGGGCGATGCTCAGGGCAGGATCCCTGGGGCTGGGAGGGACATTTGGGGCAGGGGCAGGATCTCTGGGGCTGGGGGGGGGACATTTGGGGCAGGATCTCTGGGGCTGGGGGGGGGACATTTGGGGCAGGATCCCTGGGGCTGGGAGGGGGACATTTGGGGCAGGATCCCTGGGGCTGGGAGGGGGACATTTGGGGCAGGGGAAAGCTCAGGGCAGGATCTCTGGGGCTGGGGGGGGACCCTCAGGGAATGGGGATGCTCCGGGCAGGATGCCTGGAGCTGGGGGAGCAGGGTGTGCTCTGGGGGGGGGGAAGCCCAGGGCTGATGGGGACACTTGGGGGGGACCCCCAGGGTCGCTCACTGTGCTGGTTGATGAGCATGCGGATGGAGATGCGGCTCAGGTAGAAGCGGTCGAGGAAGTACTGGATGTTCTGGTTGGAGACGGGGTCGTCCCCGTACGCCTCCTTGTACTCGATGACCCCCTGCGCCATGGTGGGCACCACGTCGTTGTGCCGGTTGCGGATGGTGACCAGGGCGTCTGTGAATCTGGTGGTGGGGGGACACAGGGATGGAGCTGGGGGGAGCACCCGGTCCGGGCAGAGCTGAAATCCAGGCCGGGTTTCCCCAGGAGCTGGTGGCACCGGGGAAAACCCGGAGCAGAATCCAGTGGCACTGGGATGCTCAGGGCACTGTAGGGTGGGGGGCACTTTGGGGGCGATGTAGGGTGCAGGGTGCCAGGACCCCTCGGTGACACCAGCTCTCACCAGTATGAGTCTGGGAGGAGGTGGCACCCCAAGATGGGGGACAAGGGGTGTCACAGATATGCTGTCCCCCCCCAACTTACTGTCCCAGGGTGGCCTGGTCCTCGGGGTCCCTGTCGAGGAACTCCATGATGTCCAGCAGGCTCTGGACGTACCTGGGGAAGGAGCCGGTTACCCCCCACCCGGCACCCCCCAAAAAGAGGGGACGCCCCGGGGACCCCACACCAGGGTGGCACAGGGTACCCTAGGGCACTGCCCCATGCAGGGAGAAGGGCTAAGCACCCCCTCAACCAAGACCACCCCCCCAAAAAAAAGCTACTGCCCCATGAAACCACCCTGTGCTTGGTGGGGGGGCTCAAGCTTATCCCCCCCCTGCTGACACGGTGGCCCTTGGGGACACTTGGGGATGCAGCCCCTCCAACAGGGTGGGGGGCACGAGGGTCGCTGCAAGCCGGGGTCCCCAGCACGAGGGCTGTGGGAGCGTGGCACGGCCGAATCCTGCTGCCTGCCGGCGCTGGCAGGGACGGGCAGGGCTGGCAGGGGCTGAGGACGCCGCACAAACAACTCGTCACGTGGCGGCACTGGGAGAAGGTTCACGCTGCCGGAGCTGGCAAGGGGACACGGCACTTAAAGGGACACCCGGAACCCCCCCCTCGAGGACACGGACCCCCCGGTAATCAGGCCTGGGTCAGCTTTTTTGGGGGGCAGGATGTGGAGGTGGCACCACTGACACCCCCCCCCCCCATGGTTGGGGACACCCCGCTGGCACGGGGGTGTCCCCAAAGGGCCTGCAGCCTTGTCACCCAAAGGTATGCCGTGGCACCAGCTGGGTGCCACCCACCCTGCCAGCCACCCAACCTTGTCGTGTCGTGTGTCCCCCCCCCCCCGGCACCGGCAGCTCCCTCTGGACCTGCTGGGGAGGACAGTTGGTGGCAACGTTGGGACGCGCGGTGGCGGTGGGACCTGCGGTGGCGACGGGACCCCCCCTGGGCGATGGCGTTGGCAAGAGTCGTGTTGGCAATGAGAGCCGTGCAGGTGACAGCGGCGGGACCCCCCCGGTGGCACCCAGCTGGGTGACGGTGGTGGGACCCTTCTGAGTGGGACCTGCAGTAGCGGGACGCTGGGCAGCAGGACCCACAAGTGCCAGCGGTGGGACCCTCGTGATCTACGATGGTGGGACCCCCATGGGCTACAACAGCGGGACCCGTGGTGACAGCAGGACCCATGCAAGTGCCACTGGTGGGACCCTCATGAGCTACAACGGTGGGACCCCCGGCAGCAGGACCCATAGAGATGATGGTGGTGACACCTCCGCACCCAACGCCATACGGGACCGGGTGGTCCCGGAGGTGGCAGGACTCCTGGTGGCAGTGGCCCCTGCCACCTCCCCAGCTTCGGACCCCCCCCCCCCCAATCTCACCAGCTCTGCACCAGCTGGACGGAGGGGGTGCGCAGGACGCGGTCCGGCAGCAGGTTGATCTCCTTCATGATGTTGGAGAGGCGGACGGGCAGCTCCTGCCGCAGGAAGGCGAAGGAGGTCTTCTCGCAGGCATTGCTGGAGCCTGGCAAGGGGGGGGGGGGGGGGCACGGCCAGACAGACGGACACGGGCTGAGCCCCGGCTCGACGCCCCCAGCCCCAGGGCTGGCTTCGCTCTTGCTGCTCCGCTGGTGGGGACTGGGGGTGTACTGGGAAGACTGGAGCAGAGGAGGCAGGAGCAGGTCCCTGTCCCTGGCTAGAGGGGGACCCTGGAGGGGCTGGGAGGGTTTGGGGGGCTCGGGGACACAGCTCAGCCCACTGGGGAGGGCAGGCTGGGTCCCCAGTGCAGCCCAGACTGGGGCTGGGAGCCCCCCCGAGGGGAACTGGGAGGGGAGAAGGACCTGAGCCACCAGCAGAACTGGGGACCCCCAAACGAGACCCTCAGCCCAGTGACACTGGGGTGGGGAGAGCCCCTGCCACAAGGACACACCGAGGTGTCCCCAGGACATGGATGTCCCCAACCAGAAGCCAGCGAGGCGGGGGGGGGGGGTTGCGGGGGCAAAGCTGTCCCCGAGCCCCTGGAGGGGCACATCCCTGGGGACAAGGGACACTGGGATGGAGCTGAAATGTGAGGACTTGAGGGGGGTCCTGGTGCTTGTGGGACGGGGCAGAACTGAGGGGGGGGCCAGGCAGGGGCTGGGGACCCCCAGGGTGCAGCCGCCAGCCTCGGCCGGGACGGTGCGGCCAGGGACACGGGTAAATATAGCGCTGACATTAAAACCCCTGGGGGGGGACAGGAGGGGCCCAGGATGGGTGACAGCGATGGGTGGGGGCACCTCCATCTCCCTGGGGTATTTACCTGGGGTGTTTGCTTGGGGGGGGACGACGGACCTCATGTCGCCCACCCTGAGGGTGCTAGGGGGGCCAGGCAGGTATTTACCCGGCTGCAGGGGGGGACTGGGGGGATGTGCAGGGAACACCTGGCTGGGGGTCCCATGCAGGGGGTTATTTACCCAGTGGGGGTAGGAGGTACCCCACGGGGGGGGTATTTACTGGAGGGAGTATTTACCCAGGGGGTATTTACCTGGAGGGGCATGGGGGGGGATATCCACCCAGCCGTTCCCCAGGGGGATATTTACCCAGGTTGCTACTTGCCTTGCAGAGAGTAACGCCCCCCTGTGGGTGGTTATGGGGGGGCAGAGGGGAGACACCCCCCCCCCCCCAAAACAGAAGCATATCAGGAGACCATGTTCCCAGCCCCTGTTATTTACCCGGGAGTGGGTATTTCCCAGCAGGGGTGGGGAGGAGAGATATTTACCCGGGCCAGAGAGCACTTGGGGGGGTAACACCCCCTGCAAAATATAACAACAAGGTATTTGGGGGGATTGTAGATACCCAGGCCCAGATACCCGCTAGAGCAGATCCCCCCCCCGGTATTTATTTACAGGCGGGGGGGGGGGTGTACTTACCGGGGGTAGGGTGCACGGAGGTCCCTCCCCGGAGCACCGCCCCCAGACCGGGTATTTAGCACGGAGGGGGGGGGGTATTTAGCAGAGAGGGGGGGATATTTACCCGGACCGGCTATAATCTAGGAGGAAAGGAGGGAGCGTTCTCCTTCCCGGGACAGCACCCACGTACACCATACCGGGGGGGTACCCACCCGGGGCGGGGGAGCGGTGGGTCTGTTGGGTGGGGGGGGTGGTGGTGGGAGGGGGGGTGTGGGTATTTACCGAAGTCCAGGAACTGCTTCATGGAGAGCGGTGACGGCGAGAACTTGCTGAAGTGCTCGATGTAGGTGGGGACGCCGGCCAGCGCCGCCCGCTTGCCCAGGCACCGCAGCAGCCGCATGACCGACCCCCGTTCCCGCGCCCCCGGCCCCCCGCGCCCCCAACCCCGCCGCCGCCCCGCCCACCGCCGCGCCGCGCGCAAACAACCCGCCCCGCCGCCAATCAACGGCCGCCTTGCCGCCGGCTCCGCCCCGCTTTACGCTAAGCCCCTCCCGCGCGTCAGCACCGCCCCCCCGAGGGGTGGGGGTGGACACGCCCCCGTTAGCGCTAAGCCACGCCCCCTCCCCCGTTGTAACCTCTTCGAGCCCGGAGCGGACCCGCCGCGTTTAACCCCTCGCTGCCCGGGTCGCCCCGCTACCCCTTCCCGGGGCGCGGGGGGGACACGGGGACGACTGAGCCCGCCGCGGCATCACCCCCCCATGCCCCTGCTCTCCTGGGGTATTGCCCCCCAATATCCCTGCCCACCTGGGATATTTCCTCCCCAATACCCCTGCCTGGGGTGCCTCATTGCCCCCCCCCTTTCTGCCCAGGGTATTCCCCCCCCCCCCCAAAAAAAATCCCCAACCCCTTTCCTCACCAGCCCACACCCCCCATCCTGCTGCCAGCCATGAGACGGAGGGGATAAGAGGTTACAAATCCCGGAGCGAGGCTTTATTGGGCCCCGGCCACAGGGGAGGGGGCGAGTGGGGGCCAGGGGGTGCAGGGACACCCCCCCCCCCCCCCCAGCCCCCAGTACCGACCACGCTCCAGGGCTCAACACTAAAACGCAGACGAGAGAGACACGGAATAACTTAACACCTGGGGCAGCGTCCATGGGGTGGGACAGACCCCCAGCGGGGGATAAGGCTTGCGGGGTGGGGGGACACGGCCTCATGCTCTGCACCCCTGCCCCAAGCCAAAGCTGCAGCCTATGCGGACTGGGTGAGGGGTGCGGGGGGGGGGTATGAAGATGCAGGATCAGGCCCCTGCATTGCTTTGGAGAGAAGGAGGAGGAGGAGGAAGGGGAGGAAGAAACAAGGTCCCCATCCCCACCACCGCACATAGCCTTGGTGAAAGCAGAGGGGAGCCCCGCACCCAGGGAAGGGGGACGCATGGGGGGGTGGCGAGTGTGTCCCAGGGTGCCAGGACGTGTCCCAGTGTGCAAGGACGTGTGTGGGACACGGCCGGAGGAGTGTCTGCATGGGAGGAAGGCACTCGGTGAGACCAGCAGCGGTCACATCGGGGAACGGGGCGGGGGGGGCACATTTGGGGCTCATCCCCATGAGGGTGCAAGGCACGAGCGTGCAAGAGCCGGGCTGCACACCGGCGAGCCCGGCGAAGCGGACAGGAGCGTGCAGAAGCCAGCACCGGGATGCAGCCACGGCCAAGGGGGATTGGGGCAAGGAGAGATGCACTTGTGCAAAGTCAAACACCGGCTCTCGTGCTCCCCTCACACGGGGGAGGCCGGGGGGGGATGGGGTGGGGGGGTCAGTAGTACTTCTCCGGCTCCTGCCATTTGGTCACCCAGTGTTTCTTGCGCCGGCGAGGCAGGAGGCCGCCGGACTGGTAGCGCTGCTCCTGCCGGATCCTCACCGCGTGGTACTTGGGCATGATCCGGTAGTAGCGGGTCCGCTGGAAGAAGTCGCACTGGGAGGGGAGAGGGAGGGGAGAGGGTCAGCGTGGGGCTGGAGAGGGTCAGCGTGGGGCCGGAGAGACCCCAGAGCCGGCAGAGAGAAGAGGCAAAAGGGAGCAGCAGTCCTGGAGCCGCTCGGAGAGACCCCACGGAGCCCACTGTACCCTATAGGGACCTATAGAACCTGGCAGGAGAAATGAGGCAGTGAGGAAGAGGAGAGGAGGCTGAAGAGGAGGAGGATGCCGCTGTAGCCGGCCCCCACGGGGCATTACCAAGCGGGTGACGCGGGCGCCCGGAGGGGGGGCAGCAGGGCTGGCCCCCCCCTTAGTAGTCATCCGTCAGCCGCTTGGTTTCCGACGGCTGGATTCTCATCTCCGCCTTCTGCCCCTTGGCTTCGTACATGGCCCGCGTGTTGGCCCGTCGGAAGAAACCGCACTGCGAGGAAGGAGGCGACAGGGGTCAGGGGGGGACAGGAGAGGAGCTGGGGGGCTCCTGGCCACCCCCCGTGGGGTGGGGGGAGCGGGGCAGCGAGCTGCCCCCATTGCACCCTCACTCTGATGCTCGCCCCTGGGGATGCTGCGGGGTGGGTGGACCTGCAGAGCCACGTAACCCCTCCTGGCCAGAGAATGGGGTGCCCAGGGAGCTGGGGGGGGTCCCCAGGGGGCCGGAGACTCGCCCCCCCCAATCCCTGCAGCGCAGGGGGACGTGGGAGCCAGGGGCTGAGGAGGTGCCATCATCCAGCCCCTGTTTTGGGTGGGTTTTTTTGCAGCACCCAAAATGTTTTGCAGTGGGATTCTCTCTGCTGCTCCTCTTCCTCATCGCTCAGCAGCCGGGCATCTTCCACCCACCGCTCCCGAGCGTCCCGCAGCCAGGCGGGGAGGATGGCAGCCACCAGTGACACGAGCCCATCAGGTCTCAGCGGCACGGCTCCTGCACCCCTTTCCTGGGAGAGGGGGAATCCAGGCACCCCCCTCACCTTCCAGAGGAGGAGGATGATCAGCCCCAGTAGCAGCAACCCGGCGGCCACCGACACCAGCACCAGCCACAGCGCGATCTCGGCCGGCTGCTCCTCCGTCAGCTCCGAGTCCACGTCCACGGAGAACTGGAAGGGCCGAGAAGAGCCTCGTCAGGGGAAGAGCTCCCAGTGGCCCCAGTCCCTCCCAGCCTGTCCCAGTAAGAGCATCACTCACCCGCACCGTGTGGTTCTTCATGTTGATGGTGGGGATGTGGGTCCGGAGGAAGAGTGTGGCCGTGCCGTCCACCTTCACCCGGTCAAAATCGCTGTACTCCTGGGGGGGCACGGATGATGGAAAGGGGGGGACATGAATGACAGAAGGGGTAAGGGATGGGTGTTAGCTTCTGAGCTGAGACCTGGCAAACTCAGTGCCCTGTTTCAGCATGATCCCCCAGGAAGCAGCCCAGCCTTGACCCCCTCCATCCCCAGGCTGTGCCGCAGGGCCCCATGCTGACCTCGATGAAGGTGCTGTTCCACACCCGGGCACGGATGCTGAAGGTGGTGGGGTGCTGGGTGTGAAGGAGGGGGCACTCGAACCAGATGCAGCGAGCGGTGCCCTTGGAGCAGCTCTAGGAGATAAGGGGGGGGGGGCGCGTCAGGGGGGAACCAGAGTCCCCAACGCAGCGCGCTGGTGCCAAGAAGCAGCGTACGCGGCCGTCCCGGTGGGGGGCACGTGCTGCTGGACCCCCTCCCACCCCCTGAAGCCCCCACTCACCAGCACCACCTCCGACTTAGCTTTCTTGGCAGTGGCCAGGGTGATGGGGGGCTCTGCCGGCTCGGGGGCCTCCAGCTCCCGTCTCTGCCGGGATGGAACCTGGTCCTCCAGCAGCTGGGGGGGGGACACACACACGCACGAGCCCCATCAGAGCCCGGGCAGCTTTGCCCACCCGGGGCTGACGGGGCTGGAAGTACCCACGCAGTGGGGCAGGGACACATCCCTGCAAAGGAGCAGGGACAAGGTGACTCACGGTGAGGTTGAGGGGGTTAATGACCCCCCCGGGGGGCTGGCAGGTCTCGTTGCTGTTGACGAGGATCTCGGTGGGATAGAGGAGCCATTTGCCGTTGGGGATCTCGTAGGGCCACTCGAAGCCCAGCAGGATGGTGCCCAGGGTGCCCAGCGACTCGCCCTTGGTAGTCACCTGCGAAGCAGAGGGGGAGATGGAGATCGGCACTCCTGACCCCCCCCACGGACACCGGCCGCCCCCCAGCTCACCTGGAAATCAAAGGCGAGGGGGCTGCCCACGTCCTGCTCTCTCCGCATGGCCGACTCGCCCACCACCGTCCCGCTGAAGTGTGACTGGGCATGGGAGGGGGCTCTGGGGACAGGACAGGATGGCGGGGGGGGGGGCGGACACAGGCATGGTGAGCGGGGCAGAACGGGCAGGGAGCATCTCTGGGGCATCCCTCTGCCCCGTTCCTGGGACACGGGGGCCGTGCCCACTCCCGACGCAGCCAAATTTAGGTGGGGTGGATGGAGGGGATGCAGAGGGATCGGGGTGGGGGGGGGGCACAGCCTTGCTGCACTCACATGGTCAGCGAGGACTGGATGCTGTAGTCCACCAGCAACTTGGCCAGCACGGGCTGCAGGTCCTCCTGGGTGCTTTGCCTGCCGAGGCACTGGGGTCAGCATCTCCCACCGCCGAATAGCTCCCAGACAGTGTGGGGCAGCCCCCCCCCCCCCAAGCAGGAGCCACGGGGTCCCTGTCCCGTCCATCCCAGGAGCCCTGCCTGCTTTCCAGTCCTTCCCGGACCAGCAACGCCACCAGATACGATCCCCATCCACCGCCGCGCTTCCACCGAGCGAAAGAGAAGCCGACGTCGCTCCAGGCACCCTCTTCCCAGCCCATTTCCACCCACCCAGGGACACTCACGTGGACAGGTCCAGCCACACCAAGATCTCCCGCGTGTCCAGCATGATCCCAATGGCCTCGAAGGTGACGATCAGCTCTGCCTGCAGCACAGAGGGACCGTGGAGCAGCTCAGCCGGACCCCCGCCTGCCTGCCAAGCCCCCAAAAAGGGCTGGAGGGTGGCTGGCGGAGAGCACTCACCCTCTGGTTCCTCTTAAAAGGGTTGCCCAGCTCGCACAGCACCGTCTCCGCAATGGTACACGCTCCGCTCTGGGGAGGGGAAGGAGGATGAGGAACATCCCGGCAAAGCCCACCCCGGTCCTCGTCCCTTCTTCAGCCGGGGAGGGGGATGCCAGTGCCTACCGGGCGGACGGAGGAGGGCAGCAGGCTGGCCGGCACGGTGACGTTGAGGAGCGCCTCGTGGGCATCCTCGCCGTTGGAGGGGGTGGTGGGCACGTTGGTGATGTTGATGCTCAGGTAGAGCTTCCGCACGTCCCGGCTGTACTGCAACACCTGGGTACCGTTCAACCTGTGCAGAGACCGTCCTCCGCTCAGCACATGGGTGGCCCACCCCAGCGGGATGGAGACCCCCCCCCCCCCGGCTTCTCCCAGCACAGCCCAGGGTGGGCTGAGGGGCAACCTGTGGCCAAGGGGATAGCACAGCGGGTGGCAGAGATGGATGGGGACCCCGGGGGGACCCGCTGTCACCTGGGCAGGGGCTGGTTCTGGTCAGTGACAAAGCTGCTCTGGAGCTGGAGGTTGCTGTAGCACTTGTTATCGGAGCCGCATTCCTTCTGGAACTCGATCTGGAGGGACAGGGACGTCCCCGTGAGCCTTCTTCCATCCCCCAGGCCAGGCTCGCCGGGGCGCTTGCCCCCCAGCATCTTCATCACATGCCCCCCCCGGCACCTTGGTCTCATTTTCGTGGGACTGGTCCTGGTTGAGGACAGGGAAAGCGTCGAGGGACTGGGGGCCCAGCTGGAAGGTCCTGGGCTTCTCCACCAGCGAGTAGTTCATGGAGAGCACGATGGGGTGCAGCTTGTCTCGGATGTTGTCCTGCGGGGTGGCAGAAATCACGGCAAAGCCTCGGCTCCCTCCCTGGCCCCCCCTCCAGCTCCAGCCAGGCAGCCCCCGGCCACAGCTGGGGTACCAGCTCCTGCCCACGAGACCCAACAAACTCATCACAGGAGGGATAGAGGGATGGATGGAGGAAAGGACGGATGGATTTCCGTCCTTTTCCTGCTGT
Organism: Buteo buteo; assembly: GCF_964188355.1. Classification (NCBI taxonomy): domain Eukaryota; kingdom Metazoa; phylum Chordata; class Aves; order Accipitriformes; family Accipitridae; genus Buteo; species Buteo buteo. The sequence goes on from NC_134179.1 coordinate 43,456,724, forward strand.
TCCCAAGACCCTCCGCACTCCGCCATCCCTCTCCCCATCTCCCAGGAGCCGGTCCCCCAGCTCCAGCGCCACGTGTAGAGCAACCCGCGGTGCACGCGCACACGTGTGCGCTCCCGTGTGCACAGACACACGTGCGCTCGCACACGCTCACCAGCAGCAGCAGCTCCTTGGATTCACAGCGGGTTTCGGGCATGGGGAAGATGCCGCGGTAGGTGGCAGAGTGGGTGCCCAAAAACCTGACCCTGGGGGGGTGCCGGTCCTTGTCAGCCTCCAGCGTGTACTCCAGGGCTGCGGGGAGAGCAGAGCGCCGCGGCGTTGCACACACGCGTGCCTCCAACGCAACCCCCTGCGTGCACACGTATCCCCTGCACATCCCCACACGCCAACACGCGTGCATCTTCCCTTAAACGTGTGCTCACACACGCGTCTCCCTGTGGACGCACGCACCCTTGCACAAGTGCTAGTGAACATCCCCCCCCCCCCCAACCCATTCCCACGCCTGCACCCCCGGGCACTCACTGATCTTCTCCTTGTACTTGGGGTCTCCAGCACTCTGGTTGTAGGAGAAGCAGACGGTCACCGTGATACTGGAGGGGGGGGAAAAGGGGGCTCTGAGCGGAGCCGCCAGCACCGCAGGACCACGAGCGGGACCGGCCGCATCGGGCTGGGGGCTCACCAGGAGTCAGGCGTGCACCGGGCAGGGTCCACCTTGCTGGGGGTCACCGTGAAGGTTTTGTTCAGGATGTTGATCACGGGTCGAGCTCTGGGCAGAGACAGGGGTCAGCTGAGCTCCCCAAAACCCGCAGCGGCACAGCCCCTCCTTGCCTAGTACCGGTTCCCAGAGCCGGGCACATCGCTCCGTGCCCACCGCTCCGTGCCCACCTTGCTGCCCCGGGGTGCCGGCAGAGGCAGGAGCCATCCCTAGGAGATGGCAGGGAAGGCAGTGGGCTGCGGGATGCCCACCGGTGCCAGCTCCCTTACCTGAGCAGGACGATCTTCTCCGCCAAGCTGCCCACCAAGAGGTCGGGGTAGGAGTTCCCGTCCACGTCCAGCCCCCCGCTCAGCGAATACCCGAAGGTCTGCATTCTGGCGGGGCCCAGATCCGACCCGCTGATCACCTGGATTTGGGCAGGGGCGGGTGGGATGTCACCCGTTGCTCAGCAGCCCCATGGATCCGGGGATCTACCTGCTGCATCCCACCCCAGAGCACGGAGCGCTCGGAGGGGATGCGGAGCCCCGCTGCCCCGGTGAGGGGCTCCCCACGGGGGTCATTACCTGCCGGGGTTTATCCAGCAGCCCTTCTGCGCTGCTGTGGTAGATGTAGACCTTGCCGGGTCCCTCGAAAGGAGCCCCCACAGCGATATCTGTGGGGAGAAGAGCAGGATCAGCCCCGCAGGGATGGGGCTGCCCCGTAGTACACCTCCACACCTCCTCCACCCCTCTTCAATCCCCCCCCCCAACTCTCACCCAACCCCTCTCATCCTTGAATGCATCCCCCCTCCCAAGATGCACCCCATCTCCTCCTCTTCACCCCAAACCTCTCCAGAGACCCCCCCCCACCTCAAGTGAGATCCCCTCTTACCTGAAGAAGCCCCCAACCCAAAGACACCCCCCCCCCAAGGGTCCCCAGCCCCTCACCCTGAAAGCCATCCTGGTTGATGTCCCCGATGCTGGCCACGGCGAAGCCGAAGGCGGAGTAGCTGGGGCCGGTGAGGACGAGGCTGGGGTGGGACTGGAAGCCCCCCACCTCGTTCATGTAGACATACACGGCCCCCCCCACCTCCTGCTTCCGCTGGAAGTAGTACGGGGCTCCCACCACCAGATCTTGCCACCTGCGGGGCCGAGGGGCCGGTCAAAGTTGGGGGCTGCGACACAACCCCACCCTGACACACCAGACCCCCCCCCTAAAAAGATGACTCCCCCCCAAAAAAACCTCCCCACCCCTAAAGCTGTGCCCCCCACTCCACGCTATGACCCACAGAGACCCCGCTTGAGCTGCAGGATGTCCCAGGTGAGACCCCAAACCCCCAGGAGCTGGGGGGGGGGGAATCGCGGCCCCCCACCCTCACCCGTCGTTGTTGAGGTCTGCCAGGGCCACGGCGCTGCCGAAGTAGGAGCCGACCTGGTGCCCGGGGAGGACGAGGCTCTTCTGCAGCGTCTGCTGGGCGCTTTGGCTCAGCAGGTACACGGCGCCCGTGTGCTTGTACCGGGGAGCGCCCGTCACCACCGTCACCGCGTCCCGCTGCAACACCGCGCTGCCCACCTCCGCCGTGTACCCTGCCACCAAACGCACCCCCCGCCGCCACGGTGAGACGGGGGCCAGCACGGTCTGACATCTCCAGACCCAGTGTCCCCCCACCACGACCACCTCCAGCCCCCCCCGGAACACCACGGTGTCAGCACTACGCCCCTGCTCCCATCATCCCTGGGGAATGCTGGGGGGGGGGTCTCCAAGCCTCCCTAAACCCCCCACCCCTTTAAAATCCACCCCCAATCTTCCCCCTAAATCCACATCCCCCAAAACCTCCTCCTTGCTCCAAATCCCCCCTCCCCAAGGGGGATGCCCCCCGCCCTGCTGCCCCCCCACCTATATAGGTATTGCCGCGCCTCTCGTTGGCGTAGGAGAAGTCGTGCAGGTCCCACATCTCCCGCTGCAGCATGTAGTCGGTACCTGCAACGGTGTCGGGGGGGTTAACCCCGCAGCGGGGGGGCAGCCCCTCACCCCCAGCTCAGCACCCGCTCCCCTTGCACGCCCGCAACGCGCGTGAGCACGCAGGCGGCCGGACGCGCGTGCACGGACACGCTCACCCACGCGCGGAGGGTTTGCACGGGTGCGTTGATAAGCACACGGACGATACGTGTCGGGCACGCTCACGCACATCCACACGCACGAGCACGCAAATACGTGCACGTGGGCACGTAAGCGCGCGCAAGCGCGCGCGCACGCGCGTGCTCCAATGTCCACGCACGAGGGGATGCCCCGTGGGCGTACGGGCATCGGGCATCCCCGGGAAAGGGGGCTGCCCACCCCTGCCCACCTCCCCAGGCACACGTACCTTGCCAGTTATAGGCACCGGGCGCCCCGAAATAGATGATGTTGGCGGTGAAGCCGGCGCTGGTGCCCATTTGGCACATGCCGGTCTCGTCGGCGTCCGTGTTGGAGTTGCACATCTCGTTGTGGTAGGTCTGCCACTCGTCGCTGATGTTGAGGCGCAGGTCGTTGCCCCGCACGTAGCACTTGCCCACCATACGCCGCTGGTCCTCGCTGCCCGACCACAGCACCTTGGTGTAACGGTGAGCGCAAGCCTGCCGGGACAGCACGGCATCTGCTTTCAGTGTCTGGTGGCACCCCTAAAAATCAGGGGCCACCACCCCCTGCCCCTTTGTGCTGCCTCTGCCCCCATCCTGGCGTCAGGTCGTATATACAGATTCTGCCCTGCCATTAACGCAGCCCATACCCAGAGTTATCCCGCCTACGACGGTCTATAGGGTATGACGCTGTCCTGCCACCCGAAATGCTCCGGAGAGCTTCAGTCCATCCCCACCAGCCCACCCTGCCAGGAGAGGGGGTCCGCACACCACGTCACCCCACAGCCCCCAGTCCCAGGGGACCGGGGAAGCCCTGCGGTGCCTCTGCCCGGGGACACACGCGAGACCCACGTGAAACCACCAGCAGCTCCCTGGTGCCCTCGAGCAGCCGCGCGAGGCGGTGGCTCAGCCCCGGCACAGGCGCGTGCGAAGAAATCGGGGCGCGCGTGCGAAGAAATCGGGGCGCGCGTGCGCTCACCAGCACCCTCCCCGCCGGCTGCCGCTGGCTGGCCACCGTCACCCCCAGCCACATATCGTCGATGATGGCTTTGTCCGGTTCACCTGGGCGAGAAAGAGCCAGCGTGAGAGTGGGGATCCCCCAGAGTACCTGGGGGGGGCGGGGAGGGAGGCGTTTCGGGGTGCCCCGGGGCACTCACGTACTCTTCAACTCGATGTCGAGCGGTTGGCAGTCGTTCCTGAAGGCGGTGAGGGGGCAGGCGTAGACGGCGCCCGTCCGCGTGCCGTTTGCCGGCTCCACATCTCGGGGGGCTCCCACCAGCAGCCTGGGGGGGGGGGGGGGGCAGAGAGGGGGTGGGTGGGGGAGCGGCAGGTCCACCCACCCCAATGGCCTTCCGTCACATTTTGGGGGGTGCAAAGCCAGGCAGGCTGCCCCAGGGAGAGGGTGGTGGGGTGCGATGGCTCGACACCCCCAAATAACGGGGGGGGGGCAGCGGACCCCCAGCCTCATCTCCAGAGGAGGAATGGGGGTTCCTCTTGGATGGGCGTGCGCGGGGCTGGCAGCGACCAGCCTCTCGCTCCCAGCACGTGGGCGCACGAGCACGCCGAAAGGTCTCACGAGACGGCAAAGGGACAGACCCCCCCGCCCTTCTCCGGGTGGGGGACAGACGGACGGACACGCTCCTCGCGGGACCCGATCCCAACCTGGGCTCACGACTGAGCCCCCCCATCCCGGTGTACGGTGGGCGCAGGAATAAGGGGCTGAGGCTGACGCCCTGCCAACCTCGCACGCCGCGCTCGCCGTGCCGGTAGGGAAAGCGAAGCGGGGAGCAGTTTGGCACGAACCGGCCGAAACCAGGGGCCCCCACGCCTGTGTAAACAGCCGCAACCCTTCCCGGCCAACCTTTGAGCCGACGGCGAAGCCGGGGCCTCCGCGGCACAGCTGCGGCGTGTCCGGCAGACAGGCTCGCCGCCTCCGGCCGCCGTGCCGTGGAATGCCGTGAGAACTGGACGTCCCAGAAAAATGGGGAGGGGGGGGGGGGGAGAGACCCTTCAGGAGTGGGGAGGGTGAGCTGGGACCAGCTCCAGGAGGGGCACACGCGCATCCCCTCTTCTCGGAAAGCGTCTGGGTTTGCGTCGTCTCCTCTGGGTAGCACTGGGGGTCCTGGGGGGAGGCAGCACCCTTCCGGGGGGGGGGGTGACTCAGACCCCTGGGGGGGGCACAGACATCCCGGCTGAGTCACAGTGATGCCACGCAGCGGGGGGGGGGGGGGGGTGGAGGACATTGGCATCCCTGGATGGGTGCCCAGGCTGGAGATGCAACACCCGCAGCTCCACGTGGACTCATCCCCCAGGGGCTTTAAGGTGATGCTGAAGGGACCCCAGCACCCACCCGAAACCCCCCCCACCCCAAGGGAAGAGGCTGGGGATCCCAGGTAACAGAAGGGCACAGGATCCGTAGCCCTGCCACAGGGCTGGGGGACGAAAGGAGGACCCGGCCTGCCTGGGGGGCTCCGGAAAGGCCAGCCTTTCCGCCGGGAAGTCCTTCGGGATCTCGAGGACAATGGCGCGGAGGAGGCACGGCCGCACGGTGCCAGCAAAGGAAGCGCGTCCCCACTCGTAGGCAGGATGGAGGCAGGCTGCCGGAGGGGGGGGGGGACACACAAGGCACCCAGGTAGTTGCCACAGCCCCTAGACCTTATCACAGGGCACTGGGGTAATGAGCTGGCCAGTTCTCAGCGCGGCCAGCCCGGCTACCGGCAAGGACGGGGGCAAATTTGGCTGTCCCCATCCCACTGCCATCGGGAAGGGAGCGATGGGGAAAGCAGAGCTGAGCAATGCGAAGCCGGGAACGCGGGCGCGTCCGGGCAGCGCCGGGGCGGCTGACTCAAAGCCCAGGCGCAGGAGGAATGTGGGGCCCCAGGCAGCCCCCGTCCCGGCACGTCAGGGCCCCCCCCCCCGCCACCTCCTCCATGCCCGCCCGGCCGCTGACGGGGCACAGCCGGCGGCATCGCTCCGGCTGAGTCAGCCAGATGCTGCAGGTGGGGGGGGGGGGGGGATGGCATCACTCAGCCATAGAGGAGCCCCCCCAAGGGGTGTAATTGGGGGGGGGTCCGCTCCCCCATCCCGGGGAATGCTGGGCTGGGGATGCCAGCGGCACCTGCATCCCCCCCGGGAAAGCGGGACCCGCCGGGTGTGAAGGCGAAGTCGTTTCCTCCTGACTTTTTCCAGCCTGGCACAAAGAAATCTGCCCCCCCCCCTAATTCCTGTTGTGTCCCCCCCCCCACCATATACCTGAGGGACGCGGTGGGGACAAGGGACACCATTATCCCCCCTTACCTGAAGGGGAAGTGACTCAGTGCAGCCGTGCTGTGACTCAGGGCTGGAGGGAAAAGCTGGGGGGGGCGGGAAATGGGGGGGGGGTCCTGCTCCCCCACCCTGAGCCCCAGCAGGACCCACAGCCCTCGGGTGCTGCCCCACCGTCAGCGTGGCTCCTGGGGGACAGGGACACGAATTTGGCCCCTTGTCTGGCCCAGCCTCCCCGGGTGGTCCTGGCTCCAAGCAAAGCCATTCCCAACCACCAGCGCTCCCCACGGCTGTGCCCCGTGGGTCCCCTCCGGGGGGGGGGGGCGGGGGGGCCGGTGGGAGCCGACCCAAGCCAAGCAGCTTCGGCGTCTCGCTGCCTCCAGCCAAGACTTCCCAGCATGGCAGCCCACCCGTGGGATCTGCTCCTGGGGTGGGGGGGGAAGGTTGGGGGATGCTGGGGGCTTCCGAGCTTCACTGGAGCAGTGGGGGGGGGGGGGGTGCACAGACCGCCCCCCCCCCCGCCTCCTTCAACCCATGCATGCCCCAATGTGCCACGCAGCGACCTCGAGACCCAGGAAAACCAGAAGCTGGGATGCTGGGACTCCCATCTCAGGGAGGCCAGGACCAGTCTGTGGCACTGGTCCCACTCGAGTTGGGGGGGGGGGGGGGGGACGGACACCCACGAGGAGATGGGGCTCAGCCCAGGCTGTGTGTTCGGGCAACAGAAAAAAGTCCGGGATGGTCAAACAGCAGCAAGAGGGGGAGGCTGGGAAGGGAGGGAGGCAGGAATGCGAGAGGCCGTGGCCCGTCCTAATCCGCCCTGGTAAAACGGGGCAGTGGGGGGGGGATGGTGGCGGGGAGGGGGGGGGCTCCCCGCCGGTGCTGGCTGAGCCAGGAGAGGCGGCTGCGGGATGGTCTTGGCACTGATCGGCCCCGAAATGTGGGGGCGGGAGAGGTCCGGTGAGGATGGCGAAGGGGGGATCCGATGGGGACGCCGCAGCACGCACCCCCCCCCCCCCCCCAGAGCCCCCCGCTCCCCTCCCCGGGGTGGGCGCCAGGCGGGGAGCAGCTGGGCAGCGAGCGCAGCACCTCATCCATCTCCCGACACGCTCGAGGGGTGACAAGCGGTAGAGTGGGCTCCGGCACAGCACCCCATCCTGCTCCATCCCATCCCTGGACACGGGGACCCCCCCCCCCCCCCCCCCGCCTCCACGGCTCCAGGTTTGAGAGCTCAGCTCCGCTATTGGGCTGCAGGGCCCCCCAAGAACCCCCCCTGAACCCCCAAAGGCAGGCAACCAAGGGGTGTCCCTGGCATAGCCCACCTCCCCAAGGCTCCGGGCCAGTCCCAAACCACCCCCCAGCACCCCAACACCCCCCCAGCACCACTATGTTTGCAATGGGGGGGGGGCCCCTGCAATGATCGATTCCCCCCGGGGAGCCCTGAGCAGGCAAATCCGCTGATGCCCGCGCCAGAAAGGAGGTGGGAGAGGGAGACGTGGCTCCTCGAAGCAGCGAGGGATGGACGGACGGACAGGATGGATGGATGTGACCCCCCGGGCGCCGGCCCCACCACAGCACATCCGTCCCCCCTCCGCCTGCCAAAGAGCCGCAGCCCCATAGGACCCCGGCGGCTTTCGCCGGCCCCCGGCCAAGGCGGGGGGAGCGCGGCCAGGCCAGCTCTGGCAATCGGCAGAAAAATTAGGCGAGGGGGAGGAAAAGCTGGGAATTCAGCTGGCCCCGCTGCCGGCCATGCTCTCCTCCTCCCCACTGGCCAGCTGGGACCAGAAAGACCCCCAAGCATCGGACAGAGCCCCTGCTCCCCCACGCACACAGGAGGGAAACTGAGGCACCCAGAAGGTTGCAGACGTGGGTGCCGCCTCCTGCCTCCCCCCTGGCTGCAGGTACAGGGTCCCCGGCACAGAAGCACCGTGCCTCAGTTTCCCCATGTCGTTCAGGGACCACCAAACCCCCATGGGTCGGATTCCCCTGGCACCGCCGGATCCTGCCGGCACGACCTCAAGCTGAATCACGTCCCCTGAGTCCACGGGAGCGGCCGGACCCGGCACGGGCAGCCAAAAGGAGTTTCTTAATCTCGTGGAGACTGATAACGCCGCTGCTTCCACCTCGCCTTCACCTGGCCTGGGGAGGAGTGAGCAAACAAACCTTTGCATGGGCACAGCTCCGGGACATGAAAAACACCGCAGGGGTGGAGGGGGGGCGGGGGGGAACGACGACAGGGGACTCCAGCGTCACACCAGCCGTGCCAGCCTGGTGTGTGTGTCCCCCCCCACCGGGAAGGGGGTCTCCCCAGCCCGCCGGGAGATCCGGAATGCCAGCTGTGCTCCGGAGCATCCCTCCCACCCCACCGCCATCCCAACACCTCCGGCAGCCGCACAGCATCGAGGCCCCAAAAAAATAAACCACAGGACACCCTGCCCCCCCCCCCCTCCACCCCAGCGAGGATGATGGTGGCAGGAAGCGTCCCTTTCCTGTCCCCACCCCGGTTGCAGCAGGGCTGCACCTGCGAGAGTTTGCCCGGCAAGCAAAGGGCAGGGAAAACTTCCATCCGCTGCCGGGACCGAAGGAAGGGAGCGGGTTTTCCCCCATGGTGCTGCAGCCCGGCTCAGCACCCCCCAACCCCGGCTTGTGGCTCAGCTATGGGGAGGAAGAGCAGGGCTGCCTGCCCTGGGATGGCGGGGGGGGACACATCTGTGCCGGTCCCACCTCACCACATCCACCCGGAATGGTTCTGATAACCCAGGTCGGAACAACGGACACCCTCACGGACGGAGCAAACCCTGCGGCTCTTCCAGCCCTCTGCCACGCTCCTGCCTGCACCGTTCCCCCCCCCACTCCCCGAGCTAGGAGCGAGGGGCAGGTAGCTCCCCCAGTTTGCAGGAGGGCGGCTGGCCATCGGGATACCGACACCGATATTTATCTCCTGCCACTTCCACGAGAAGCAAGTGCCTCCCCGGACCTGCCCGCAGCGAGCGAGCCGGGCCCTGGTTAGGCAGGAGCTGCCCGCACTCGCCCCGGCCCCCCCTCCTGCCCACGAAGGCAGAGCTGCCTGCGCGGCCCATCCAGGTCCGCTGCCCGCATCCGAGGCTCCGTGGGGAAGCAGGGACACGCTGGGCATCCCACGGCCCCTCCATACTCACAAGGATCCCCCTGTGTCCCCTGCAATGGGGATGGGCAGCTGGGGCGGGGGGGGGGGCTCCCAGGGGAAAGGGGTGCAAATTCCCCCGGGGGTTTTACACTCCAAAGCCTTTCCCCCCCGCCCCAGCCCGCAGAGCCTCCGCGCCTCGCCAGCATCACGCTCAGACACGCACGGGACACGTGGCCCACGCTGGGGGATCACAAGCCTGTGCCGAGGCCAAAGCCCCCCAAATTCCGCACACCCCCCCCCCCCCAGGCAGGGCAACAGCCAGCGCCAACATCTCGGGAAGACGGACGAGCCGATCTGTCCCGGTGCCAGCCAGGAACCTGACGCCGATGTCCCCCCGCCAGCTGCTCCGATGTCACCAGAGCCGGGGAAACCCAGCTATGGATGGGAGCCAGCGTGTCCCCACGGCGAGGAGGGATCCCCGGGGGTGCTGGGCCGGCTCCTGCACCCCCCCGCAGCTGCTCCGCGGGGGAACGGCTTCACTCCCTCCTGGACGGGAGCAACAAGACATCCCACGGCGGGCGAGCAGCCGAAATGCATCTCTGGAATGCGGAGCAGCAGATGCCTCCGTCCAGCAGCTGCCACCGGTCCCTTCACCATGGGCACAGCAAAAAAAAGAGGGAGCCCTCCGGGTCTCCAAATGGGCCCCCCCAATCCCGCAGCTGGGAGTTGCACGGGAGGGTGAGCCAGCAAAAAAACCTGTGCCCCCAAGCGAGAAAAAAAAAATCCCAACCCAACCCCTGCGCCGGCGCCTTCTCCCCAGCACGCACACGCAACTCGCACCTCCGGCTGGGAGGGATGGGAGCTGGGGATGCTGCCCATGGGGGGGTCCGGCTGAGCCAGAGGTGGGGGGGGGGACACACACACAACAGCAGGGGACGTGGCGAGTGACAGTGGCGGGATTGCACGGGGAATGCACCGGCTGAAAAGGGCTTTTGTTGGGGTTTTGCTCGACAGCAGGAATTACAGTTCAACAGGTTCCCCAGGGCTGCTGGATGGGGACGGAGCTTCGCCAACAGCCGGCCAAAGTTGAAGGGGGGACGCGAGGGGCTTCGCAACCGCCCCGCTGAGGGTCAGCGCTGACGGTGCCGAGCCGAGACCCCGCGGGTGGGGATGGCTCCCACCTCCCGGGGGTGGCCGCCAGCCTCCGTGCCCACCGGTGCTGTCACGGCGTGTCCCTGCTCTGCTGCCCAGTATCACCGGGGTCCTGTGCTGGTGGGGGGGGGGGCCGCACAGTGGGTGCTCAGCACCCAGGGAATAAGGGTGGGGGGGGAAAACCCCAAGGTCAGGACGGGACCCCCTCCAATAAAGGGGTGCGGAGCAAAGCCACGAGCAGGGGCTAACCACCCGAGGAGCTGTTTTACGGCATAGATCCCCCTTACCCAAGGCTCTGGGGCCGCTTTCTCCCACGAGGGACCCCCCCCCAGCACCCAAACCCCACGGGACGCCCCTCTCCCTGCACCTTAAACCCCACCAGCTCCTCCTCCCGCCCCCCACGGCGACGAGAGCAACCCGGGGACCTTTGCCCCCGCCCGGGAGACCCCCCACCCCGGGGGACCCCCACCCCGGGGGACCCTCCCTCCCCCCCGGGAACCCCCCCCCTCCACTCCCTCCGCACTCACAGACACCTCTCCTCCCGCTCGGTCTGACGGTGCAGCGCTACCGAGAAGCCGAAGAAGCCGTCGGGGGTCGCGCCCTCCTTCAGCACCGGGAAGGTGCGGTCCAGGTTAAAGGCGGCGGCACGGCCGAGCAGCGTGCCCAGCACCAGCAGCAGCAACCCCGGTACCGGAGGAGGAGGAGGAGGAGGAGGAGGAGGAAGAGGCGGCGGCAGCAGCAGCAGCCGGCGGCACCGCGCCATGTCCCGCACCGGTTTCCCGGAGCCGCCACCGCCGGACCGCGCCCCACCGGGGCCGGTGCGCTGCGGGGCGGGGGCGGGGCCGGGCGGGGCGGGCGCGCGCCCTTCCGGGCACTCCCCTTAAAGGGGCCGCGCGCGCACACGCATCTCTTCCTCCTCCCCCCCCCCCCCCCCGTTCAAACCGGGCACCTGCGGGGGGGGGGGAGGGGGGGCGGCGCCCCGCGCGTGCGCAGCGGGGAGGCGGGGACATACCTGCGCGTGCACGGCGGGAGCAGGCGCGCTGGCGCGCGCCCCGCCCACCTCCGGGGCACCGCCTCATCCACCCACTTCTCCCCCCCCCCCCCAGCCCACGCACACGCTCGCCCACCCGCCACGCGCAACCGTGCCCGCACTCGTGGGACGGCTCCGCCCACTCCAGCGGCCCCTCCTGGCCTGGCCCGGCCCTGGGCCGTGGGAGGTGAGGGGGGGCAGTGCCCCCCCCCCAAAAAAAACCCTCCACGGGCCCTGTGCTGCACCCTGCGCTGTCCCAGGGGACCCCAAGGGTGGCACCCACCTCCTTGCACCCCCCTACCTGGGACCTCTACACAGGAGACACCCCCCCCCCACTTCGGACCCCCATGATGGATCCTTTGGGATAAGATTCCCCCCCCCGGGATGAGACCTCCAAGGATCAGAACCTCCCCCGGGGGGTGGGACCCCCTGAGATGAGACCTCCAAGGATCAGACCCCCCCCATAGGGAGGGACCCCTGGGGTCAGACCCCCCCCATGGGGTGGGACCCCGTGGAATGGGACCCCCAAGGATCAGACCCCCCCCGTGGGGTGGGACCCCCTGAGATGAGACCCCCAATGATCAGACCCCCCCCCATGGGGTGGGACCCCCTGGGATCAGACCCCTCCATGGGGTGGGACCCCCTGGAATGGGACCCTCAAGGATAAAGACACCCCCCCCCCATGGGGTAGGACCCCCTGGGATCAGACCCCCCCCATGGGGTGGGACTCCCTGAGATGAGACCCCCAATGATCAGACCCCCCCCCGTGGGGTGGGAACCCCTGGAATGGGACCCCCAATGATCAGACCCCCCCCGTGGGGTGGGAACCCCTGGAATGGGACCCCCAAGGATCAGCCCCCCCATGGGATGGGACACCCCCCCCCAAGGGATGGGACCCCCGGTCCTGAGCTCAGCCCCCCCCTCGCTGCACCCCACTGGGAGGTGGGAGCGGGACGGGAGGGAGAGAAAATCCCCGGCCTCCCACGACGCCTTCCCACCCGGGAACGCCGGGAATGCATGGGCTCCCTGCCCGGTACCGGCTCCCGGGACCTCCCCGCTGGGGGTGGGTGCTGGGGGCTGCAGCACCCAGGGATGGCCGGGAGGACCTGGGTGGGGGGGTGGACAGACCCCCACCCTGAGGGCCTGGCTGGGGGGCAGGAGGTCAAGCTGGGACCCCGAGAGTGGGACCAGGGCCACGAGGGTGCCCTGGGACAGCCCCCACCCCCCACCGGGGATGGGGACATGGCCACTATGTGACTGCAGCCCACGTCCCTCCCGGGGAGGTGACACGGTCCCCAACCCCGGCAAAAGTCACCGGGAGCCATCGTGCCACTCCCACCCGTGCCAGGAAACCCCTGGGTGGGTGGAGGGGGAAATGTCATCGTCCCCCCCCCTCCCTCCCACCGGGTGAGTGGGTGGCAGCAGGATGTCCTGTGTCCCCCACCCCGATGTCCCCGCGTCCCGCAATGTCACTGGAAAGAGTGACGGCACAGGGGACAGTCCCAAGGGCAGCCGGCACGCGGTGCTGGCACGGGGCCCCGTCCCCCTGTCCCCCTCTCCCGACGTCCCTTTTGTCCCCCAGTCCCTGTCCCAACGTCCCCCAGCGTGGACTGGTCCCGATCCCAGCTCGGAGCACCCCGAACACCCACCGTCTCCCCAGGGATGGGTGGATTTTCGCTCTGGCAGGTGACACAGCCCACGGCACGGGGACGAAGAACCCCAGCCAGGGGGACAGGCCACCCCCCCCCCCTCCCCAGCTTGGGGACATTTTGGGGTGTAATGGGTCTGTCTCTCAGCCCAAAGGGTTGTCAGGTGTTTTAGGGGTTCGCCCTGTGGCCTTGGTTGCCACCCAGGAGGGTGCTAGCACCCAAGGAGGGGGGGGCAGCACCACAGGAAGGGGTTTTGAACCCAAAGGAGGGGCATTTGCACCCAAAGGAGGGTGTTTGCACCCAAAGAGGAGTATTTACACCTGAAAAAGGGTGTTTGCACCCAAAGGGGGGTGTTTGCACCTAAAGAAGGGTATCGGCACCCCAGGAAGGGTGCTTGAACCCAAAGGAGGGATGTTTGCACCCAAAGAGGAGTATTTGCACCTGAAAAAGGGTGGTTGCACCCAAAGAAGGGTAGTTGCACCCAAAGGAGGGTGGTTGCACGCAAAGGAGGGTTGTTTGGACCCGAAGAGGAGTATTTACACCTGAAAAAGGGTGGTCGCACCTGAAGAAGGGTATTTGCACCCAAAGGAGGGTGTTTGCACCCAAAGAATGGTATTTACACCCAAAGAGGAGTATTTACACCCCAAAAAGGGTGTTTGCACCCAAAGAAGGGATGTTTGCATCTGAAGAAGGGTAGCTGCACCGAAAGGAGGGTGTTTGCCCCAAAGAAGGGTGTCAGCACCCAAAGAAGAGTATTTGCACCCAAAGGAGGGATGTTTGCACCAAAGAGGAGTATTTACACCTGAAAAAGGGTGTTTGCACTCAAAGGAGGGATGTTTGCACCCAAAAAAGGGTGTCAGCACCCCAGGAAGGGGGTGTCTGCACCTAAGGAGCGTGTTCGCACCCACCAGGGTGGTATCTGCACCTGAGGGTGGGAGGGGGGTGTCTTCCCCCCCCCCAGGGAAGGGTATTACCTGCCGGGTGGGGTACCAGCTCCCAAAGCAGGGGGTGTTCGCACCCACGGGGGAGTATGAGCACCCAAGGGGGCCAGCACCCAAAGAAGGGGTGTCACCCCCCAAGGAGGGGGTGTCATTACTGTAAGAAGCCACTGGATGGAGCCGTCCGCTCAAGGATGCTGCGGGGTGGGGGGGGCAGTCCGCCTGATCGTGTGTGTGTCCCCCCCCCCCGCACTCTTCCCGCAGCTGTGGGGACACGAGGGGACTCCCGTGGGCACTGGCCGGGCTGCGGGGGCATTTCCAACTGGGGCACCCACCCACCCAACCTTGGGGGGGGGGGGAACCCCTCCAGCCTTGGGGGGGACACAGGGGACAGCGGGGGCGCTGGCTTGGCCCTATGGTCAGCCCTGCCAGCCCCCCCCCCCACGCGTGTACCCACCCACGGAGACCCCTGGGTGCCCCCATACAGCGACTGCTGCCCCCCCCCCACTGTCCCAGTTCACCCAAACTGGACCACCCCCCCCAGTCCCCCCTCCCATCCATGAGCTCCTGGGTTTTCGGGGTTCACCGAGTGCCAGCCCGGCCGGGAAGCCTCCTGCAGCCGCAGGCACCAGTGCCTCCCAGTCCCAAACTGGTTCAGGACTGCACAGACCTGCTCCCGGTTTGCGCCCCGCTCCCCAGCCGCGTTCCCCGGCCTGCAGCTCTCCAACCGGCTTTTCCTGCTGGAGAAACCCTCTCCCAGAAGGAACCAGCCCTGGTGACAGTCCGGCTGGAGGGACAACCTGGCCGGGGACCTGCGGGATGTCCCAGCGGCTCCTCCGGGACCTTGGGAAACCTCCCCAGGGAGGCCCCCGCGGAGCTCCAAGCAGGACAGGCGGCAGGGCTGGGCTTGTCCCAGACTTTTCTGTCCCCTCTGAATTAATTCCTCAAATCTCAAATTACGTTTCCCATGTGGGGAGGTGAGCCCGTGCCTTCACACGCAGAATTCTGGGTCATGCTTCGGCCTCCTGCCTCTTTCCTGGCTGCTTCCCTCTGGAACTGATTTCCAGTTCTTTCTATTTCTACTTCTATTTCTATTTCTATTTCTATTTCTATTTCTATTTCTATTTCTATTTCTATTTCTATTTCTATTTCTATTTCTATTTCTATTTCTGTTTCTATTATTTCTATTTCTATTTCTATTATTTCTATTATTTCTATTTCTATTATTTCTATTTCTATTCTTCCCATTCCTCGTATTCCTTATTCCTCCTATTCCTATTCCTATTCCTATTCCTATTCCTATTCCTATTCCTATTCCTATTCCTATTCCTACTCCATTCTTTCTATTTCCATTCTATTCACATTTTTTTAAAATTAGTTTTCTACTTTACTCATGGTCCCGGCGGTGGCGGCAGGGCCGGGACTCGAACCCGCGTCCCCGGGGGAGCGGCGCAGATGCCCGCTGCGGCCGTCAGGTGGCGCCGTTGCACCGCGCTGCGCTGCTGGGGGGGGGCGGTGGGACCGGGGGGGGGGACACGGGGGGGAGAAGCCTCTACCAGCCTTAAGGATCGGGCCCCAGCCCCCCCCAGCCCCTCTCAGGGGTAAGGACCTGCCAGTAGAGGCAGAGACACCCCCCCCCCAAATAAAAGTCCCCCTCCCAAAGCCCCCCCCCCCAACACTGCTGGGTGGGAGGGGGTGGCTGGGGACAACCCTGCGAGTGGCCGGGGGTGGCAGGGGCAGGCCTGGGACCCCCGGGTTGGGTGATGCTGGCAGGGGGGTCTTAGGGCAGCAGGGGGGGTCAGGGTCCTGACTGGGGGTGGGAGAGGGGCACAGAGTCCTGGGGGGGGGGTGATGTCCCCAGAATCAGGGCTTGTCACTGCCCCGAGGTCCCCACAGGGCAGGTGAAGGACGGCAAGTTTTGGGGTACATGAGAGTCCCCTGCTCCATGAGGCTGGGGGGATTCTGCCTTGGGGATGGCATTGGACTGGGAGACACTGGTAACTGCTGGGAGAAGGTGTGTGGGGGGTCTAAAACATCCCCCTGTAGCCACCCAGCCCCAAGCCCAAATCCTTCCTACTCCCTAACCCCAACCCTTCCTCTCCCCTACCCCCCAGTAACACCCCCCCCCCCCCCAAATCCCCCCTCAGCTCCAAAAGTCCCCGGGAGGGCCACCAATCTCCCAGAAAAAAAGCCCTCCCCTCAATCACAGGGTGTCCCCAGAGACCCTGCCAACCGCCCCCCCCCAGTCCCCACTCCTGCAGACAGGAGCCTGCGATCTTTATTTATTCCTTCTCCCTCCTTCACCCACTCTTTGTTGTTTCTTGAGAGAGGGAAAGAAGAAAAAAAAAAAAAAAAAGAAAGAGAAAAAAAAACACACACAGAGAGGAGGCAGGAGCCTATTTTGCCTCCCAGGCAATATTTCTGGAGCCAATCGGAATGCGCACCCACCCTGCCCTGCTCCCTAATTAAAGGCTTTAAGCAGGCGGCCGGGGCTGGAGGTTTGGGCACAGTCTCTTGGTTGCTCTTTGCAAGAGCCGGTGCGGAGGAGCCGGCTCTGGGCACGCCAGGCCTGACGCGCGGGCAGCCGGAGCCGCCAGGTTGGGGGGTCCCCAGCCAGGCAGGCAGCTCCCCCCCCCCCCAGTTCCAGCGATGAGCGGCTCTTTCGACAAGAAGCTCTCCAGCATCCTCACCGACCTCTCGGGCTCGCTGAGTTGCCATGCCGCCTCCAAGGACTCTCCTACCTTACCGGAGTCCTCCGTCACCGATTTGGGCTACTACACCGGCCAGCACGACTACTACTCGGGCCAGTCCTACAGCCAGCCCGTGAGCCACTACCCTTACCACCAGTTCAACCTCAACGGCATCGGCGCTGCCGGCACCTACTCGCCTAAATCCGACTATTCCTACAGCCCTTCCTACCGCCAGTACAGCCACTTCAGGGACCAGCAGCTCCCAGCCCAAGAAGCAGGTAGGACGCTCAGGAGAGAGGGGTCGTATCCATCCCGCTGATCCCCTGGGATTACAGCCGGAGCTTGGCGACGTTGCACCCCTCTAATTGTCCCCGAGTTGGGGACGGGGTGGCCGTGGGGCTGGGGGAAGGGGGTGTTGTCCCCGCCGAAGGATGGGGTGGATGTCGGGACGGGGCTCAGCCCCCTCCGGCATTCCCGGTGCTGTGGGGGGGGATGCAGCAGGATGGAGCCGGGCTGGATGCGGCCACCCGGGGGGATGCCCCGAGGGACGGGGCAGTGTCACCACACAGAGCGGGATGCCCCTGAGCTGGGGGTGGGATGCCTGTGCTGGGACCCCTTCACCGGCACCGGCCTCACGCCTCCGCTCTCTGCCCAGTGTCGGTGAAGGAGGAGCCGGAGCCGGAGGTGCGGATGGTCAATGGAAAACCCAAGAAGATCCGCAAGCCCCGCACCATCTACTCCAGTTACCAGCTGGCGGCTCTGCAACGCCGATTCCAGAAAGCCCAGTACCTGGCGCTGCCCGAACGGGCTGAACTGGCCGCCCAGCTGGGGCTCACCCAGACCCAGGTAAGGGCTGAGCCCCCTCTCACCCCCCCCCATCACCCCAATTCCCAGCCACGGGCAGGAAGGATTGCCAAGAGGGGAAGCCGGAGCTGCCCCCCCCCTCCTGACAAAACCCGAAGGAGTGGAAGTTTGGGTGAGGGCTCCGTTCACAGCTGGATGGTGAGAGCCGGGAGGGGTCTGGGGGTCCCTGGAGATTCATGATCCCCATTTGCTTGTGGGCGCCGGGATCCCTGCCGCCAGATTTCCCTGTGCGGAGCAGATTTGCTTTGCTGAGGAAAAAGTGGAGAGGAGAGAAGGAGCAGAGAGAAGGGACGGACCCCAGTTGTGCCCCGTTCCCCAGGTTTCGGGGTTTATCCCCTTCCCTGCGGAGCCAGCCCCATCCCAGACCTCGCTCTGCCCAGGCACCCGGCAGGGTCTGAGGCCGAATCCTGCCCTGGTGCCTGGGACGGTCCTGGCTCCCAGGAACATGGGACATGAAATCCCAGGCGGGACGGAGTGCTCGGGACGGGGTGCTTGGGACACCCCATCCCGGCAGCAGGTCCTGACCCCGAATCCAGCAGGGACATGGGGGCCGGACTCTGCTCCCCCCAGCCGGGTTTCTGGGGCTCCCCTTGGGTCCGTCCTCGTGGCACTTCGGCTCCCGGATCCCGCTCGGTCCAGGCAGAGAAGAAGGGATTTGGGGACAGGAATCACATTCCCCTCGCCGGGACCCCGTGCCGAGGGTGACACTTTAGGCTGGACTGGAAAAGCAGGGATGGGCGCGATGGGCGTCTCGCCACGCAAGCACCCGGATTTGGGGCTAAACCCTTGCTTTTGGGATTCGCTTGGCGGGAGGACAAATCGTCCCCCACCGATCCGCTGGCACGAAGGCGAGCGGGTCGTCACCGCCGCCACCGCGGCGTGCGACTCCCCCGCACCCCATCCCGTCCCCGGCGCCCTCCCTGCCTGCGGGCCGGCGCCGGCGCCCTTGTGCCGCCCTTGGCGCGGCGCTCCCCAGCACCCGGCCTTCCTCCTCCTCCTCCTCCCTTGGGCGATGAAGCAATCGGGGACACTCGGCAAAGGGCTGACGGAGCGCGTCACCCGCTCCCAGAGGGACATCCTGTTTGGGTGACAACCACCGCCCCCCCCCCACTCCTTCCCCAGGGGCCAAGGGCGTCCAGCGACAACGCCTCACCCAGCACCGGCGACGCTCCCGACGCCCGGCGTGTTGGGCCGGCGGCCCGTGATGCATGGCGTGACGGGATTCCCGCGACGCCCTTGTCCCCCGGGGGGGGCTTCCCACGACGCACCGCGTCCCCGTGACACCCGTATCATGGGTGCCTTCCCGCGATGCACTGGGGTCCCCGTGTCACCAACGTCCCGGGGGGGACCTTCCCACGATTCACCGTGTGTGGGGTCCCCGTGATGCCCAAGTCCTGGGTGCCTTCCTACGGTGCACGGTGTGTCCAAGCTCTCCGTGACGCCCATGTCCCTTGTCCCTTCATGCGTTGCATCATGTGTCTGGGCTCCCCATGACACCCATGTCCCTTCCCATGTTGGATCATGTGTGGGGGCTCACCATGACACCCATGTCCCTTCCCACGTTGGATCGTGTGTGCTCCCCATGACTCCCATGTCCCTTCCCACGTTGGATCATGTGTGCTCCCCATGACTCCCATGTCCCTTCCCACGTTGGATCGTGTGTCTGGGCTCCCCGTGACACCCATGTCCCTTGTCCCTTCCCGCTTGCCCGCCATCCCCACCTCCCCCCCACCCCGGGGTCCTACTCCCGTACCTCGTTCAACCCGGGCGTCCGCTTTCGGTGACGGGGTGCTGACCCCTCTCCCTCCCCGCCAGGTGAAGATCTGGTTCCAGAACCGCCGCTCCAAGTTCAAGAAGCTGTACAAGAACGGCGAGGTGCCGCTGGAGCACAGCCCCAACAACAGCGACTCCATGGCCTGCAACTCCCCACCTTCCCCGGCCGTCTGGGACAGTAACTCGCACGGCAGCGCGCCGGGACGGACCTCGCTCCCGCAGCCGCTTCCCTACAGCTCTTCCCCCGGCTTTTTGGAGGAGCACAACCCCTGGTATCACCCCCAGACCCTCAGCGGACCCCACGGACCCCACCAGCCGCCACCGGCCACCACGATGCATCACACCTCTCCGGGGCCTCCCCCCAACACCGGTGCCGTCTACTAACAGCCCGGAGCGAGAAAAGGAACGAGAGACAGTGGCAGAACTCCTTTGCCTCCTTTTTATTCCCCCTACTTTTTGGGTTTTCTTCTTTTTTTTTTTTTTTTTTAAAAAAAAAAAAAAAGGACAACCATGTACACGCACCCCTAGATATACACTTATATATCCTATCCTCTCCCAGCTCATCTCAGGAACAAGAGGACTGCAAAGGGTTAAACTCATTAGCTCCCAGCCCAGGGCAGGCGAGGAAAAGGTGGCGAATTCTTCTTATGCTTTTTTTTTTTTTTTAATTTTTTCATCCCCCCCCCCCCCCCAATAAAAACGGCCCCCGAAGAGCCACATCCCACCAGGGGTCCCTCGACGGAGCTTTGCTTCTTGGGGCCACCCCAGTGAGCTGCCTTGGGGGCAGAGGGGGGGCTGCCCCACACTGTGACCCCCACCCCACCCCACGCACGAGTGGGCACCCAGGAGGGGCACGAGGGGCACCCGGAGCACCCGCACCCCAACGGGAACGGAGCCGGTGGGGAGGAGGACGCGGCGTCGCGGCGTGTGGGTGCCCGTCACCGATGCCGAAGGAGCGGGATGTGTTTCGCCCTCGCGACACTCGAAATCCGGGGACCGGGAGTGGTTTGGGGGGGCCACGGACGCCCCACGGGAGTAAACCAGGACCCCCCAGCCCGGCCGCTTCTGTGGCAGCTTCGCGGGAATCGCCCGGGACAATGGTCAGACAATAAGGTGGTTATTTAAAAATAAATAAAAAGTGTGTGGGGAGAAAATATTTTAATATTTAAACAGTTCAGGAATGGCTTAAGTTATTTTTTAAAGAGAAAAATCATGCTAATGTCCGTTTTCTAACAGTGCCTCCATCTGTGTCAGTTAAGCTAACAGCGAAGCAGAATGCCTATTTTTTAAATAAATCGACAACACATTTTAAAGAAAAAAAAAAAACCTCTTTACTATTTTTTAAGAGAATGATGCTATTTTTTTAAAAGCAGAAAGTGCAGTTTTAAGAAGTGTTCATACGTGTTGTACAGTCCCGAGGATCTTATTTATGTTGCCTTATATAAATAGGGGTGTATGGGGGAAAAAAGAGAGTGTACATAAGGTTCGTTTGTATAAAGTTGATCCAAACCAAACTGTTTTCGGTCTGGTTTTTTGTTCGCTTTTTTTTTTTTAAGGAAAAAACAAAAATCCTGGTTGATGGGAGCCCGCTCTAAGGACGGGGGCTTCCTCCGAGCGTCCTTTGCTGCTTTCCTAGTGAACAAAAGCTGATCTATAAATGTTAATAAAAGTGCTTTGAATTTGAAGGCTCTAAACACCATTTTTTGGGAGGTTTTTGGTGAGCAGGGAGGAGCTCAGGAGTTTTCCGGCTTGGGAAACGCAGAGTTAAACCCTGTGTCCCCTGCGCCCCGTTTTTGGGGGGCAGCTGGGGGGGGGTGGTCGGGGACTGGGGATGGCACTGGGCGGTGGGCACGGCCGCTGCCGGCTCCCCCCGAGTCCCGCGTCGCCCCGCCGAGAGGGAATTTGCGGGGAGAGGATTTTATCCCTGGTTTGCAGAGTCTTCCCTGAACAACCGCGGCGAGCTGCCGCTTCCCTCCCGCTCTTCTTACTGGGACCAGTAGGCTCTTAGCCATGCAAACTGGGAGGGTGACTGGGCTGACCCGGTGTCCCTTTTGGGGACACCCCACGAGCGAGGGCTGGCGGGGGACGGAACCCCCACCAAGGCACCGACCCCGCGGGACCGACACTTGCCATCCCTGCGGAGACGCCGACTTTCCCCATCGGTTTTATGGGGCCGGGAGGGCACGAGTGACCCAAAGACCCCCCCCCCCCCCCCAGCCATAGGGTCTTGGGACAGGGATGGGGCTGAACCTCTCCGGTCACCCTGTCCCCGGTGTCACCGGCATCGTTTCATGGGTGGGAGTGCAGCAAAGGGTCGGGGGCTGAAGCCCCGTCACCCATCCCAGCGCTGTCCCCACTGAGTCGCGCTGGGGACGGGGAACCCGGTCCCCAGCATCACATCCCCGATGGCCGCGGAGGGCCCCCCCCAGCCCCCTGCGCTGCTCCCACATGGTCCCAGGCAGCACCCAGCCCTCCGTGGGGTGGCTCCGGGGATGGTCCCTCTGCACCCTCCGGGGACACCCCCGGCACCGTGGGGTGCCGGCACGCCGGCCACAACCGGGATGCACCCAGCTTCCAGCATCCCCAAAGGCATCCCAGTGTCCCCAGAGGTGTCCCCATGTCCCCCCCTTCCCACGGCCAAGTCCGTGCGGGGCCAACCTCGCACCCGTGGGGGTTTCCCCAAACCCCCCCCCCAAGGGCTGCACCCGCCGGTTCCCCATCCCGTGCCGCCGGCGTGCCAACATCGGGCACAGCCGGACCCCTGGGCATCCCCGTACGGCGCCTGCATGACCGGGCCGGTTCTAAAGAATTAAGGGGGTGCTGCCAGCCCCCCGTCCCCCAGCGCTTGGGGTTGAGGTTGGGGTTGGAGGCTGCGTGCAAACCGCCCCAGAGCCGGCAGGCGGGCAGACACGCTGGAGACACGGGGGTTATTAGGGGGAGGCTGCCAGCAAAAGCGAGGAGGCGGCGGGTTGGGAGAGGAGGAAACCGAGCGGCGTTGCCTGGAGTGAGAAGCACGGCATGAGCTGGCGCTGGTTTATTTTATATATATATTTTTTTTTTTTCTTTTTTAATTTAGGGGGGGGAGGGAAAAAAAAAAAAAAAAGACAGAGGATTACATATCCGTGGATTATATAAATGCCGGGTGCATCGCTGCCCGTGGACAAGCGCTAATCCTGCTCCCCTCCGGCAGCACTGCCTGCAAGCTGGACTCCCCCGGCAGCCTGTGCCGCCAGTCCTGACGCCCTGGGGATGGGCACTGGGGAAACCATTGTGCTCATGTAGCCCCTAATCCCTCCATTCCCACTCCTCTGTCCTGACCATGGAGCATGTCCCGGAGCCCAGGTGGGGCTGGGGGTTCCCAGGGGTCACAGCACCCACAGCCCATGGGGTGGGCTGGGTGCTGGGGAGCCAGCGCTGGTGCAGGATCCTTTTGCACCTGCCTGATGAGCCGTGGCAGAGCCGGGCACGGTCCTTCTGAGCTACCTTTCCCTGTTCCTTCTCGCTCAGCCCCATCTCCAACAACCTGGGCGGGGGGTTCAGCACCAGCATCACCCACTGTTCTTCCAGCCCAGAGGTTGGCCAAGACCCCCCAGAGCTCCTCAAAAGGGGCTGCGGGACCCAGACATGTCTCCCCAGGGCAAAGCCCACTCCTTCTGCCAGCAGCTGCTGCCCCAGCGGGCTGCCGAAAGCAGAATGGGGCCTGAAAACCAGAGGCAGGACCCCCCCGGGGTGGGGACATCACTCCCTTCCTCCCAGCATCCTGGCCCTGGCACAGGAATAAAATGACCATCCTTCATTATACCAGTTATCCCCTGCTGGCAGCGGGGATAGAGAACGGCACCGAATGGTACCGGGATGGGGATGCTGGGGTCACCCAGCCCCTCGGAGAGGATTTTGCCAGTGGCTACAGGCAGGACAAGGGCTCAGCTGTGGTTTCCAGCCTCCGTGGGTCCAAACTGTGGAGCAGCAGTGGCCGTCATCCCACCGGCGTCCCCGCACGGATCTGTCCCTCGTGCACAAGCCCCGGCGCGCAGCCCTCCCAGCACGGCACACGTTTCGTGCCCCGTTGCAACACGCCGCTTCCAGCCTCTTGCGTCACGCCGCTGCCAACACAAAGAGCGGGGGCAGCTGCCCGCCCACGGCCCGGCCTGGCATCCACCGTGTCTTCGTCTCCTCCCCAGCTCTTGGCTAACCCGGCACACGGCGGCCGGAGCCCGGGAGTGACGCCAGGCAGCCACGGCGTTGCCGTCAGCCGGGGCTCCGTCACCGTTGCTGGCAGTGGAAAATAGGACAGAAACGCTCCCGAGTGGCCTCGGGGACTTCTCTGCTCCCGGTCCACCCCGGTCCGTGTCCCACCACCCTGCTCAGGCTGGGGATGGGAAAGGGACACAAAGTCCCCCCGCGGCTGCCCAAATTTGCCCTGGCAATTTGAAGGGGTTCAGTTGGATTTCCAGCTTGTGCGAGTGGAGGGAAGGACATGAACAAGCCCAGGGATATCATCGTCCCCCAGTGGGATTTCTCCCATCCAGTGGGTTAAACCCTACCAGACTGGGATGTCAGGGTGCTCTTGGCCTTTTCTGAGTGTCCCCAACCGGGGACGCTTTTGGCCGGTGGAGAAGAGCCAAGACCAGCTTCAGCGATGCCGTGCTGGCAACACCACCCCTCTCCCGGGGTGCAGAGGAAAGCGGGGTCACCCTCCGGTTTGGCTGCAGAGGAAAGGGCAGAACAGCCCCCAAACCCCCTCCTCAGGGCACAGGACCCCATCCCCGTCCCCATCCCCTTCCCACAGGAGCATCCTGAGCAAGACCCGAGTGCAGGCGGGCGGCAGCGGGCGCTGAGCTCCCCCAGGTGCCCGAGAGATGGGCTGGAGCAGGAATTTCCCTGCACCCAAGGGTGCCCTAACTGGGATCTGCTCCCACGCGCCAGGGCAGGAGGGGTCGGCCGTGGCTCTCCCAATGCGTGCGGTTGGGTGCAGGGGGGAGCCGCAGGCGAAGGCGGCCCCCCCCCCCCACCCCTCCCCATGGGGTCCGGGCGCCAGCCGCCATCCCGGCCACACCGCGAGCGCCGGGCGGGCCGGATCCTGGCCCCGGGAGCCAAGGGTTGCTGCGTCCCTCCTGCTGCAAGACGGGACCTGCGAGCGGCTCTGGCTGCAAGTCCTTGGCAGCACATCCATCGGGAAAGCCGAGCGGGTGCCGTGGCCTCTGCCTCCTGCTTCCCCCGTCCCGCCAGATCTTTTCCCTCCTGGGCATGCCACGCTGCCGAGCCCCCTCCAACCCCACCACGGGCTCTGCAGGAGGTCACCCCAAAATACACAGGGCTGGGATGGTGCTCAGCACCCAGCTCCTCGATGGCAGCACCCTAAGGCATCCAAGAGCCCTCTGCAGCCGGGATCATAGCATGTTGCAGCCCCTTCCCGGGGCTGGAGAGTAATTCCTGGAGGAAAGCTGCCCCTTCCAGCCAAAAGCCCCTGTCTGGGGTAAATCCCACCCGCAAGCAGCTGGGCTTTCCTCAGTCTCTGGATGAGAAATTCTCCTTTCTGGCAATGTTGGTGCAAAGCAAATCCATCCGCCTCCCTAAAGCCTCGGTGGGGAGGACGGGCTCCATCACTCAGGGAAAATAAAGCTAGTCTTGCCCTGCACAGACCCCTGCTTCTTCCAGACTTGTCCCCACTCATGGACACCATCCACCCACGCAGAGGACACCACGCATCATGTCTCAGCCCCGGACCGCGGTCGGTCCCAGCCACGATGTCCCCCAGGGTGCCGAGCCAGCCCGTGGGCTCCACGTCCTCCATGTACCATCATTGCAATGTGCCTGTGGCCATTGCGGGACACAGCAGGGGACAACCGTGCCTGCATCCCAGCGGGGTCACCACCAGCATCCCAAACCTCTCGGATGAGGGATCAAGCTGGCTACCGGCTGGCAGGGCGACGGGGGCTTGTGTCCAGCCCTGTGGCTCCCGGCACGGACCTGGGGCTCCCTACGTGCCTCCGGCACCCGGGCACACCGTTCCCACGCTCGACGCCCGATCTCCAGCCCTGCCCATCTCCCAGCTATTGATTGCTTGCTCGAAAACCCGACTCCTCAGGTGGGAGCCAAGTGCTCGGAAAAACTCCGGCCCCGCGTGCTGTTGAAGGTGCAAAGCAAACAGAGCCATGCATGGCATCGCAGCATTGCTCCCTCCTCGACCTTGCCAGCTGCGATGGGAAACGTGGTCCCCCGGACAGGAAGGGACCCTTGGAGTGGGGGAAATATAAGGTGGGAATATCTGGAGCGAGGATCATGGCATGTTTCTGCAACGGAGCAAACATCGGTACAAACCCGCTGCACCAGCAAATCTCTGCTGGGGAGAGCCCCAGCGCGGGTCTCGCCCCATCGTGGGTGACAAACACTGAGCAGGATTGGGAAAAGTGAGAAATAACGATATTGTATTTTCTAGCCAGGTTCTGGCCTCTGAAAAGCACAAAGGGAGAGGTTACCCACTGTCAAACCTGCAGCAGAAAAATATCCCCCGTTCCCAAAATACCCTCGCTTCCCGGGCCAGGTATTCACGGGGGCTGCTGGAGACGTGGGGCAGTAACCCCAGGCTCGACCTGCCCCAGGGTCCCCAGCCTGCCCCGCGTCCCCCTGCCCTCCCTCTCCCACCCCTATTAAGGGAGACATCTTCAACAGCTCTAAATTGCGCGTAATTACCCCGAGGAGGCGGCGAGAAGCCCCTCACCGAGGGGCCCAGGTCCACAATTACTATAATTGCGCCTCCATTTCGGGGGAGCGATTGCATGTCTGAAAATAGCGGCGGGTCCCGCACAGATGTCTGGGGGGTGGACACAGCCCCAGCTCCCTGCTCCAATGCTCCATCCCCGCAGGGCTATATTCCCAGGAGCTTTTGGAGACGGGATCCTCCGAGGACCGGGACCAAAGTGTCTCCCCCAAACCAGGGACAGACCCCCCCCTAAAGGGAGCGGCAGGTAGGGAGGAGCAGTCTTTACAAGTGTACAGCCTATTTATAAAGGGGGGGGGGCCACATACAATAATGAACGGTATTTATAAATAAGGCCAGGCTGGGGGGGTCCAGAGACTCCCCAGCCCCTCTCGGGGCCCCCCCTGCCCCATGTCCATGAGCGGAGGGACGCTGGGCTACGGCTGGAGGCCAAGTCCTGTCCTGCCGGGACGGGCGCACCAGGGTGCTGTGCTGGAGCTGTCTCACTTCAGACCGCGATGGAGCAGGCGATCCCCAGGTTCCTGCAGACCACAATCGCCTTCCTCTTTCTCTTCCTCTTTCTCCATTCACTGGCGTCCCCCAGGGCTTCTCTGGGCTCCCCGGTCCCTTGGGGGGGGAGCGGCAGAGCATCCCCCCCACCTCGCTGGCCCTCCCGGAGCCGGCGGTTGCTGGATCCGTGGCAGCATCACATCATGGGGGCTCGGGGGATGGCATCTTGCGGGTGCGGCTGGTACCAGCCTCCGAAGCTGTTGATGTAGCTGCTGGGGGCCAGGGGGGGCCCTTTGCCCGGCACGGGGATGTCCCAGAGCGGGGGGATGTTGGGGGAGCAGGGGGAGAGGGAGGCGGCGGTGTGGAGGTGCTCCCCATCGGGCGCGCTCGAGCCCTGCTTCATGATCTTCTTGTACTTGGAGCGCTTGTTCTGGAACCAGATCTTGACCTGTGGGAGAGAGAGGGGTGAGTGGGGAGGACGGGGTCCGTGGCTAATGCCCCCCCCTAAACCCCCAGCATCAATAATTACAGACCCCTTTGGGGTCCCCGTCTCCCCCATCTACACCTGCCCTTTCCCGGGGGCCACAGCCGACTCGGCGTGGGGGTCTCCGAGATAAGCGGGGCTTTCAGCCCAACCCTATACAAACCACCAGAGACTCCACTTTAAGGGCAGCCGGAGGAGATTGCGGGAAGAGGCGCGCAGGGAGCCCAAACAAACCTGCGATAAACGCAGACCAACCCAGGCGTCCCCAGCCGTGCACATCCCCACGTGTCCCCCACGTGTCCCCCCCACCTCCGGCACAGGCTGCGGCCCCCACCAGCCCAGCCGGGTGCCGGGTGCCAGGGCTGGGCCGGGGTGCGGCACGGTGGGGCCCGCCGCGCTGGGGTGGTGGCCCCACTCATTCCTCCCCGCGGTCCCCCCCGCGCTGCCGGCAGGTTCCCACTTGTCTCTTCTTCCCCGGCTTTATGAGCTCGCTTCGCCCCTGGCTCCGGGCTGCACCGCTGCCGCCTGCTTGTCTCTCCCCATCGCCTTCAAAAACCCACTCACCCCGTCCCGCGGCCCAGGGCCGCCCAACGCCGGGCACGGCCGGGCCGCCAGCCAGGCTTCGGGGCTGGGAAAGTCCCGGTGCCGCTGGGAGGTGCGAGCAGGGGCGCCCCAAACCCGAGCCCCGGGGGCCCACCGGCGCCAGCTCCCCCGCCGCGGCACGGCAAGGCTCGGCACGGTTCCAGTTGCACCCCGGCGTCGTGACGCAGCCTTAATCCGGAGTCGCTCCCGGAGCGGCGATGGGCGCAAGAACCCCTCGCCTGGTGCATCCCTCGGGGATTGCGACCGTCCTGGTGGGGGGGCCGTACCTGGGTCTGGGTGAGCCCTAGCTGGGCCGCCAGCTCGGCACGCTCCGGCAGCGCCAGGTACTGGGTCTGCTGGAAACGCTGGTTGAGAGCTTGCAGCTGCAGGCTGGAGTAGATGGTGCGCGGCTTGCGCAGCTTCTTCCCTTTGCCGTTGATGCGCAGCTCCCCGTTGGCGATGGCCGGGGGCTTCTCGTGTTCTTGGGGTGGGAGAGGAGCAGAGAGTTAAACTAACACGCTGGGAGGTTAAAAAAAAAAAAACAACCAAACCCCGAACCCAACCCCAAACCAGCCCACCCTGGCCCTGGGGGCTGCAGCGGGTTTTGCTTTTTGGAGGTTAGTTTTGGAGGGGAGGGGGAATAAGTAGCGGGGGGGACCTGCTTTTGCTGTGCTGGTTTGTTTAAGCCCCAGGTGAAGCAAAGGGGAAACAGGAGGAGGAAGGGAGGGATGGGATTATTCGTTCGATATCACTATACGAGCCCAAAAGCGGGCAGGCCACGGGCCCCTCTGCCGTGCACCCAATGCGGGGGAGCAGGCAGGGCCCATGGGGTGACAGAGGGGGCGGCAGGACAGACTCCCCTGCCCCGGGGACCCTTGCCGGGGGCACGCTGCTCCCCCAGGCTGCAGCGAGCCCCCGGGCAGCCCCTCGCTGCGAGGTCTGTGCCCCCATCCTGGACCCATCTCCTCCCCGCTCTGTGCCTGGGAGCATCCCTGGGTCCTTCTTGGGCCACGTGGCTTGTGCGGGGCAGAAACCCACCGGGGCTCAGAGAGGGACGGGGGACAAGGTGGTCCCCGACTCAGCAGCACGGGGCCGACGCGGGCGAGCGCAGGGCACGGCGGCAAGCGCGTCTGCGCACCCACGTACACCCTGCACATAGTCTGCTCTGGCCACTGCCACGGCTCTCCGGAGCTGACGAGGGGGCCACAGGGCCAAGGGGCTCAGCTGGGCTCCGGACCCCTCCGTGGGGCAGCTCGGGGGCTGCTTCTCTCCGGGCTGGCTCAGCTTGCTGTTCCCCACATCGACTTTTGGGGAAAACAGTGGAGAACGGGGATACAACAGGGCAGGGAGCTGAGCTCGGAGCACGATGGCGGTGGGGCAGAAGGGAGAGTCTGCCCGGCCTGGGGGGTCTCAGGGTGCAGGATGAGGGCAGCCGGGGGGTCTCAGGGGGCAGGATGAGGGCAGCTGGGGCTCTGATGCTCCCCATCCCTGGGGGGTTTCTTGCAACCACTAAGCCACCCATCCACACGGAGCTCCGGACACACCGGGAGGTGTGTGGGGGGGGACCACCACGGACATCACCCCCAACCCCCGCCGGTCCCCTCGGGGACCTCCCCACCGGCCCGAACCCCCACATCTCCTTTTCCCCGACGGACCCCCCGCGCAGCCCCAACCGCTCTTCCGACGGCTCCGTCCCGGCTCTTCCCGGTGAATTCCCATCGCTCCCCGCCGGGTGGGTACCGGGGAGGGGGGGGGGGGAGATAAGGGGGGATGCGCAGCGCCGAGCACCCCGCGCCCACCTTACCTGCGTCCTGCAGCCTGCCGCCGTGGGTCAGCCCCGCCGGGGGATGCTGGGCACCGGGGGGGGGGTAAGGCAGGTAGGGACCCCCGTGGGGTGGCGGGGGGGCACCGCCGGTGTAAGGATAGGGCCCCGGTCGGCCGTAGGAGGCAAAAGGTGGAGGGTCGTGCTGGGGATGACCGGCGGGATGGAGACCGTGCAGCGGGTAATGAGGAGGAGAGGGGTGACCCAGCTCCAAAAAAGCAGCTTTGGAGGGGTCGGGTCCCAAAAGGCTCTCGGCCACGGAGCTCATGGTCATGGTGGACCGAACCGGACCGGACCGGGCCGGGCCGGGCCGGGCAGCCCCCCGAAGCCCGCAATACCGTTCCGAACCCCGCTACCCTTCGCCTTCCCTCCCCCCTGCCCCCCCCCCCCCCGGTTCGACGGGCTCCGCGCTGCCGCACCGCGGCCCCGCGCCCGGGGGATCCCCTGCCCGCCCCGCCCCGCCCCGCCGGGCCACGCCCGCGATGACGTCACGGCCCCGGGGCACCCCCACCCCACCCCACCCCCCAGTTGCCCACCCACCCACACCCCCCGCCCGGGGGGGGGGGGGCAGCCCCCCCTCTGTGCCCCAGTGCGGAGCAATGCGTGGGGTCCGGGGTTGGGGACCACCGGGACCCCCCCCCACCCGTGTCCTGGCTGTGTGTCCCCTTGGGGGGGCTTGGCCCACACGTGGGGTAATGTGTTTTTGGGGGGTGAACCCCTTCTCAGGGACCCCCCTTCTATCAGGGGGCACGGGGAGCGGACGGTGACTCCCCACGGACATGGCCCTGGGGGGACGCGTCCTCTTGAGGGGGACACGGGGCAGCCCTGGGGACCCAGGGGACAGATCCTGGGTGAGGAGGAGCTGAGGCCGTTCGCGCTCAGCTCACCTGTGCGGGGACGCTGGAGGGACGCACCAGGGACGGGAGAAAGGATGGACACGGGAAGGACGGACACCCCGTGGAAGGACGGACACGCAGGGCGTCGAGGCCCTGTGCCTCCCCGGTCCCCGTGCTTGTGGGTGCTGGGGGAGGACACCCAGGGTGCCGGGGTGGGGGGGGAGAGCCCCGGAGCCACCCCATCAACCTGGCAGACGAGAGGCCCCTTCCCCTGGCGTCAGCAGCACCCCGTCCCCGCGGGGCCCCGCTCCCGGCGGCAGGCGTCAACCTGCCCGGCTGCTCCCTCCCGCTGCCCCCGGGGAGCCCTGACCCCACTGGGGTGCGTGGAGCCCGGAGGAACCCCACAGCCTCCACCCCGGCTACCAGTCAGGGCAAAGTGGGAACAAAAAAACCCCCTCTGGGGCTGGGGGATGCCGTCACCACCTTTGGGGACAGCCAGCTGGAGGACCCGATGGTGCCGGCGGGGAGGATTTGGAGGGTCCGTGAGCTCCGGCTGCACCACGGTGATGGGTTTGGGGACACCGGGGGGACACGGCGGGGAAGGGAGCTGCGTGGCTCGTGCCGAGCCAAGCGCCGGCCACGAGGTCTCAGCTGCCGCCTCGCGTGGGGTTTGCCCGGGAGGAGCAGCCCCGAGGGAGCGGGGTGACAGGCAGCCGGGGATGCTGGCAGGGAGGGTCCCCCATCCCCACCCTCCCATTAGACCATCTTCAAAACATGTTTCCATCTGGCCATCGTGCCGAGTCTGAGTCACTCCGAGCAGGGGCCAGGAGCTCCGATATAAATAGCCGAGCTCCTGGCTAACCCCAGGACACACTGGGACCATGTCCTGCCCCAGACTCCCAATACAACGACCCTTCCTCCGACCCGCCTCTGACCCTCCGTAGCTGATGGCTTTCCCCATCCCAACCTCCCTAAACCTTCGCTCACAACACCGTAAGGATCATTTCCAGCACAGCCGGACCCACAGACCGGCCATTTGGTGCTGGGTGCAGGCTCTGGGGTCCCCACATCCCTCCATCCCAGCACGGAGCCGGGCAAAGCGCCAGCGTCCCTGGGACTGTCCTTGGGGCCGACATGGGCTCAAAATCCTATGTGAGCCCTAAATTTGGGTGAGGAGAGAAGCTGTCCTGCCACTTCTGCCCGGGGCCACCAAACTCCAGGGGCCAACATGGAAAATCCCCCAACCCCACCCAGGCAAAAGCGGGGGCGAAGCAGCAAATAAAAAGAGGCAAAAGGAGAAATCCAGATGTTCTCCAGCCCTGCCCGGGCTGGCTGAGGCATCCCCAGGGAGCCCGGCTTGGCCAGCACCGAGGGCGAAGCGTGGCCGCTGCGAGTATCAAAGCAAACCTCCGCTGATCTGCTTTTATCCCGGCTCCTCACTTTCCCTGCCGGGGTGACTCAGCTCTCACCGGCTCCGGGGACGGGTGCTGGCTTGCTGGGATGAGCTACTGGTGGCTCCGCTCCTTCCAGTGCTCCTCGCCCTGGCGCTGAGGGTGGGAGGGAAATGTTGGGGCTGGGGGTTGCGTGTTCCCCCCGCCACCGCAGAGGCTGCCTGTGGTGGCAGGGAGGCTCCCAGGGCTGGATCTGGTGGGTTCAAATACTTAGGGGACCTGGACCCCCTTCCCAGCCCCCTGTGCGCTCCCACCCCTCTGCTACGTGGTGGACATAATAAATACCCATAATTAAATCTAAATCTAAGTACCCCAAAATGTCCACCACGTAGCAGAGGAGCCAGGGTCCCTGCGCCAGGTGCTGGTGGAAGGACAGTGTCCCCATGGGTGTTTTGGGGCAATATTTGACTTCTGGCAGGAGGAGGATCCTCAGGGTTAAATCTCCTCCTGGGGCACGTTGTCGCAGCTCTGTTCCACTGGTGATGTTAAGGAGGAATCCCACCCCACCATGCCTGGGGGGTGGAGAGCAAGTGGATCCCCCCACTTGGGGATCTCCAAGAGGGTCCCATGGCATGGGGCAGCCCAGGGCAAGCCACGAAGCGGTGGTGACACCAGATGAAAGGCAGCCCATCTCCTCCTCCTCTTCCTCCTCCTCCTCTTCCTCCTCCTCCCCAACTCCATACCAGCCTGGCACAGGCGGAGTTTTGGGTCGGGGGTCTGCAGGTGCGGATCTCAGCATCCCCAAGCCCAATCCTGTGCCAAGGGGACGCCCCATCTCCGAGCCCACCGGGGCGGGCGCGGGGACAGCGCTACCTTCTCCGCATTCCCTTGGGAGATGGGGTAAGAAACTGGCACCAAACCTTCAGGCTGTAAAAAAAAAAACAAACTCCCAGCTCCCAGCCACCGCTCACCCGGGGGGGGCTGGTTGCCAGTGACTTCGGCAGCTGGAGGGCAGGAGCCGATGCCACCCAGGCACCTGCCCGGGGGACGAGCACGGGGCGCACGCCCGGGGGCCAGGTCCCAGCCCTCGTGTTTGTGTCGGCGCGGGCTGGCAGGGACAGAACATGCCGTTTTAGCAGGGTTTGGGGTTTGAGGGGTAACCCGCTGCCAAAATAAATACATCAAGTCGACTCGTATTAAATTAAAAAAATAAATCAAGGCCACGCTGGGAGCCAATTCAAAGTCTCGGTCTTGGGGCTGGAAGGTGCTGACACATGCCGAGACCCACGCGGTGGCAGGGAACGCGCCGGGCGCTGCCAGCCGGGACATGCGGGAGACGTGCCACTGCCGTCCACCTGCCCGGCGATGCTCTCGCCGTGGCAGCGGGCGCTCGGGATGCAAAGCCGAGGCGATGGAGGCTCCGGGTTTTTACCTGCCGGCTTGCCGGCACCGGCTGCCGAGGCTGATGAAAGCAGGAGGGATTAAAGGGGTGCAGGGAAGGGGGGGGGGGGGGCCAAGAAAGCATGTGCCAGGTAACAAACCTACAAGATCCTCCAAGATAAAGGGAGATCCCAACAGCTGTAATTACGCGCTGGAGATAGAGCGGCGCGGGGAAAGCCTGAAGCCAAGTACAGGAATTCTGGGTTAATGGCAGCCCAAGGAGAAGTTAATAACAAGCCGAACAAAGTGGGAGCAGACAGCCTGGCGTCTGCCCTCCCACACGCCACCGCTGCCACACTAACGAACAACCGCGCTATCTCCAGCCCCGTCAATAATCCCGGGGGAGCGCGGAGAGACGGGGTGCCGGCGTGAGCCGGGCTCCTCTGCGCAGCGAGCTGCGGCGCTGGCTTCTCCCCGGGCTTTTTTGGCTTGTTGGCTGGAGCAAAAGCCATCCCGGGGGGGGACCGCGGAGGATGAAGGGCCATTTAGGAGCATAGAATCATAGAATAGTTTGGGTTAGAAGGGACGTTTAAAGGGAGCATCCTCTGGGAGGGGGCTGGAACAGGTAACAGTGCAGGGGAAAGGCTGCGCTCCACGACACCCTCCTTTCCCAGGGCCTAATCCTGCCCCATAAGGGAGCACCAACACAAGCGGGAGCAGGATTCGTCCCCTGGATGGTGTCAGACACCCCCGAAGCACCCAGGACCTGTTTCCCCGTGCAATGAATCACGGCATGAGCGAGGCGAGATGGGAGCTACCGATGGGGAGGTGACCTGAAGGTGCAGAGGTGGCCCAGGGGACACACGCACCCGGGAGGTGACAGCGACGTGACAGTCACAGGAGGGTCTGGGACCCAGCTTTGACGGGCAGGTTTCAGAGAGACGCAAGGGAAGAGAAAGTTCACATCAATATTTTTTCCCCCTCTACCATTGCAGAGCTCCAACTCCAGAAGGGCTCTGAAACGGTTTTTCTGCAAAAAGATGCTCAAAAAATGGCTTGTCCCAGACGTCGCAGCCCCAGCAGCCAGCCTGGCTGGGGTTGGGCTGGTTAAAGCCCAGCTCCCTGGCCTGGGCTCGGGGGGATTTCTTGTTTTCCAGCACCCAGAGGCTCTGCAGCGAGTGTGGGTCAGCCTGGTGCCATCAAAGGGACCGGCCAAGTGGTGTAAATCAGCATTTCCCCAACAGCACAGCTGTGGTCAGAGCCATCGCGTCAGCCAGGATTTGTGCCCTGCTTCATTGCCGGTTTGAGTTGAGATGAAACCATATAGATGTTAAAAATTCTTAAAACAAGTAATCATCCCCCCTCCACCCCCCACTTCATCCCCCCTCAATAAAGCAAATATTTTGTTTTAGAACTTAAAGTATTTTCCAGGACGTAGATCTGGTCTGGGTTTGATTTTCACAGGGACTGCCGGCTGGAAATCAAAGGAATAAAAGGACCCTGATGTAAATCAGCAATGATCTACCGAGGGGGCATATAGTCCCCCTGATTAACATCCCTTCAGCCCTTGGCCCCTACTGAGACAGATGAATGAGGGAGCAAAGGAGAGGGGGAAGTTCCCCTTCATGGCATCTTGTATGGAGAGAAGCAAAACCGGTGCCAGCTTTGCAACCCCATAAATTCACAGAGGATGAAAATTCACACCAGCATCACCAGCTATTCCTGACCGGCACCACTGAGGGCCAAAGCCAAGAGGGTCTCTCCCCATCCCCGCTATTCTTTGGTGAGTTTATTAAATGCCTGGGATTAATTGTGGGAGCAATTTTCTGCTGTCTAAATTCCCCATGTCACTGTTTCTCCCCTTGTGCCCTGGTGTGCGAAGCCAGGTTGGGGGATAATTATGCCCCATCTGGAAACCTTTGGGGAAGGTGTGAACCTGCTAGGCAGAAATATGACATATTTAATCAATTATTCCATTCATTAGCCCCAGCCTCAGCGCCTTGCCCTGCTAATTTGACAAGAGCACCAGTTAAAGAGGCTTTTTAACCCTCATTCGCTCCCCATCGCGCTTAACGCAGGGAGCTGGAGGGAACCGAAGCTGGAAATGAGCTGAACCCTGTCCTGCCGGGGACGGTGACATGTCACAGCCCAAACCCTTCACCTTCCCTTCCACGGTCACTAGTAAAGCTCTGCTCCAGCCAGCGAGGAGGCTGGCTCTGTGAAAGCATCTTGTCTGCTGATGCAAACCCAGAAAATCCTCTGGGGTGCTTCAAAAAGTATTAAAAAAACCCAGTTACATTTCCTTCCATTCACGTGAAACTCCATCGCTTGGACTTTGGCTGTGGATTGGCACCAGGCTGAAGTTTCACTTGTCTTTTTTAACTTGATGCTCTTCCCCCTCCTGTCCCTTCCCTGCCTTTGCTGGAACGGTGCAAAATGGCCTCTTTCTGGGAGGAGCAGATAAAAAGGATAACTTAAATTTATTGTGTTGTAAGCGGAGCAGTTACATAATGGGAAATATTGGTTTGGATTTTTTTTTTTTTTATAACTTGAATTTATTGTGCATTTAAATAATGAACAATATTGGTTTGGATTGGGTTTTTTTTTTTAGATAACTGTTTGGGGGCTATTTTTCCCCTAAGGGTGAGCCTTACAACAAGCCCACTTAAGATCTGGCCCAGGTTTTCTACATGATTTCCAAGGGACCCTTCCTTGCATAGATGGTCTTTCCCTTTCCTATCGCAGGCTCTTCATTTAAGAAGCTGTTATTTTCCCTTTAGTGAGACCTATTAAGGGTTTGCAACTTTAACAACATAACAAGGCAGTTAGTAATGGCTAGATGCAGCATTTAAACAAAGAGATCATCAAGCGCTGGCCTCTCAGCAGGGAATTTGAACCAATAAACCGGATTAATTTGTTTTAAAACAACCTCTTGCAGGCACACATCTCTAAAGGAGAAACTTTATAAACTTTGGGATTAGGACTGAAACGGGCAGCACCTATTTTAACACCTTAATAGCTGCCACACTGGCAAACCAGGGTGGGGAGCAGGGGTTAAATGCGGTGTTTTTGGAGAGGTGAGGTGCCCGCCGTGGTACCCTGGTGCTGGCACAGCCTCCTCTTGCTTCCAGCCATGCCCGCTGCCCACCGAGGTGTTTCTTACCCCTCATCCACTTCCACCCCAGGTGCTTGCGCCCCGGGGTGATGCTCTGCCGTGGAGGCCGGAGTCCCATCGGGGCCAGATCCTCTCCCACCTCTCTGCCCATCGGGTGGGAGGAATTAAACCCCACATTTCCCCCCGAGCATCCTGCTTCAGCCCGCTGGCAGCAGCGCCTGTTGACATCTTTCTCTGGAAAGGGGCTTGGCCAAGGATGGAATTTAAAACCCACAAATTTTCTCTTTTGTTGTTGAGGTTTTTTGTTTTGTTTTTTTTTCTCATTTTATTTTTTGTTGTTTTTTTTTTTTTTTTAATATCCTAGCTGGAAAGTTGAAAGCTGTGGCTGAGATCTCCTCTGGCAGTGCTGGGCTCTATCCCTGCCATTGCCGGCTGCTCAGTGCCCCCAGCAAAGCAAACCTCGATCACCCACTGGTCCGGGTGCTGAACAGCGGGGGGGAAATTCCACTGATGCTGGGATGTGCTGAGGGTATCTGGGAGGCAAAACCCAAGAGGTGAACCAGGCCAGGAGGAATAGCTGAGCTTCTGGGAAGAAAAGCCCCTCTGCCACTTGTTACAGTGAAAAGATGTAATTTTTCACTTTGAAGTCAAGCTACTTTTTTTAACAAGCCCAACCCTGTTTAAATTTCAGTAAGTAGAGCAAAATCGTTCTGTTTTCTCAAAGCAAAACATTTTGATGGGTCAGAAGGGTTGGGGAGGGGGGTGTTTCACCATTGGTAGGATGTTTTCATTCTGTTTTTGTAAAGGATCAGGAAGAAATACCAGGGTTTCCTCTGAAATCTGACCCCTGCCCAGGTCACTCAGAAGCACTATAAAAACCTGGGGAAAGGCCAATATCTCGGGGTCAGGGACTCCACCAACCAGACCGGTGGAACGAAGACTCACAGAGGAATCCCTGTGTTTTTTGGTGCGGAGAAACGGCACAAAATGAGCTGATCTCAAGTCAGAGCAAGCGGGGAGACTTGGGGGATCTTCACTTTGGGGGCACATGTTGGGGATGCTCCAGCTGTGGGAGCATCAGCACCGCTGGCTCGGAGGGGATGCTGACCGGACAGCATTTCCACATCCAGATGCCACAGGACAACACTTGGATCCCCCATTTAGGAGCACCTGGGCCCTCTCCAGCCCACCCCCAGCCTCTCCCAACCACTGGAAGCTGCATTCGCAAGCGGACACATGCATGGGAAGGGGAAAGCACGGACAACCCCATATCCTCCGCATCCGATGCATGGTGCCCGTCTCGTGCCGCGGGATGTGTCGGGGCTTGCAGGTTGAGGGAAGAATTTGCCGAGCGTTTAAAGAGCCGACAGGAAGGGCTGGAGCTTGCAGCTGACTGCACGTTCAGTCCTTGTTTGTGAACACTTTGCGTCGCTGATGACAGAAAATCGCTTTGTTGCCCAGGTTGTGGGGACCGAGTGACGGGAAATCTGTGGCGCTTACTCGAATTGGCAAAGAGGGCTTCTCGGCGGCGGGGGGAGCCCAGCCCTCCCCTGCACCTACTTTCTCCACCAAAAATAGACAAGTAATTTAATCATATCCCCCCCCCCCGGATTTATATTCATCAGAAAGTGCTTTCAGTGAAGCCCTGTATCAGACCGAGCTCGAGATGCAGTTTGTGGCTATGGGGGATGCTCGCGGGCGAGCCAAGTGTGGCTCACAAGGAACCACATCGGAGTCCCATGGCAAAAGTCCACGAGCAGGTGAACAGAAGAAGGGAGGAGGTGGTGGAAATCACTGTGGCATTTTACTGATGGAACAGAAACTTTTCAACAAATACTTCGAGAGAAAAATATATATTCTGTTGACATTTCCCATATTTGGTGAAATCCCAAGCCTTCCACCAAACCCCCAAACGCACGCACAAAATCCCTCACTGCTTTAACGAAAAGCAGTGTTCCAAAACATCCTTTTCTTTTTGGTGGTTAAGACTCTGAAAAAAATTATTTCAGGAATTTTTAAGAGGGAAAGGAGCAATAAATTGGAAAAGCTGCAACATCTCTGGAGAAATGGGTGTTTTCCAACCCCTCCCAGTGACTCGCTGCTGTGGGTTTGTTGCTGGAAGGTGCCAAGGACGGTGGCTGTGGGTGTCCTCGAGGGGATGAAGATGCCCATCTTGTCCCTCAGTCCAGGCACAGCGTTAGGGGAGCGGGGAGATGCTCCCTGGGTCAGATCCGCCACATTCTCCATATTCCAGCTCTATATTTTAGCGCTGATGAAAACCGCCCTGTTAGCAGTCCCAGGCCTGGCTCCCTTCTCCTCCTTTGCAGCCAACGATGAGTTTCAGAGGGAGCAGACTCGGGTCAAGCCTCGAAAAAAAATGTCATCTCAGAGCTCTCGATTTACCCACAGAAGAGGTAACAGCAGGGCAGTTACCAGAGTCCGGCCCCGGGTACCCACATAGGCTTCCCAGGCAAGATTTTCCTCTGCCCCCTGCGATGCCGAGGCTGCCAGGGGACCCGGAGAGGCTCAGCACTGCGTGGTCACTTGCTGTCCCCAGCTGGGATGTGTGGGTTTGGAGAGACGTTAACAGCATTATAATCAGTGACCCCACATTCTTGCTAATTAACAGAGAGAAAATTAGTGGTAA
This sequence comes from Buteo buteo, assembly GCF_964188355.1. Taxonomy (NCBI): domain Eukaryota; kingdom Metazoa; phylum Chordata; class Aves; order Accipitriformes; family Accipitridae; genus Buteo; species Buteo buteo. Next base: position 43,495,465 of record NC_134179.1, read on the forward strand.
AGGAAATTGTTCCTCTTATATTGCTGTTTCTGGTTTGCTTGTTTTTTTGGCTTGGGTTGGTTGTTGGTTTTTTTTTGTTCTCTTGTATGTACCATGTAGAAAGAATTATTTAAGCCTCTGGGGCCAAATTCCCAGGCTCGACTTAAGCAAAATTCTCAGTGTGAGTTTTTGCCCGAATAAAGGAGTCAGGGTCTCGCCTGGAAGCAGAAAAGGGCAGAAGCCAACCCTCCGCTTCACTGTAAAGCAAGCTGAGCCCACGGTACCTGCTCACAGAGCAGAGCGGTGCCAGGCGATGCTCAACCCAGCCCAGATTCTCCCCTCCGCAAAGGAGGGTTCGGTCCCTGCCAAATCCCGCACGTCTCTGCAGAGGGCTTCAAGGGAAAGCCAGGCAGCTTTGAAAAGCAACCTGACAGTGCCGTGGGCATCAGACACCGTCTCGGGCAGGCGGGATGGCTCTGGCAGGGATGCCACGAGGGCGGACGCTGGCGGTGTGACATTTGGAGCTCGGATCCCCCCTAGGGCAGAGGTGTCTGGTGGCCACCTCCATCCGATGGCTGGCTAGTGCCAAGGGCTAACAGCCACCTGGTAGCATCGTCCTGCTGCACGGAGGGAGCGCAGGGAGAACCCTGCGTCCTGGTCCCCTTGCAGGACCTGAGCCCTCCTCTTCTGGCCCGGGACAGTCATCTCCCTGACTCCCAGAGCCACCATCCTTTTCCTGCAGAGCCGGAGGCAGAGCCACCTACTCTGGGGCTCAGGGACACCCCTGTCAAGCCGGGGAGCCACCGCTGAGCCAGTCGGGGTGGTGTCACCTAACATGTCCCCATGCCACCGTCCTCCCTCCCCAGCACACTCGCAGGTGGTCATTAGTGGAGCTGACAATCCCGGCAGCACGTGCCGGGTATTTACATCTCTGGGGAAGCTGAACTCAAGAGGGAGGGCGAAAAAAATGGTGACGGTAGATGTATAATTAAAGTCCTATTAAGAGGCGCCTAGGAGTCTCCTAGGGAGCAGGGTGTACGAGATCGCTGCTTCCCTGACGGCTTTTGGGTGCAAAAGTCTCCCCAGGCATGGCCAAGAGGACCTGGGGGACCTGCCCCGGGGGATGTGGCATTGTCAGGGTCTCCGTGGCACTGGGACATCCCTCCCAAGGCCAGGCTGCGGTGTGGGAGGACCGTCCCATCCTGTCCCATCCCCTGCAGCCTTGTTCTGACTTCAGAGATGCTGGGAGCCGGCGTCCGTCCCATTACTGGTTCCCCTGACAGCTGCGTGTCCCCAGACAGCTCGAACTGGGGGCTGGGTGCCCAGCTCAGGTGCAGGGTGCTCCCTGGGTCTAACCCCCCTCGGACTGGGCTGGAGCAAGGGACCACCAACCTCGGACAAGTGGAGGGTCCAGCTGGCATCCTGGGCTCGGCGGGGCGATGCCTGGCTGGAACCACACGGCTCGGCAGAGCTGTTGGAGGCGACAGGCATTTTAATAGGCAAAAAGAGGGAGTTGCTATCGCCTGATCTACGTTAGCGCTATCACGGACTCAGGGTTTCACCATCTGCTACGCCCCGGCTACTCCCTCTCCATCTCTCAGCCCTTTCGGTGTATCAGGTCCTCACCCTCACTGGGAAGTCCAGGTCATCCTCAAAGACCTGCCCATGTCCTACCACGCTCCCCGGCACCGTGCTGTTCAGGGTCCCTTTGTTCAGCCCCTCGCAGGCTCTGTGCCCACCTCCAGCCGTGGCCGGGACGCAGCCTGGCTCTGACCCAGCTCAGCAATCCACCTGCACTAGGCGATTATTTTTCCTCTCCCTGGAAGTATCCTCATTACGGAGGTGACACATGAACCTCCCCTGCCACCCTGCCACCTTCACCCAGGGCTCTCCCTGGTTGCCCCTATTCAAAGGCAAAAAAAAAAAGCAGGTTGTGGCCAGGTTTGATCATAAATCACACCATTTCCTCACTGCCTGCCGGATTCCAGCAACCCAGCTCACATCGCCCTCCCCTGCAGGTGCCTTCCCCATTCAACACCTCCCATCTCGCCTACCCCTGCTCTTTACAGCTCCCATATTAGTTGTGGTTCACTGGGCACTGAATGGGGACTGGAATTCCTTAATCCACCTGCGACCTGCGGAGGAGCTTTCCCAGCCCCAGCCCCGTAACCCAATCCCGCTCGGCACAAAGCCGGGAAGGCATCGCCGGCGTTAACCAGCAGTTGAATCTCACCTCCATCTGGTCCCAGGAGTGTGGGCGGCACCACGGGCACCGGCCCCTTTGAACGTCCCCCGATAGAGATTTGCTGGCGCGGAGGTCAGCCGAGCTTTTGTCTCACTGTCGGTTTGGGAAATTCCACCTGGTCGCAGTCGGGCTTTCCAGGGATCCCATTTCATCCAGTTTGTAGCCCCAAAAGTGCCCGTGGGTTTGCGTCCAGCTGCCACCTCGCCGTGAGCTGAGCAGTAAGAGTGACGGAGGGAGGGTTTGGATGTATTTTGGTTTGGTTTTTTTTAACAGGAAAATGTCGATTCATTGGATATAATGATTTTTGCTAGGAACATATCTGCTCACTTTGACCTGGGCAGGATTTCTCATCAAAATATTGCAGAGGTGTGTATCCATCTCATAATAACTAGCAGCAGGTCCCCCATTCATGCAGAACAGGGGATCCCCATGGCTCCCCAGCTCCCCTCCCACCAGCAGGATTTGCCCCGGCTTTGAGACCTGGAAAGCAGTGAGGGTCCACATCTCACACCCTCTCAGAGTCAAAGTCAGCCCAAGTCCTTCACGTCAAAAGATTTTTCTTGAAAGATGTATTTTCTGTAAAAATATGTCACTGCCTTCTGCAAAGAAGCTGCCAGCCTTCCTGAGCTCTCCAGTCTCTGGTCCTTCCTGCCCCATCTATGGACATCCTCATGGAAACTCAGCTTCGGTAGGAAAATCTGGCTTTTGGCAAAGGAGAAGTTTTGAATACTAACGTTAGTAAATTTGAGTGCTGCAAAAAGCCTTTGAGGTGGGAAGTGAGTCTTTCTCCAGCCCGCAGAAGCTAGATTGTGAAATCATTTGAAATTGTGGCAACACAACCTGCAAATTCACTTGTACGGTCCAGCCATCACGACAGAAAACCTTGCTGTTGGGAAACAGGGATAATCATCCCGATTTCGGAAAGCTTGGGGTGGGTGGGTTTGCTTTCAAGGCAGCTGTATACCACCCGAGATGGAGAACGGCTCAGAGCACAGGAGGACCCAGGGGTGCAAGGAAGGTTTTCAGACAACCTCCAACACGGCCAGGGCACGTTTTCCTTCATCTTAACTTTTGAGTTTATTTGTGTTACGAGTCTGGAAAGCACGGCAGAGGGGTGAGTGGGAGTGCTGAGGGGGCATCCCAGGGCATGGGGTGAAGACGTGTCTTATAGACACCTCTGAAGATGTCTGTAAGACACAGCCTTAGCGAGTTTCCAGTGCAAACAGCAGGAAAACAAGGTCTATCTCAGGTTGTAGCTCGAATTCAGACTCCTGGTTTTCAGCTCCCGTGCCCCATCTCCCTCCCCTTTGCAACCATCTTCCCCCCAGGGAGGCAGCTGAGCTGCTGGAGCCATGTGCACCTCTTTTGGGGGCCAGAGCATCCCCCAGTGGGTGCCAGTCACCCAGGGATTGCTGACCGTGGGTGTCTGAGCACAGCTCTGCATGGCCCGACGTCGAAGGCACTTGTGCACGTGTGTGCACGGACCGGCGCGTTTCCCTGGCACGCGTGCACGTCTGTGCAAACGGGGGCTCGGCAGCTGCGTGCTCGCTCTCACCTCCACGTCCCCCGCAGCCTGTCCCGGCTCAGGACGGAGATGCCCGTCCGGGCTCACGGCGGAGAGCCGCGTCCCCCTTGCCAGCCGCCTGCCACCCGTGGCCTCGTGCCGGGGCGTCTGGCTGAGCTCAGCTCCAGCTGCGGCGATGGGAAGACGAGGTCAGAGGCAAGTGCCCGCTTTCCATTTACTCCGACTTTCCGCCCCTGCATCCCCCCACATCATCCCCGTGAGTAATAGGGAGCGGCCGTTCCCGTCTGGGCCAACGGGAGATGGGGCCACCCAGGGCCACCCCTCGGCCCAGGAAGGCAGCTGGCAGGCAGCGAGGAGGAGGAGGAGGGTGATGAGGAAGGAGACTCTGGGCTTTCCTGTTCCTCTTGGCTCCCCGGGGTTGTTTGGGGTCCTGGACTGACACCCCTGGGAGCCGGCCAGCTCTCTTAGTCACGCAGGGAAGTGTGGAGGCTGGAAAGACCTGCAACCCTGCCAGGGTGGTGGAGAGGACAGAGCGGGCAGGACTTCATGGACGAGCACCATTGCTCTCCGCTGCAAAGGAGCCGCGAGGGGGGACTTGAGAGGTCTTGGCCTCTGAACCTTCCCCTTGGCCCAAATCTCACCTTTCTTGCACTGTGGTGGTGGCATCTCTCCTGGGACGGGCTCAGCGCACGGTGTCCCACCCCCAGGGCTCCTCTTGGATGCTTCGACTACGGGGCCCACAGGGTGGAGGTTTGTGGCTGGAAGAATGCGGGAGATTTTGTGACAAAGGTTGGTTTCCAAACTTGCAGTTTTCAGAGCTCAAAGGGCAGCGGGTGGAGACTAAGGAGGGACAAAAGCCCTAAAAAAAGGAAGAAAAATAATACTGAACACCTGGATGCATCACACCAGAGACTGGAGGACTTCAGGAGTGAGGGCAGAGCTATCAGCAAGGCAGCGCTCCTGCCTCCCTCCCCATCCCAGTCCACCACGGTCCATCCTCTCCAGGCTCCGCAGCCTCACGGGGAAAGACACAGTGATGCCTCTTGCTCCCTCGCACGCACTGTCCTCCGGTGTTTTTTTATATTACCTGTTGTAGTATTATAAGCTCTGACTCAGGACTCCCATAAATCTTTCCTTGGGTGAACTGCACACCCCTTTTCTGTTCAGGGCTGCTCTTCCATACCACACTGTAATTTCATTTCCTGGTGCACTCTGGCCCCAATGTGATGGATAGTTAATTAGTATTCAGGCCAGCTGGTTGCCTTGGAGAAGCATGCCACCATGCTCCTCCATCCTCTTCCTCTTCTTTGCTTTAGGGGAAGCAGGGAAGGATCATCACGTGGGGAAACTGAGGCATGCAAAGGTGCAGGCTCAAGGTCAGTAACTTCTCTGCTTGCAGGAACTCGCCGGCCAGTCGGACGTGGCCCAGCAGAGACAGGCACCACGCCTGAAGCACTGCTGGGCTCTCAGCAGCCTTTCTCCTGCCTTCCCAAGGGAACAAGCCCAGGTTAACGCTAGATGGCTTTTCACACCTGCCTTACTCACCTGATCAGTTCTAAAGCCCTTCACGTAACACGGCTCAACTACGGCACTGATATAATGCGGGCAGCAACGATAACTGAAGGGAGCAGGGAAAGGCACGGGGTGTTTCCCGGCAGGTTACATGCTGCTGTGCATTCCTGCGCTGGCTGGTTCAAAGCCAGCTTGATTTGGTCATGCCTAAAAGCCCTCACCACCGCCAAAATCAGTGCTCCCCGCCACAGCTATGACACCAACTCACAGAAACCGTAGTGAGCGCTGAGGGGTCTCTGCTGGCCACCAAGGGCTGGACACGCTGAAAGGACCAAACCGTTCTTCAAGGTCAAACCCAGCCACATTTGGGGCTTGCCTGAGAAATTCCGCAGGTAAACAGAGTCTCCAGGAATGGCAACGCATGTGTATGTGAACACGTATGTGCACATGAGTACGCGTGCCCTGGTGCTGTCACCTCTCTGCCCCCGTGACGTGACATCTCACGACTGCTGCAGCCAGTTTGCTGTTAAGAGGCTAAACCAATGACCTGGAATTAAAGTGATTTTAAGGTAACTCCTTTCCTTTACGCATGCCGCTAAAGTCACAGGTAAGAGCTGACCTACCAGCCTCCCCGCCGTGGACCCCGAGCAGTGCCGGCTGCGGGGACAGCGCTGTCCCGGTCCCCGGGAGCATCCCCGGGTCCCCCGGGAGCATCCCCGGCCCCCGGCCCCGCTCCATCCCCGGGAAAGGCGGCCAGACTGCAGGTAACGTTGCCATCTAGTGGTTTCCCCACCTCGAGCCGAGGGAAGGAAGCCACTTTCGGGATAATTTGGGAAGAGGATGGAGGGGTGGGGTGGGTGTGATGCAGCACAGGTGTGCTGGTACCCGAGTGGTACCCGGTGACAGCCCAATGGTACCCACGCCCGGGGGCACAAGGGCTTGGATCATCTGAGGATGTGATGGGCAAGCTTCAGCCTTTCCACTCGGGCAGCAGCATCCCATCCTCTTCCTCAGGGGCTTGGACCATGCAGCAAGCGCCTACCTCCCAGCAGCAATTTGGCAGCAGGTCAGTGTCTGCACAGCCAGACCCAGGGCTCAGAGGGGATCGGTGGCAGGTCCTTCAACCTCTGACAACACTTGAAAGCGGCTAAGGTCCCTGAATCTGCCAGGCAGAGGAGCAGGGAGCCCTGAGCTTTTGCACAGCACGGAAAGAAGCCTGTCTCCAGCCCAAGGGCAGAAGGTGGAGGCTTGGCTTAAACCTGGCAACACCTCAGCTCCTGGAGCTGTCAGGGCTTGGTCACGGCTGTGACAATGCAGCCGCCTATGGATGGTACTTGATGGGCAAGATTCCTGCCAAAGCATCTTTCTTGACAGAGCTTAAGATCAAAGGCGGACGGGGCCGAGTACATGTGCGGCTCATCTCCACGCTGGGCTGCAACTAAACCAAATTCAGAATAGCCCCAGCAGGTCCCCCACCAGTAATGGAGCATGGGGGCATGCACAGAGGTGTAAATACTCACAGGACACAACAAATTGCTCACTTTTGATAATCGTGGGAAAGTTTTCCCAGCCTTCTCAGCTCTACTTGGAGGCCAGAGGCAGGGTAGAGGATCCTTCTCCCTGTTTTACCCCCAGGAGTAGAAGTGCAGGGTCCTGCCTAAGCCACCACCCAGCACGTTTTGGGGGAGGCTCTGCTCTCCACAGCATCCTGCTCCCCATCAGCTCTCCCGTGCTGGCAGCACCCACTGCTCTGCTCATCTCTCCATGCCACCTGCCTCCCAGAACCATAAGAGGGGAGAAGCAGGGCTTGTTTGATGCCCAGAGAGGAATGTCCCAGGTCCAAAGCCCCTGTTTGGGAGGAGCAGGGTCATCTCCAGCCAGCCTCATACTGCTGGCATGCCATTTTTTTTGGCCTGGTTTCCAGAGAAAAGGAATCTCATGTGTTCACTCTTTGCTGGCCTGTTCCCTCGCAGGACTTGCAGGTTTGTCGGCCAGCCTCACCCCCAGCTGACACGGGCAAGCATCCTGACAACAAACTCCCTACAAGTTCTGCACAAATATCTTTTTTTCCAACCCCAGAGGGATCTGTGCTTTGCCATGTCAGTACCAAGACCCGTTTCATCCTAGAGAAGCAGATAGACGGATCCTTGCCCTATCCAGGAAAATAAATCCAATATTACCACAGAAATACCTCACAAAGGAGTAGAACTACTCCAGGATGAGACTCAGGATTCCTCTGGTTCCTCCTCTGGGAACCCTAAAGGAAGTGGTTTGGGGATTACCTGTCCCAGAATAAGCTCCTGCCTGTCGCTTCATCTTCTGCACTGCCCTTTACGTGCTCAAGCATGAGGATTTTATCTGTACCCAACCTCTTTATCTTTTTACAACTTACTATTTTAAAACTCTCGCTGTTCTTCCTATCTCAATACCTCCCTAAAAGCTTTACTAGCCCTGCTAAGCCATTGGTAGCAACAGTGTCTTGTGGCAATGAGTTTCCAACCGCTTTCACGTTATTTCATTCTGGATGGAGATGCTGACCCTTCCTCTCACCTTCCAGGAGCCAGTGTCCTGGTCGTGCTGGCAAAAGCATTTTGCAGCTGCCCCTCTATCTCCTCTCTGCATCTCACACATGCACAGAGCCTGTGCCTGCATTCCTCACAACGTAGTCACCTTGTTTGGCTGGTGTCTGATCCGTCTTGGTTTCTCTCCTGCTCTGGAAAACACACCCACAGGAAGGCAGCCACCTCCCCTTTCCCCCTGTCATCTCCCTGTTCCCCATGGCACACACCGGGAGACGCATCACTCCATGCCTTGTTTGATTGTGGAAGAGGACGCAACGGCAGGGTGTTCACCCTTGCGCACCCAGGATCTTTATCTTGTCAAAGGAGAGAGGAAGTGCAGAGGATTTAAATTGGGAGCTGGAAATTAGCTAGGGAACAAGCTCATCCCGCACAGCCTTCCAGTGGCCATAGGTATCACTTCATTTGCCATAATCCTCCCCTGCCTGCATCCTGCAGGAACTCTCCTGGCCTTGCCTGGCGGTACCCAGGCGTCCTCCTGGGAATACCGCAGGCAGCTCAGACTGTGCTGGCCCAAAGCCACATCCCCATAAGAGATCCAGGTGTCTCCTCTCCCCCAGCATGGCTGCATGGGGCTCAAGGAATGTGTGCCACACATCCCTCAGGCTTTGCAAGCCAACTGCTCCAGCTCCCCACCATGGAAGGCATGTTGGAAACGACCAACTCTGCCCTGTCCCTACTAACTGCTACAGTCATGTCCTCCAGCTGCCGAGGGCTTCTCCATCCTCTGGCTGCCTTGAGCCAGTGGAGACCATCACATCTGCTCAGCTTGACATCCACAGCGTCTCCTTTTCCTACTGCAGGCTACCTCCCTCGCAATCCGGGGCCCCAGTATGTTCTGTCCCCCAGTGCAGAAGCAGTACAGGTCAGTGCTGGGTGTTAAACAGCCAGGAGGGCACTGGAGCCCCATGTGTGGGCTGCCGGACGGGGCCACGGGGAGTGTGCTGCAATCCCAGCCCTGCTCTGTTGTGTTTACTTCCCCTCCCAGCTTTTTTGCAAGCTCCTTGGGGCAGTGCCTGTTACTCAATACAGAGCCCTGCTCTCTCTTAGGGCTTCTGTCTGCAACTGTGAGCTAATGCTTTTGCCAGAGATGATGCCCAAGATTAAAAAAAAAAAAAAAAAACAAAAAAACCCAGGCTATAATCCCACCCAAACCAGGATGCTAATGCTAATCTCTGTGAGCATTTCTGCACACGCAGGGTCAATCTCCAGGAAATCCCTGACTGAATTGTACGCTCTGGGTGACATCCAGCTTTCTCCACCCTGTAGCATCGCTGCTATCAGAGGCAGCTACAGAAAAGGCCACTCAGTATATGAGGGCAGGCAGTGCAATCCAAGCAAACCAGAACAGACTCCTTGGGTCCCTCCCAGAGGTCAGCTCAGCACCAGCCCATACCCAAGCAGCAGCTGAAGTTAATGAAAGGATCCTTGCTCCCATCCAGCTGCAGTTTTGGCTCCTGATTCTCGTTCTCTGAGGGTACAAACACAGCCCATGTGAATCTCTGGCAGCACAGGGCTGTTGCCAGCACACAAGCAACTCCCAAGCGTCATCTCCGGGTGCCAGCCTGCTCTGTGGAGGCTTTGCTCTTGTCCAAATTCTGCTTTAAACCTTCTCATGGCGGCCAGCAAGCCTCTGAAGCCGACAGCTCCTGTTTTGGGGGTGGATGGAGACAGACACCAATCATGCAACCAGCGTTACTGTCTCATGCTTTCTGTAGGCTCCCTAGGAGGTATCCACTCATTTTTTCTCATTTTCTACCAGGCTACAGAGCTCTAGGGGCAGAAATCACTTCTTACTGCTTGCACTGCAGCTGGCAGGACACTAGTTTGTACCCGGGACTCCTGGCTGCTACAGCAACTCGAATAAATCAAGGATGTTCATTAACTATATGTAACGGCATCTTCTGCTACGCTTGCATGGCACCTACAGCCAACCTCGGTTGTGGCTGGTAACCCAAAGAAATAAAAATGGAAATGGCACAGCCATAAAGGCCAACAGCCAAGTTAGTTTTGCTGTAAGATAACCAGAAGAGCACCCGTCCGAGACAAACAAGTGTGACACGGTCACGCTTTTCACGCAGGCTCAGGTGTGATTAATCCCTGAAGCCTGCCAGGGAAGCGCGCAGCTAAGCAAATGCAGCCTTTGATGTGCAGCTTGGGGATTGATGAAACTGAAGCACATTTAGTGCAGCATAGCTCTAGGGTGGCCGGAGGAGAGGAGGGGGAGGGAAGGGAGGAGTAGTGGGCAGATAGTCAACCTGTCTATTCACTGTGTTATACAACTCACCCTGATGGACTCAGAGCAATGCCTAAGGTACATAATAATAATAAAAAAAAGATGCTACAGAAATTTAATTTAATTTAATTAAAAAAAAAAAAAAAAAAAAGAAAAGGGCCGACGAGAAGAAAGGATTGTCCCAGGAAACTTCCCCTTGCCCAAGGGAGGTAGCATGGCCCTGCGGGTGGCAAACTAGCCTAGGGATTTGGAATCCACTCCAAGCAAGGCTGCTAGCCCATGTGTGGTCTTGGTCAAGTTCCCTTACCCTGTCCCACTGCTTCAGCGACGTATCTCCACGGCTGGACGTCAGCCCACAGTGAGTCTGGTTGGAGAGCTGCCCTCTGCAAAGAGAGAGCATGCTGCATCAGGTGGGCTTCTGTCCTCATGGGCCCGAGGTTTATAGCGACGAAGATGAGTTCCTTGCATTGCCTCGCCGTGTAGAGCAGCACTGTCAGGGGTGCAGCTCCGCCAAGCGGAGGAATTAGCAAAGGGATGGAGCTGGACAGGAGGAATGCAAGAGGTCAACTTGCTCATCACATACCCCAGAGTAGGGACAGCTCTGCCTGTGTCATCCCTGGCGTGTTTTTCCAAATGCTCTCAGACTGCCAGCGATGGAGAATTGACACTCTCGCCACAACATGGACCTGAGTTCCCAGCTGAAGTCAAACGCAGGGCTCTGACTTTTGTAAACACAGTTCTTCAAGGCAGAAAGGTGAGATGTGGAAACCCCTTCTGAAGCAACACAAATCTAGACATTTTTCCACCCTCACTGTCTTGCCAGTGCTCTCATCCAAGCCTCCAGCTCAAATCCCGCTGCTGAGCCCGATTCACATCTTTCTGGATTTAGCAAAGTGCAGGCACAGGATCAGAACTGAGCGCAGAGGATGGATGACCTGACCTGGGGATTTCCTTTGACTTAACCTCATGGAAGGAATTGCAGCAACTCCATGATTAAGGCTTAGCAAAGATAAAACAGGGAAAGTGAACTATACCTGCGCTTCACAGGGAGATGATGTTAGATCCCAGCCCAGCTCCGTGGTTTCAATTCTTCTCTCTGTGTGTCCCAGCACTCTTTAGCTGGCTGTCTAAACTCCTCTGGTGTGATGCTCTTTAATCTTAAAGAAAAAAGAAAAAAACCAGTATTAGATTGCAAGGATTCAAATCCCAAACAAAATACACCAAAAATGGGTATTGGCTCCTTCATGAGTCCCAAACTAAATCCAGAAGTGCAGCGTGCACTTGATGCAATAAAAAGGATGTGTCTGGATGTCTACATGGACACAGTTCACCTCTCATGGTGGCAACAAGGCTCGGTGGGTTCTTAGTTTGCTTTTTCCCAGCCCAAAGCTGTTTTCTCATGCTCGAGTCCCCAGCAGGGACAATGGCAGAGAAGGATCCTCCAAGGGTTTTTGAGACCAAGGGATGATCTGAGCTGAAGGGCTTTCCTGTTGGCTGTTTTTTCTGTGGTTTTATTTAATTTGATTACAAATGTCCGTCACAACAAAAACAATCCCAGGAAGATGCAGACAAACTTCAACTCGTGTTGGAAAAAACCCCCACAAGTTCTCTGACATAAACAGTTTGATGAAACCATTTTCAAATATCTTCCTCTTCCCCAAAGTGAAATGTTTCCATGTAGTCGTCTCCCCCCACCCCCCAACCACACACGTAGACAATTTTCCAACCAGCTCTGCCCATGGCTCTTTGCTTCACACAGCCCAATACCCTCCAGTAAAAAAGATTGACAAAACCTCCCTGGATACACCAGCCTGGGTGACAGCACGATAGAGGACATTCCCTCTACAGCAATGTTATTCCATCCTCACACCCACCTCTGACCCTCTGCGGGCTCCGAAATTACCCATTGCACAAGGCTGCTCCATCGGAGTCTCCTGAAGCATCCCGGGATTGCTCCCATTGCACTAGAGCACTGCAGGACCATGACTCATTTCTCCATAAGATGAAGTCAACTCTTCTCTTTTGGCGGAGGGGGGGGGGGGGGGGACACACACACTTATTAGCTGGGATGGCGCAAACTGGTTCAAGAAAGTAAACTCACTCACCCCTTACCAACACTCGGAGCCTGCGCCCATTTCCAAAACAGAGCCCTTGTGGTTCTACAAAGGCTAGATGTCCTCTTAATTTCAAACATTCTTCCAGTTTTCTTCCAGGACCAACAGGAAATGTGCTGAAACACCGTGAGAAAGCTTGTTCTTGTGGTTATGTCTGGCCCTAACCAGAAACAGAAGCGCCAGGAGGTGGGATGAGAGTGCTTGAAAACTCTCCAACTTCCCGTTACAAACGCTAAAGGTCTGCATGCTTCAGATGAACTTTTGGATGCTCCCATTGAGCTTTTGATGTCTGCCCTTCCCTACTCACAAGGCGCTGAGAACAGCAAAGCATCAGCAAGTGAAAGAGTCTAGAGCAGCAATCCCCAAGGAGAGTGTGGAAGACCCTTGTCCCCGTGTGTGCTGCAGAGCTTGTCGGTCCCCAGAAACAGCTGCGGCTGGTTTGGCTCAGCTTCTGCTGCTAGGTCTGACGGCCCTGACTCAATTCCCTGCACGCTGGCCCAAGAGGCAATCTGTTGGAAGAACTCCTAGGGTTGCTGCATCATGTCTCAACCTGAGCGTTTTCAGCAGCTATGCACGTCTGAGGGAATCTCATCATGCTCCAGCAGGGATGATATTAAAAATACCTCTCATCTTTCCGCTCCTGGGGTCTAGAATATCTCCTCTCCTTAGACCCAAGTCATCCAAGAGATTCAGTCAAGGGTTCATCTCTTGATCAGATGAGGAAGGAAACCCAAACAGAGAAGGGAAGCCCAGAGAGGGCAACGTGAACAGACATCGAATGGCATCTCTTTAACGCCTTCAGTTACCTTATCAAACCCTCTGCACCAGCATCATGAGATTCTGCAAGAGCCACATGGTAAGGAGAGACCAAAGACCTCATGGGTGGCTCCAAAAAGCCCAAGCCATACAGGTATTTCGGCATCCCACTCTTATGTAAGCACCAAGGCCAGATTTCATGCCAGGTGATTCAAAGCACCATGAGCTCCCTCTATGGGCTGCGGAAAGAAAGAGAGAAAGAGAGGTGGCCTCCACCAAAGAGGGTGGTTCAGAGCCTAAGTGCAATGACTCATGTTTTGGAATGGCTGCTCTCTCCAGCTACTGAAGAGGAAGGCTCTGGTGACCATCCTCCTTCCTTTGGCACTTCCAACACTCCATGCTTGTAGGGTGAGCCCTGGCCCCAAATCCTGCAGGGCTCCTGAGAGCGAGGAAGGTTAGGCACCTTTGTGGATTTAACCCCAAAAACCTCAAGTAATGACGCTGTCCCTAAAGCAAAAGGACTATCAACGCTTTTGGAATTTCTTGTTCAAAACAATGCGTCACTGCTGGAGCGAGAGAAGGACCAGCTCTAAGTGACTCGTCACCTGCCCAACACCCCTGGGCAAAGGTGGAGTGGCTCTCAGTGGTCCATCCCTCGGCTTCCTGTTTGCTCTGCCCACAGCACACTCCTGGAGCACCCGGAATGGCCGGCAGTGCCCTTTCCTGCGCACCAAGGTGTCTTGTTTGATTAGGAACAGGTTACCTGGATACGACGCTTCATCAAAGGGAATCCTGCGTTGATGGCATCCCATGGATGCTTGGGTAATTGCAGGTTCCTACTGGTTGGAGCCAGTTCAATCCCTGGCCTCGGCTTTACTGGAAATTGTTGTGCTGGAGAGGAGCGCTGCATGCAAAACACAGAGGGGAAGAGCAGCAAGCTTCCCCGAGCTTCCACTGAAGAGATGCTATCATAAAAATATCGTAAATAGGTGGCCCCAAGAACCACTTTTACTCTTGAATCCCGGCAGTTGCCTTAGCCAAGGGAACAGGCAACAGGGCAGAAAAGGTGGAGTTGCCCAACTGCTGGAACTGAGGTCTCTCCATGGCTTCCCACCGATCTGCTGCACAGCGCTGGTCAAATCCTCTCCCTTGCTGTTAGGGCTGCTTCTGGCCCCCAAAGCTTGCAGGTCTCCTGCCTGTGTTGCACCTTGTGGAATGGGACTGCTAAGTATCGCTGTAACGTGGCGGGTGTTTTCGCCTATTGGCTCCAATTCACCAGTCACAGGCTTTCCTGGGTGACCCCTCCTCCTCCTCCTCCTGAATATTACTGGACACGTTACAAGAAAAGAAAGTGAAATTAATCAGAGTTCAGAATTTAGAACAGCTCATACTGCCTAGTCTAATTTTACTCTTTCCCAGGCCAAACCTACCCAGCCGAAGTACTTATTTAATTACTGCATTTTCTATAATCATCTGCTAGCAGCCCATAAATGCAAGTAAGACACCAGGCTCCAGTTAGCAGTCACCAGCGAATTATGATGTGCTTGAAATAAAGAATCACTTAAGACCAGGATGGCTGGCACCCTTGAGACATCAGCTATTATCTAATTTTCACCTCTTTGGTAATAACCTCAACCTTTTCTACGAATGCAGAGAAAGCCCTAATGCTTGAGGTGTGAGACACTAATAGCTTGATTTGGCTCTCATTTACACTGGTATAAATGAGAAACAACTGCCCCGAAGTCCACGCAGATAAATAACGTGGGGTCAGGAGCAGCTTTAGTAGCTGGCTCTGCGATGCTGCTGGGAGCTGCACCTTTAAGCAGCTGAGCCAAGGGAATAGGATGTTCTTTTCAGCAGGGACGGGTTTACCAGCTGACAGCAGGATTGAGCCCTACTTAAGGAGAAGCTGCTAGAAGTGGCCCTTTCCAGCACCTGGGGATCAGCGCGATCCCAGAATGTCACACCCTCTGTATAACTCATCAGGAGGGCGGAGGTAGGAACAGAAGGAGTTGAGCAATAACCAGCTGTTTCATTTTGGGAAGAGTTTCAGGATTTTGAAATTTCTAACTCTTTCAGAAAGGAAAGAAAACAAAAAATGATGTTGACGTTTCCCAAAATCCAAAGCTGAATAAACAGCAAAGAACAAATCTCTCTCCCAGCCCCATGAAGAAACCCAGCTACTCATGGGCTGTCAGGGTATTTTGTTTCAGCAAAGTCTGGCCAAATGCGATGCCTCTTTCATTCTACGCTATAACATTTTCTTTTCTGGAATGAGTTCTTCTCAAAGCCTTCAGACAGTTTTGAAAAATATTTTCTTTTTGGCTCCTCAGCACTTTTTTTTTTTTTTTTTTTTTGCATCAAGAGGTTCTTAAAGACAAACCTAGAGCTGGCTGAGTCCTGTTGATTTTCCACAGGTTGTTGGGTAACTCTTGAGATAAGCCTTTCCACCCAGAGATACGTTGTCCAGGCATAAGGCTTAGGTCAGAGAGAGACCGAGCATTTCCGATTGGGCCAGATAGAAATTGCCTCCAGCACAGAGAGAAACATCCGTGTGTATTATTCAGTCCTGGGATGACCATGAATTGCCAGTATGGTGCAGCAGTGTGCATGGGATAATATAATCCTAGGATCAGCAGGCTCAACATTTCCAGTAGAGAGAGAGAAGTGTTCCCTCAATAAGGCTTTGAGGGGTCTCATCTGAAATACAGTATCTTCTTTTAATGACCCTTGATCAAGAAATCAGGGGTGGAGGAGAACTACTTGGGTGATGAAGGGAATGGAGAGCCCTTCTAACAAGGAAGATGCTAGAAGACCTTGGCTTTCACAGAGAGATAAAAGGGAATGGTCTTGTTCTGCTAAAGAAAGGCACAGCCCAAGTACCCACAGGGTGGGAAAGCAACGTAAAGTTGAAGGACAATGTTGCTACAAGGACAGGTTTGTATAAATCGGACATTCATAAATTTAGGCTAGAATCTAGCAGGTTCCCTATCAGCCACTTAACCTTTAATGTATGTGAGAAATGTAAAGGGTGGTGTTTGTTTCACCCAGCTTTAGATGTTCAGAGTAAGGATGTCTGCATCTGAGAGTGGAGCACCTGGGGCTCTGTCTACAGTCCATAGAGAGAAATGGGCTCTGGTAATTCACCCAGCCTAATGCAGGCGCCTTGCTTGGGGAGAGCTGAAATCCAAGAAATGCTGATCTCTCACGGGCGACTACAAAGGCAGGCAAGGGTGCCTGGTGGAGACGGGGAGAGATGTGCAAAAGAAGAGAGGTGATTCCAGGCCTGATATCACACAGATCTCCGGGCAATGCTACATACACACAAGGCGTAAGTGGGAAGCAGCATAAACTCCGCTGTGTCTGACTGCACATTGCTGAGATGTCCTTGGGAGACGCTCCCAGCCCAGGACAAGCATCACTTGGAGGTAAAAAGCCAGCAGGATGGACCAGGTCAGAACACAGCCCAGTGACGTTGAGCAGAAACAGCAAGGGCTCTATTAGCTTTCTAAGGAGAAAAAGGAATGCTTGGAGTTGTAAGGACAAGGAAGCCTAAGGCATGCGGGCTGTTTTTAGCTCAGCAGACCCATCTCATCTTCCTAGCTGGAGAACGGGGAAAAATTGCAGACATCTTAGAGACTGAGGAAACTTTCTTCCAACCCCTTCCAGGAGAAGTAGAAAAGGTCCCCAAAACCTCATGGAGGCTGGCAGGACATCACCCCATGCTACTTGGTGCCAGGATGATGAATGAACCCTCACCTCCCTTTTCCCAAGCCTGTGGTGACCAGCCATCCCCGGAGAAGTGCCACATCGCACACAAGCAGGTGTCACCAAGCCGCTTCATCCTGTGCAGAACGAGTTTACGGGCCTGATGCAATCCCCAGTGGGTGATCAGTCCGTGGCAGCATTCCTGGGCACGGAGTCACGGGGTGCTCACGCAAGGCCATTGGAAGAGGGCACTCGGCGTGGGTGAGCGTGTGTGTGCTGGGGAGCGTAACCTCGTGTGTTTGCAGGAGGCAGGGGGGTTGCACGCGTGTGCGTTGCACACACCCACAGTTGGATTCCTAACATCCTCCCTCTTCGGAGAAAGGGACCGGTGAGGAAGGCTTCAGCTGGCTTGGGGAATGGGCGTCTGGTCCAGCTCTGCCCCAGAATCCTTGGGAGATCCCAGATGTGTTGTTCATGCTGCCTAACATGTGCACCTCATCTGGGGAGTGGGACAGGGACATGGACTTGCTTGCATGCTTCAAAGCCCTCTCTGTAGTCAAGTATGGGAAATCAAAAAGCTCCCATTTCATTAATTTAACGGAAGCCAAAAGGATTTAGAAAAAGTGGGAGGCGTTCACTTGGTCCCAATTTCAGAGCATCACTGTGTGCATAAGAATCTGACTTCAATCCCTAATTCACCCCAACTCAGGCATAATTCTCACAGATGTTATTGAAGGTGTACACCAAGATACCACTGCCAATCCACCAACTGTTTTTTTAATTAAGTATAGCTTAATCCCACTAATCAGTTTTGTTAATAACGGAGCACTTGGTCCATCTGCAAAGGGATCACAAAGCCTCCTGCAGAAGATAAGTTGTTGAGACTGAGCAACACACAAAATAACTGACTGTGGTGGGTCAGAGGACTTACCGCTAGCCTGTGAAGCCATTGCAGGAGTTTTACATCCACATGTTTGCCACCATTTCATCCTGCATGACCACGGGGTCCCAAAATTTTTTAGGGAGTTTGGTTCCCACTGAGGTTTTAAAGTGGCTGCAATTCATCAGGTGCATTTTGAAAAACATGATGGGAGTTGCCAGGACCCAAGTACTTTGGAAAACCTGGTCCCACCTTGAAAAACCAGCTCCCATCTCTTGAAAATCTGGTCCACACAAAGCAACAATCGCTTCTCCCCTTGCAAGGCGCTCCGTGGCGAAGCAGACTGTCTGGCCCCCCACGTCTCGCTGCCAGAATTAAGCCTTCAAAGTTGATCTAAAAAAGTAATTTCTAGGCTGACAGATAAGGAGTGTGAAAATGCCACAGGGAATGATTGGCATACGCTCCAGTGGAGACACCAGGCGAGGTGAGCTTTAATTACAGACTGGCCTGGTGGCAGTACCTGTCAGATGACTCACTTCCATCGCATCCCGCGAGGTTTCTCCTCTTCTCTCTCCCCTTGCACCTCTCTCCGCTGGGCTCTTTCATCAGATGCTGGCTCGCTGGCTTCCTTACAAGCCTTGAGGCACTGAGTCACCTGTCATCAGGCAGGAACCTGGCAAAAAAGCACCTCATGGTCCACCTGACACCGGTGTCATGCAGCCATCCAGCTCCGCTGGTGCAAGAGTCCGTGCTGGGGGACAACTGAGGAAACAACAGAGACTCATGAAGGGCGGGGGGGAAGAGGGGAAGGAGCATGCCATCTTTACCAGAGCAATTAGAAGGGTTTCTTGCCTGAAATAATTCAATATACAGATTACAAAAGGGCAGAACATACCTGGGATTGACTAGAAACCTCCAAGAAGCATCTTCATGGTGCCAGTTCATGGCATTCTTCTACTCTTATTTCTGTGTAACAAGTAACAGTGCAAACCACCATGGCTTTAACATTTGTGCAAGATTCAGCAAAGAACCTAATCTTATTGCTACCTTCACTGCTTTAGGGATGGTTTTGCTCAAACTCTTCCTATAGCAGCTTCTGGCTCTGGCAGTCCAAACTGGCATTTCAGGATGGAAGAGGTGGTCCTATCGATCACATGGAAATGGAAGCAATATATGGTTTGCAACTCTTATTTCAGAAGGAAGAAAATCCATTGATGGAGGCAAATACTAGCCTATATTGGAAGAGTGATCCAAAACAGCATAGGAAATGGAAATAGGAATAAAATGCAATAGGAGAAGATGGTGCCAGACTTACCAAAAAGCTTTTATCAAAGTCACCAACTCAAGACAAAGGAAACAGAGACGAGATCATCTGGACTGCAATGAGCATAGCAATAATTGCCATATGGCTCCAAGATGGGGATTAGCACAGGAAATCTGCCATGGGCAGAGAAGTGCCAAAAGTGAGACAATGATGTGTGGTGGGGAAAGAGGAGTCTCAGGTCGAAGAGGATTTGCCAGTGAGCTCTTCAGGAAAAGACCTTGAGAGAAACCCTCTCCAATATTGTCATTAATAATACTAACAGAGATAAAAATGCAATTTGCTGATGGCATCATGGTGTGTCCTGGGAATAGCTCACTGTTACCATCAGAGATGGTAGCTCAGACCAGGACAGGTACAGAGAAGGACCACAAAGTCTCCATTGTACAGGACAAGGGGTTTTCTGACACGAACAAAATGAAAGCTGAAAGAGGGTGTCTTACAAGGCAAGTCAAAGTTTCAAAGAGTGAAGATACTCAAAGAGGGCATTATTTAACATAACAAGAAGAGGTAGGAGGTTAAGCCAAGGAAGGGCGCGAGTCAGAGAGCTTCTCTGTTGTCAAGTTTCTGAAAAGAAATGGAGAAAGTCTCTATTACCCGAGAGACTTTCACAGGAGACTGAAAAGGATGCAAAGGACTGTTCAGGAAAGAATGGCCCAAAAGTAGGATAGAAAGAGTCATTTTTTCCTTTCAACACACTTTCTCATTTTTCTATTTATTCCATTTCATATAACACTTTTTAAAAGATCAGTCTAAATTAAACATTTCAAATTTATTGAATGAAGGCCACTTTCATGGAACCAAACAATTTTCTTTTCTGCACTTTTATTTTACAAAAAAGATTTTAGATCTTTGCTTTTCTTTTATCTAGGAATATTACTCAGACAGCAAATCCATTTCCCACTGAGGTCTTCTCCAAGACCGTGTCTGTTGTCCTAGATACTAGACACACTCCCCGAGAGAATTTTCCACCTTCAGAAAAGAAAAGGATTTTATCCGTTCTTTCCAAGAACAGTTGTAGGTGGGCCTGATTCAGTACAGGGATAAGCTGGGAATAAGATGACTCCCAGTCCAGCCATTGTCCCAGACCAAGACAAGAGATTTTCTGCTTTCTTTATGTTCTAGCTCAGAGAGGTTTTTTTTTCTTCTCTAGGTTGAACCACTGTCCTGTTGAAGCCGGTGGGATTTTTGCCACGGACCTCAACAGCAGTAGTTTTGCCAGCTATTTCTCTTTTGTTTTTCCCCTTTTCTTCTGAAGGGTCAAGAGTCAATGGGAAACAGATCCCCTTGGCACACAGCAAGCAAGAAAAATTAGAAGCACATGTTTCCCGCTTCCAAAGAGGTACACATGGTACTACTCCTTTCGAAGAGTCCATTTGGTCTCCTCCGTTCCTCCCAATGAAGGAATGGCAAATTCCTTTGAGTCTGATCCTCCTTTACATGCTCCCATTGCTGTCCTCAATATCCCTTTCCATCCCTGCTTCCCTGTCCTGGCCCAGGATTGGAGCTTAAAGGTAGTTCAGCTCCAATTTATGTCCTCAAGGTTCTAGAGAGCTCAGTTTTCATGTGGATCCCAAACACGTTGGAAGAAGTTGGTCTTCCCTCTCCAGAGCTGGGTTTGCAGGCTCCTAAGGGGGAGCTGAACCCATGGAAAGCTGCTCCTTGGTTGTGAGTCCTAACTATTAGCACTGGCAATTGTCTCCTAATGCATCTTTTACACTGCCACAGTGAAAATTGGGGTTTGTGATGCTTTTCTATCCCTTGCTATGGAAAAAACCAGCTGTGCAACCCCATGCACTGGAAAAACCTTTGGGCTCCTGCAGTTTATTAAACACTTAATAATGCCCTTCCTACTAGAGCTGACAGCAAAACATCTACTGACTATAGTAGTAGAACCGAGGCCAAGGCATCGGATCTAAATTGAGATTAATTAATGTCTCTCCAGTGGTTGCCTTGTCCAAGGCTAGGGAGACCCTGTGTGGAGACATGGGGCAGCACAAGCTCTGCAGGTCCATGTGGGAGGAGAGAACCACAAAACTCACCTGCACTCAACAGCCTAGTGAAGGACACCCTGCATGTTTAGCACAGCTGAGCTGAGCTTGCTGGAGTCTTTGGTTCAAAACCAAAAAAGGTGGAAAAAAAATTATTTTGGTTGACATTTCTGCTTAAAAAAACAATCGAAAACCAGAATTCTAATCACTCAACTTTGACTCTTTTTTTCTATTTCAATTCTATCATTAAAATGGCAGCAAAGATGGGAAACAGAAGAGGAGGAACAGCAAAGAGACACCAACTGCCAGTAATAAAATATTCAGCTTCAATTTAAAAAAAATATTGGGAAGTTACATTTTGTGTATATATATATTTTTTAAACAATTAAATTACACTTTTTGTGGAACACGGTCATTTTCAATAGGTAACCAAAGCTAGTTTTGGGTGCAAGGAACATATCAAAGACAGGCATCAAAGAAAAGGTTATTAAACCAATTCTCTCTCCACTCCAAAGACTAACATTTACTTTGGGGGGGAAAAAAAAAGTAGGAGATTCTCACATAACATTATGATTCCCATGATGCCAAGAACAAGAGGACTTTCAGCAAAGACACCGAACACTGCCAGGATCTCAACAGCCCAGTGAGAGGCAAAACCACAGAGAATTAGAACAAACTTTGGTGCCGTTTATCATTACAGCCCTGGAGAAACGACTACGGGATCCCCTGGAAGGGAAATGCTTTAAAGGCAATACTTTTCAAAGGCATTATGCTTTCATGCTGTCTCCTGCCTGTCCCTTCAGAAGCTGCATAAATGATTAAACCAGATTCCTGAAAAGGTGAGTCAGGCTCACAGGACTGCAGATGAATGTTACGGGGGAAACACCATCATTTTTTCTCCTTTTGTGCTTTCTGCACCAACGAGCTCCCATGTTGTTTTGCCCATGAAGAGCACGACACATCTGAAGGAGAAGCCTGCAGCAGTGGCAGGGGATGGGTCAGCACTCTGGCATCTCCTCACAGATTGCATTTAGGAATGTTTCAAGCCAACACAGTGACACAGATCTCAAAGTACCTGACCTATTTCCCCTTAGGCCCATTGTCAGAATCACCTTAAGAACCAATGAAGATGTTTAACCTGAATAGCTTTGGCAATACCCACAAAACACCTGATCTTAAGTGGGTTGTATCTTCAGCAGAAACATGGAATGGATCCACATCAGGACCTTCAACCCAGTTGCCCCAATGCCAACACAAAATGGGATTCAAACTCCCAACATTTGCCATTGCAATAAACAAATCCCACCTGAGAAGCCAAGACAGCCAAAGAAGTTATCTTATACCCAGCACAGCATCTGTCCTGCGTGACTCAAGAGGGGAAGGCAGCAATTCCCCAAACCAATCCAACCCTTATCTATGTTCCCAGGAGGGGACACAAAGCTCTGACCTAATTCATTGAGATAGGAGAGCGAGACAAAGAGGGAAAGTAGACAAGTGAAAAATGTAGCATTTTCCATTTCCACCCGTGCTCTGGAGTGGTAATCCTCTGCTGCAACAAGCAAAACAGCTCAGGCACCATTCAAGTCTGCCAGTCCTAAACAATCAGAAGTGGCAACTTTCCCCCACTCCCTTTCCCCTCACAGAGATTTGTTTGAATATGGCAAGAATCAGAAATAAGGTAAAGGGATGCAGCGTTCATGCTGGATCATCACTTGTAGCATCTTCAGAAGCTGTGATTTTTCCCCTGCAGCCGTCAGGAGTAGGAGCCTTTAACAAAAGCTGAGATTTTGAGGTGTTTACCCAATTCCAAGAACTAGGACTTTTAAAAAAAAAACAAACCCAAGTACAACACAGAACAAATGTGATGAGACAGAGCTAAAATCATGAAAGTTCACAACGTTGGTGTTGAAAGAGGAGCCCTTTGTATGTTAATGATCTTTCCCCTTCTGTGCCCAACTGCTAAAGGGCGATTCAAGCGTTCCCTGTGCTGAGAAATGGGAAATTAAACATGTCCAAGGACAGCCACATATTCTGGCACGTTGTTAAAACCTGCCCCACCCCAGGAGGCCGCCACAAGGGAGCTGTATTGCTCCAAGCCTCCTTCCTCTTCCCAGTCCCAAAAAGGAGAGGAAACAGCTATTTTGCAGCTATTTCTAGATGCCTGCGACACCAGAAGGGCTCCGAGATGCTTAGGGAGGGAAAGGCTTGGGTTGCACACAGGCTGGGTGCAGTAAGAAGGACCCCAAAGCAGTGTCACACGTGGAGACTGAAGTTGTGCTGCTGTCACTTGTCCTGGATTTCTCCTCTCACTAATAAGAAAAAAGCTACAGACACACACAGACCCCACCCTGGCAAGTCCTCGTGATTCGGAGTTAGTGGTTTTGCTATGCTTTGCTGCTCAAAAGCACCACGGCAGCAAAGCCCAGAGCATTTTGCTCATGGTTTAAAAAAAAAAAAAACCAAAACAAAAAAACCACCCAACCAAACACACACCCAAAACCAGGCTGATGTACTACCACCCCACTACCCGCTATCCTGATGATCTCATGCACTTGGAGATGGGGATATATTCAGCCACAAGGTCTTTCTTCAAAGCCATGTGTCTTCCAAGACAAGGGTCATCCCCATGGTGGTGCTTCTCACTGACAGATCACCTTTTTCCTCTGTTTCTATGGACTTTGGTGTCAAGCAAGACCAGGCTCTCTCCACAACGCATGAACAACTTGCCTCGAGGAAGGCTGGGAAGCTGGAGACCTGCATGTTACTGCCAGCTCCTCCACATTGTGCAATCTTGTGCGAGTTTCCTTTTTTTGCACAAATATGGACACATGGGACTCCTTCCCCTCCTCTGCACCGTGGTGGTACCGCAGGAGGCCAGGACTCACAAGAGCTTTTAATGGCAAGTCTGGCTCTGCTCTTCATGGGCTGCAATACCATCATCTCCAGTGAGCTGCTTGCTCCGGTGCTGGTGAAATTGTAATCAGTCCCTCTGATAAAATAACTAGGACTCCACACCCACGGGAGTTACAGCAAGGCAGTGCCATGGAAGCAGGGGCTGGCATGTTAACGTGGGCTCTGGAGACACCAGTGGTGCATTCCTTCCCTTTGCCCACTGCAATCATCGCAGGAGCGAGCATAAACTCTAGCTCTAAACCTGCTTTTAATTTGCACGGCAGGCCCAGGAACGAACCCCTTTCCTCTGGGCTTGTTTGTCAGAGCCCATATGGTTCGTCGGGTGGTTTCTCCCCACCTCTGTAATTTTAGTGGGGACCAAACAGTCAAAATGAGACTCCAGGCTTTTCAAACCACAAGCCCTACAGTAAATAAGGGTTAAAGGCATTTCCAGGCATGTCTATCAATTTTCTGGTGACTGTTTCATGCTTGATTTTTTTTCTGTCAGACAAGCTCTCTGCCCAGCTTCAAACACACAAATAGGTCCCCGTGCAAATTTTTCCATAGGCTTTCAGCACCAACTTTTGCACATTCTTAAAGTGCTCTCTTAGGCTGGGAGCTGGAAAAGGAAGCAATACAACAGAGCTGATTTTGAAATAAGTGACTTTGAGTTGCCTTTTACAATGTTGGATTATTATAAAGAAGAAATTAACACCCCAGAACTGATCCTTTGGGATGTTTCACATGCATTATTGGGGCAGCGAAGCATCAGTCAAGCTTCTTTCAATCTTGGCAGTATAATTTTGGCTTATTTGATGGTAGAGAGCAAAACTCCTTCCCCCTAAAGTCAAGCTATTTGCAGAAGCCACATCTGTTAAGTGCCATGGCCATACAGAAGACCAGCGGCAAAGCTGGAAATAAAACCCAGCAGTCCTGAGCCCTTAGGCTCTATCTTATCCATAGTATTTAGCTTTCTAAATGTTTATGTTAAATAAACTCTTTCTGGAATTGTTCAACATAATAATTATTGGTAGATAATTACCCGTAACATTATACAAGTAATAATAATCACAGATACAGAATCATTTTTAAATAATGCCAGGTCATGACACCACCCAAGGAAAAAAAAAATCCTTTCCTAGCTTACAAAGCACACGTTCTTATGTCTAAGGCAGTCACAGCCAAATCTTAATTACCTGCAGAACACAGGTTTCTCTGCAAGTTTTTCTGACAACACCACAATATTATACACCACTGTGGACCACTTGCAATCCTCTTCACACGTGAGGGATCATCCAGTGACAGCAGCAAGAGAAGAGTGACCTTGTGCTCAGCTCTCGGGGATCATGGGGACAACAGAGGGTCAATAGAGGCTTTGCTACAAGCTCCCTGATGTAAGTCCATCTGCATTTGAGTTTCTCAAACTCCTAAAAGAAAGGGATATCCACTCATTTGGCTCATTTGCCGCTTCGGTGTGAGGTCTCTAATGCCAAGCCCACCTCCTGAGAGATCTTAGCTGCTAAGCTTCGCTTGGCCCTCTGCAAACCCTGGTCAGATTTAGCCTATAGGTAAGGCTTAGCACCACAGGACCCAAAATGACCGAGAGAACCAGCACTGGAGCCTGTTCTCACTGAACAGCCTGTGCTGAGCACTGTTTCTGAAGGCAAAAGGGGAAGAGAGGAATGAGTGACAGGCAAGAAGGGGAGAAATGAGCCTCTAATTAGATGCAAGACAAGTCTACACCACACAATGAGCCCCAAGCTAGCTCTGAGGAGGCTGGTGCATCCCATCCACACAGCCCACACATGGAGGCACAAGTTCCTCATACTCAAGGTCAAACACCCTGCTCCTGAAAAATATGCAAAAATGAGGGGCCATGAGCGAATGCAGTCATTGTGATCCTGAAAGCCCAGAGGACAATAGGGTGGCTGAGCAAATGGGCATGGTGGTTGAAGATATGTTGGGGCACGGGACCACACCGAGGCAGGCAACAGCTCCCAGACCTGGGGGAACTTGAGGTACTGGCCGAAAGTACTGGTGCATGGGGTGGGCCTCCCAGCACAAGGCAAGGCATAGAAAACCAGCTGAACCCTCTTCAGTGTACCAAAAAAACCCCAAACTCCAAGAGCCAGTAAAGCCTACTGGAAGAGAAGAACACTGATGTCCTAATGAGTCCTCCTGGCAACCCGGGGGCCTTGTGAGGGTGCTGCTGCTGTTTGGCTCTGCACAGCGCAAGGGAGTCAGAGGAGAGGATGCCCAAGGTGACACTATGGTGGTCTCGCTGCCAGGAGAAGGCTGATGAGAGGTGGTCACTCATGCAGATGCTGGGTTTGTAGGTGGTCTGGAGCTGACCTCCCCTGGTATGAATAGCTTGCTTGTTCTCGAGATAAAGAAATGGAACAAAATGAAAGAGCACAGAGAGGAGAAAGAACTCCTTGTGATTATCTGAGCAGGACAAAGACACCCTACGAAGCGCAGTGGGAGCCGCAGGCACTGGGATGCTCCCAGCAGTGGGTCCTAGCAGGGAGAGGAGTCACCCATCCAACTGCTGTTGACAAGGACACAGTACCAAGCCAAGGGACTGAACAGAAAGCCCGTCTGAGAACAGAGAAGAGGCTCTTTGCCATGAAGAATCACTGAGTCCTATTGACACAGACATTCAGGGCTCTCTGGGGAATCCTTTGATGTGAGTCAATGACCCCTGGAGATCTGCTCGCTTCCAGTTCTGCTTGATTCAGCATGATCTTTAATAAAGAACAAGGATCCCCTGAGACAAGCCTCGGACTCGTAAGCCAGGAGCAACGATAGAGTAACTGGCTCTGATGTTGCATGCAACAGCAGATAGACAGCAGCCCTGCACCATTGGGTGCCGTGCAGCTGCTGCTCCCAGAAGAATCAGCCAAAGCGTTCTCCTTGATCAGACCACCACCAGGCAAGTGATGCCAGAAGGCAGCAGGCTATCCTCTCTGCACAAGGAATCACTCGGCCCAAGCAAAACTCCTGCCTGCAGAACCACAAACAATGCAAAGAGCTCCCGTTGAGCAAACTCGGCTGCCCTTGCTCCATCCTCTAGCCAAACTCAGGACTAAGCACTCAATGGAGCTTCTAGGTCACAAGGCTAAAACAGAAACCCAAACTGCAGCAGCACAAATCATCAGCCAGCTCTCAAAGTGGTGTGTCAGCACCAGGCAAGCTAAAAGGTGCTGCTGGTGCGAATGCAGGCTTTGCTGCCCTGGTAGCATTGGCAGAGCCTCTGGCTGACATAACGCTTCCAGCAAAGGGCAGAGCATTCATCCACGGCTGTGCCCAACAGATCGCGGTGCCCACGTGACGTCAAGCTGTGTCAGCAGAAGCATGTTGTGGCGTGAGACGACATTGCGATGTCCTCCATGACATCACCCCGGGACGAGGGTTTGTGGCTGAGCCCACGGAGCAGGTCGTGCTGTAAGTTACAGGGATTACAACATACCCACCAAAACTGGCCGGCGTGGCCCCGAGCCAGGGTCACCCTGACATGCCCATGGAAATGAGGGCAGCAGCAACAGGACAGCTCTGCTTAAAATCCCCATCCAAACAGCCAGCATTGTCCAGCTCGAAGACTGCCCGTTTCCTTGGGCAGTTAAATGTCTACGGACTGAAAACGGACTTCACCAGTTCACTTCCAATTAACCCTTCCCACCCACACTCAGCTCAGTAGCCTTTTTCCTTCCTTAAAATCAACAGGGGTTCTCAGGACATGGTGGTGTTTGTGTCAGAGGTAGCACTGGAAAGCCAAGATGAAAGAAGGTAAATTCCCTCCAACAACCCACCCATGGACTGGGGGACCTCCCCCAAGGGCTTTTTTAATGGCCTGGATTTGGTCTATTGTGCTGGTGGTGGGTTTGATTTTTTCTTTTTCATTGCAATATACATCCTTGCAGATAAACAGGCTGATAACATGTTCGATGACCAGCTAGAAATGGAGGAAGGCTCATCCAAAAGCTCATTAAAGCTGCATTTGAAAAAAGCAGGATCTCTGCTCTGTAAGATTTTCCCTTGAGTTCTGAGCAAAGCAGTACAGCATGTGGGGAACATCCCCAGGACACTGCTTGAAAGGCAATGATTGACCAAAAGGACAGAGACACAGGAGAACTGCTACCACATCTGAACTGAGACTCCACCACCCATGCCAGCCCCAAGGAAATCATTCCTGTTTGCACTGGGGTCCCAGTCCTCTGGTGGCATACACTTGGGTAAGTCCAATAACTCTCATGCCACTATACATTTCGCGGAGGTAAATTCCCCTTTGTCTCCAGAGAACTTTCTTGGCTTGTAGACATTGACCTTTGGGCAATGGAGGTCAGGAAAGGTCAGCAAGGTGGGCACAGGGCTTTGAGCATTTGATTGCAAACTGGAGCAAGGAGCCCATTCCCCAGCTATTCACAGTCTTTTCAAGGTCAGTGACTCTCTATAGGCCACTCTGCTCGCAGGCACAAGGTGGGGGATGTCATTGCATTATGCTGGCTTTTGTAAGCAGGATATTGGCATCCCTTACTTTGACTAGTGGTTTGTCTCAAGGAACAGAGAAAACCCTGCAAAGGGCATTTTAGGATACAGCACGAGGCTAAGACGCACTGTAGCATCTCTCCAATAGAAACAAGCCCCAAAATGTATGGCTACAAATTCCTTAATAACATCATTTCCCCTTTCTGTGTCACTTTGCTGCTACAGGCTGCAAAATGCTCCATAAACACAAGCAGAAACAGCTTCGCAGCCCACATGGAGACAAACTGATGTGCTACCTTCTCAGCATGGGAGGGAGCATCAACAGGCAGCGGAGAACAAGCCCGTTTAGGGATTTGGCTTGTAAACTTGGAACAGGGGGGAAGCAAGGAACAAGCAAGATCTGTACCCTTCCCTTAAACAATCAGTGATGTGCTTTTAAGTGTATTTGATGTGCCTTGGAAGGGTTGACCCAGTGATGGTCTAGACTGGATTCATCACCTCAGAGCACACGAGACAGCTTCAAAGACCAATCACAACTCTTCAGCTGTACTGCACTGATTTAAATACTGCAGTGAGGATACATTAAGCAAATACAGGAGAACAACAAGGGAGATAGGCCAAAATCTGGAACTTGGCTCTCTGAATACCCAGGATCTGCAGGGGGAAGAACCAAGAAGGACACCTGCCCTGCTTCATGGAGAGGAAAGGCCTGTGAAGTTTATCCCTCCACATACTTAAGCACATAGAAACTACACGACAGGTAAAAAAACAACCAATGGGACATTGATACCAGTAGAGTCTCTGGGCCCCAGCTGAGGACTTGTACTGGTATGACATGGGGTAGAACTTTGCATCTAAGGAGGACAGACAAAAGCCATCCCTGTTTTAGAGATGGAGAGCTGAGGCTTAGAGACAGGAGCAGCACAGAAGGTCACAACCCATTTTAGACTCTGGCATTAAAGTGGGATTCATCCCCAGTGCCTGGAGCTGCATACTGTCAGCTGGGCTGTTCATTCCAGCCCCAGCCTTGCTCATCAACAGGTTTTCTCCGGGGCTGCATGGGTACCTGGGGGCCAGTGGGATGTTGTCATCACAAGAAAGGTGCAACTGAAACTTGGGCAACTGAGCTGGGGAAATATTCACTTGGTGAAACTTTCCAAAACTCCTGGGCTAGGACTCTCATCAAGGAAGAAGGTACACACTGGCTTTGCCCACATTATGGACAAATAATGCCATTACAGTACAGTTCTCCTAGGTTAACCATCTTTATTTTGACTCTAAGCCTTCCCAGGAGACCTCAGCAGAACAATCAACATGAAACACAAACCCCAAGCATCAAAGAAACAAAAATAATAATAGATTCATGCTTTAGCAGTCTACAGTTTTCCAGCCTCCCAGGGCAAAAATAGCACAGGAATCCCTACCCCTAAACATAAATCTCCAGCTGGGAGACATCCTCTAGACCCAGGTAACAGAGGAGGGAGGACTGGATCCCTACTTATCACCGGCTTTCCATTAAAAACGCCCCATCCAACAGCTGCTCCCATACCAACAACCACCCCAGCACAGGACAAATACGAGATACCAGCACCGCCTGGGTATTGTTACAGCCAGAAAGGAGGAAGCCAAAGGCAGGCAGGCAAAGGGTTAAGAAACAGATCAGTGCCTGTCATCAACAACCCTGGATGCGCCCCAAGTCTCCGGTGTTGGTACCTGGGCGCCTACCTCTGTCTCTGGGGTGGAGTCCTTCTAACCACAGGGCAGCCTCACCTGCATTCCTGCTCCCTGAGTGACAGCTCAGGAGCAGCTCGCTCCAGCCTAAACCTTGGCAGGAGAAAAGATGCCTCCTGCAGGGCCAAGTCAGACTCGCCCTGGAAATCTCCTTACTTAGTAGAAACAGGTTAAGGAGCCAGGAGCCAAGGGCTTGGCACTGGCGGGTGTTTTGCTGGAGATGTTTAGGAGTGCATTGAAATTGCCAGCTTGCATCTCCTTAGATGTCTGAGCAATATCCTAGCACAGAATTAGGCAGGTAATAAGGGCTTGAAAGCAGGAACAACCACAGCTGGATTAAGATACAGGTACTCTAGGCCTTTGCTCAGTTCCCTGGCTCAGAGAGACTTGGGATGACATCAGTCTTCGCTTTCGCTTAGCAAAAGCGTTTCTGGCACTGTTTGCAAAGAGAAGCTGGAAGGAGAACTGTGCGAGAGCCGCTGCTCCAGTGACACTTGCCCAAGTTCAAAGATGGGGTCCAGCAGAGCTAAGAGCAGCAGATGCTATTGCTAGAGCCAGGAGAAAGACTCACGGGCGCAGGCCCATGACCGCCTTGTTACGAAGGTGGCTTGGCTGGCAAGGGCATCCGAAGAGCTGCTGCTGCCACATGGAGGCACCAGACCAGTGGGTGGCAGCTCTGAAGCAACCCCAGACAGTCTCAACAGTACCAGATGGTTTCCATCAGCCTTGGGAATGTCCAGAGGTGTACAGGGCTGGACTTCCCACCTGCTGGAACTCATCCAGGTCTCTGCCCTCCCCTTTCATCTGCTCATTCATCAAAACCATGAGACCGTCTCCAAACCTTCTTCTCCCAGGCAAAGCCTGGAGGCCTCCCAGCCCCAGCCCTTCCATGCCACCCCAACAGCAGCGCTGGCTTATGCCAGCCAGGGGAGAGTGCCACAAGTGCCAGAGCACCACAGGCTGAGACGAGGGACCCCACAGCACCCAGAGGCAGCTCAGGGCACAGACACGTGCAGCACTTGGCTCGGTAAGTTCAAGGTCCACAGACACTTGCTCTCAGTTCTGGTGTTCCCTGTGCTAATCAAAGCAGGGATTATCATTACACACATGCTGGGTTTCAGATCAGGAACATTTTACCTGTGTCCCTTGGAAGAAGAGGCAGTTTCCCTAGGGAAGTGCAGGTCCGCTTCAGTCAGACTGGATCAAACACGGACTTTGGGGAGAAGTCCAGAGAAGAAGGATGGCTCAGCTGCTGGGTTTGCAGCCTACAAACCAGTTGACTACACAGCCAGGTTTTTTAGACAACCTCTACCATCACACAGCTGCTTGTCCCCATAGAGCAGGACAAGGATGCTGGTGTTTCACAGCCCCAGCCTGCCCAGCAGCATTTCCTCAGTTCTGGGGCTGCTGGACTTGCCCTCATCCAGGGAAAACCCACCCTGCCACCCAAATGAGCACAAAAGCAGCTTTATCATACCTGACTTAGCTGTCCATTGTGCAGGTGGACCCTGCCAAAAGCCTGGCTGAGCACCATCATCTTGCCCAGATATGTCCAAAGAGTCAAGGTGCATGCCGTGCTCCCTGCCCTCCAGCAAGGCTCTGAGTAAGCAGGTCTCTGCAGCACTCAGCTCTCCTCTCAAGCACCAGCAGTCAGTCCATCCCTGCTGCGAGTGCAGACCATGCCTAGGGCAGCTTATTAATCTACCCCAGCTCCTATGAAGCTTCTCAATGCCATTAAGGGTCCCAAGTGAAAATTACTGCATTTAAGGGTATGGGTGGCTGCTGGCACATGATCTTGTTAGTGTGGCTTAATGAGTTACTGAGCATCAGCTGAACTATGGTAGCTCAGTTCATTAAAATGCAAAATAGGAACAACTGTAGTAATCTGATCACTTGTAATCCTCCACACATTGTTTTAAACATCTTTTGATTCACTTTCCTCCATAAGTAATGGAGTGAAACCACTGCCAGTTTTTGCAAAGTGCTTTGATTTATACAGATGAGGAGCAGAAGTTCAGAGCATATTTCCTCTTCCTGCCTTTTGTCTTTTCTATTTAAACTTGTAAGATATTCAGAGTCAGAACAGAAAAGGCATTCCTAATCCGATTTGGTCCTCCAAACTATGTTTTTCATAACTGCTTCAGTCCCAGAAATTGTTTCTTCTTTGTCTCACCTCAACAACAGCTGAAACATCTCTAGAGAAACACAGATCTCATCCATGGAGCAGCAGTTTACTCGGATCTTTGCAACTACTCCCATCAGAGTTGCATGACTACAGTGCCAAACTCCAACTGCGTTGCAATATAACTGCACTAGCTCCAGTGGCATTAGTCCTCCTTGTTACTGAGCATCACTCAATACAAAGCAGATGCTAGGAAGGAACAAGAGCAGGGCTGCTCCAAGAGTGAGATCAAGCCAAGGGCTGAGGGTGACCACAGCAGGGACCCATCAGCCATCCTGAAGGAGGCAAAGCAATCAGTCAGGTCCCAGGTCCATGCAGAGCATCCAGTCAGGAGCAGCAGGAGATAGAGACAAATCCACAAGGTAGGTCTGAGAGGTCCATCTAGGAGACAGGCTACCTCCAACATAGGTCCAAAAGCCATCCAGTAGACAAACCCAGAGAGACACACACCCCTACAACACAGCTCAGAGAGAAGCTACAAACCCAGGGACTGAGCTTAAATGGAGTTCCTCAGCCTATAGACAGAGGGAGAGGGTGGAGACCCCCTGGTGAGGCTGCCCAGGGTCATTAAGGTCTATTAGTGCACTCAGGTCCCTGACAGCAGGCTTTCTAGATGAAGTGAATGTTTCTGTAGGTGGATTTCTTCATGCTTGGTGGTCACAGGAGGAATAAAGAGGTTTTAAAGACAACAGCAGCTTCCCAACCCTCTCTATTCCTTTGGACCAAATTCCCATTGTCTTTCACACATCAGGCTTATGGAACTCAAAAGGAAAATTCACAATGTTTATACAAGCAGTTCCTGCCACTTATAAGGCACGGTCCTAACACATACCATACAAACCCTCCATGTTCCTAAGGCAAGTTGACAAAATTTTCATAATCCAAGTGGCCAAAGCTTGCCACTGGCCAGGAGACCTATCTGCTTCAGTCCTGGTTCAAGCAATCTGGATCTGGCTGGGGTGATGCTGAACCTTGTCCCTGTAGGGGTACAAAGACCCTATCAGTCACGTAAGGATGTGTCTGGTATGGGAGCTTTCAGGAAGCTATGCTCTTCTGATCAGGCTTGTTTGATCTGCCTACCTCCACCAAGGAATTAAGGAAGCAATAGCTAAAGGTGCTAAAGGCTGGCTGTAACCTAGTGTGGCTTCAGGAGGGTTTCTAAGAGACAAAGGTGGTGAAACCTGGACTACCGGGATCCCAGGCAGGAGTGGCTCTTGGACTACCCCAAAGGTTTGAGGTCAGGGCTGAAGAAAAGTGGTCTCATAGAAGACCGTCTCCCTTGATCAGTGATATATGACCTCTCTCATACATTTTCTACTCAAGAAGTGCTACAGGACTCTCTGGAAGGAGCTGCGTTTGGCTGGTGGCAACCTTCTGCCCGTGCAGTGTCCTCTCTTCTAGCCCCATCACAGGTGGGGAAATCTGATTTATTTGGTCTTGCATAAAGCAGTTGGCTTTCCCCACCCTGTCTGAACACTGTGACCCTCCCTCCGACAGAGGACCAAATTGCTATCTTAATTTTATCTCAGTGCTGCACCCCTGAGAGATGGAGAGGATCAGAGCCGAAATTGGTGGTTCCAGCTTTTGCCAGCTAACATAGAAATGCTTATTCTCCCTGGCTTCCCTTCACTCTTCAGACCTCAGTTCAATCATGTTCGCAGGAAACACTTTGCCAAAGGGACTCCTGGGGACTATAGAGTAGTTTTATCCAATTACTTTTTAACTACACCTGTGATTCCTGGTGAGGTCTGGACACTGTCAAGGAAAGCAAGGCTGGCTTTGTGTTCATAAATTAAATCATTTGCTGGGAACCAACCCAAAGAGCACAGGCTCTTCCCTTTTATGCCCCTGTTCCCCATTCCAGATCAATGTGGACATGACAAGAAAAATGGAAACATTCCAAAACAAAATTTCACCCCCAAATCTGTTTCTGTTGAATCATGTCAAGAGCTGATGTTACAAGAAGAGTACAGTAAAACTTTTTTTTTCCTATTTAATGGAAAACAGTGAAACTAAAAATTAATAAATAAATAGTCCTCCTAAGAGGAATGAAGGCAAGAAACCTTCAGAGTTTCTAACAGAATGGAATAAAAAGGTAAATTGATTCTTGCCCAACAAAATGCTTCATTCTGAGATGGTTTGAGGATGACACTAGGCTCTTTTTCAAACACTGCACCAATAGGGAGGAACTCCAGAAGGGACTCACAAAGCTAAATAAGTGGGCAAAAATGAGGCAAATTATCTAAGTGTACATAACATTAATACACCTAGGAAAAAGTAATCTAAACCATGCCTACACAGTGCTGAAGTCAGAACTGGTAGATACAGCTCAGAGAAGAGAGTCATCCTGGAGTCATCATTGGCAACTCTCTGAAATCATTATCTTAATGTACAGTGGCAGCCAAAAAAAGCCAACAGAACTGGGTATCACCAGGCAGGTGGTACTGAGGATAACACAGTGTGTGCTGTTTTGCTGCTATAGAAAACCTTGATGTGCCCACGTTTGGAGTACCATGTGCAGTTCTGGCCACCGTGTCTCAAGACGTGGAGGTACAGAAGGGCACCCAGAGCAGGGCAACCAACACCATCGAGGGCATGGGAGAGATCCCTTACAGGGAAATACTGGAAAGACAATTTCCTCAGAACTGACACATTTTTCAAACTGTTGAAAACCGTGTCACATTCTTTGACCAAAACCTAATTCCAGTGACAGCCTCTCTGAGTCCAGGCAATGTCACTGCAACTGGCACATTACCCAAGGAAGATGGTACTAATTTCACCTCTTCCACTCTTCTTTTGTTTCTTTTTGCGCAACTGAGAGAGGCTGCTTGGGAGACGCCAGGCTCGAGTGACACGGGGAAGGCTGGACTGCACACTGCGATAGAATCGTCCGTCAGATCCTCAGCTGGGAGCACTTGGCCAGTTTCGCTTACTTTGCTCGTTTGTTGTGCACATCACCCTGAAAGGGCACAGTGAGTGTGTCATCTGCTGCTGAATCATACCAGAGGCTGGCAAATCCAAGAGCTGATGAGTCTGTGCTAAGGGTAAGGCCACCGCATTTTATGTCACTTTTGGCAGCAGGGGAAAAAAGAGGACACAAGGTGCCAAACAGCGTTGCTCTGGTTAAATACATTTGCAAAGGGTGCAATGACAACACAAGAGGGCAGGAGAAAATCAGATACACAGATGAAATTTTGGCTCTTCTGAAATTACTAGCAAAAATCTGAAGCCTCTGGTGTACTGATATCTGACAGGTTGCACCCAAGTACCCTATGAGAAAGAACAGGAGACTCTAAAGGGTGAGATACTGGCAGTGGGAAGGAATTATTGGAGTCATGTATACATAGAGAGTGCTGCAGAGGAAGGCAAACATCTAGACCAACCCTGCTTTTTACCAGCTGGAGGGTCACCAATAGTTTTGCCTCCTCAGGAGATTTCATGGCTTCGAATCAAAAAGGGGGGCATGTGTTATAACTCCACATGTTCCAGCCTCACCAAAACTGCAGGTCCCTCTGGTCCCTGCTCTTGAAATTTTCCAGCAGCATTACCCAAAGTTTTACTTTGGAAATTCACACGCTTCACTTTCTCTGTAAGGTTTGCTGGTCCTGCCATAACTCACCACTTTTTTTTTTTTTTTTTTTTTTTTTTTGTAAGGCTCTCCTAAAACCAAAGCATTCCCTGATGCAATGCCATCAAGACACTCTGAGGAGTGGACAGGAGGTCCTGGCGAGGCTAACAGGCTCAGCTCAGTCTTACCATGGTCTCCAATGCTATATGATTAATAAGGAAAAGGGTGACATCACATCATGGGAATTTGGTGTCCAAGTCACAATAGTGTTGATGAAGTCTGCTAGGGAGATTACTGAAAGCAGAAATGGCATTTCAGAGCCTAATTCCCATAAACAAACCCCTAAATCCACTTGTGCAATTGAAAAACCCTTTTGAGTAGCTGCAGGCTGGACATGTCCAGATTTACGGCAGATTTAATCTCAAAGTGGTCATGAAATTCCAGCCTGAATCACTGAAACTTACTTACCAGCCTTGTAATTTGGGCAGAAACAACCAAGAGGGGATTTTGGGATGCTTGGGGTCAGGCTCCTAGCATTCACTGAGATTATTGCTGTATAAGATCTTAAGCAGATAGACTTGGACCAGAATGGATGTCTCCTTTTTCATTTGTTCCACCTCTATCGTTGTATTTAAACCAACGTTGAATGGCAGTTTGTAACACAGCAAGCTCCAAGTTCATCTGTCCAGCAGGAATGGGAATGGGAGAGGCCAGTCCTACAGGTTGCCATCTGGCTCCAGTTCTCTGTGGAAGCAAGACAGGTGAAGGCTGGTTATAATTGACCCCAATTCCTCAAATAGCCCCAATTGCCGAGGAGATGGCTAAATAGCAGTCTCCAAATCTGCTCAGAACGGACCCAGGTGTCCTGGTGCCCTATGGCCCAGGACAGAAACCTTTTAGCACCCCTGTCTTCCCTCCAAAGAGCACTGACAGCATATTACTTCAGAGAGTATCCGTCAGTCCAAGAAGTTTAAAAGCTCTGGATCAAATTCTTAATTACCCTGGACGGACACAATAGAGGCTGTCAGCACACAACAACTCATAGGCTGGCATTGTCAAAGGGACCAAAGTGTTAAAATACCGCTCGGCTTTGCCAGAGAAAGTTGACTACTGGGGAGGGGGATAGTATTGGTCTGGCTTTTTCCTTTATAGAAAGGTTAAAAACAGGTCAAACTTCATAAGTGCCATTTCAAAGGAGACCTGGGCACTGGTAGGAGGCAAAAATATATGTCTTGTTTACGAGTAATCATAAATTCTCATCAATCACGGGGTTTCATGTCAATTCTAGGTGATTACCTTCATCAGAAAAATAATTTAAAGAATGAAGATATTTGTTTAAGATATTAAGGTCTTACAGGTTTCTTCCTATCCCAAATCATGTGCCATTAAAAGATTGATTTTTGATTGTGTATAGAAATGAGGCACATCTCAAAATCTT
This sequence comes from Buteo buteo, assembly GCF_964188355.1. NCBI lineage: Eukaryota > Metazoa > Chordata > Aves > Accipitriformes > Accipitridae > Buteo > Buteo buteo. The sequence continues at coordinate 43,532,607 of NC_134179.1, forward strand.
CATTTTTGAAAGAAAAGTTTCAGCTGGCACCAATTCTTTTTTTTCCCTTTTAGTCTCACAGAAAATTCACTTTGGGCTAACCCAAAACAAAGGGGGGGAAAATCCTTGAACTGCCAGAGAGTGAAAGTATCAGACATTTGCAAAGCTCCAGTTGTGGGCAGTTTCTCCAGGCTGGCTCATCCTTCTTCGCATCACATATTCCAGCTCTCTAAAACCAAACCTGTAAAATGCACTTGAATTTAATGTGGAACTGGATTTGTTTCTCAGCCCTGTTGACAGTTTTAAGTGTGATAACTGTGTCAGTTAAATTTTTTACCTCTGTACTCATGTACATATAATCACTAGTCTGGTTATCATTACACCGGTGTAAACATAGTTTAACCAACATGGCCTATTCACCTTCCTTTACCAATATCATTATGGCAGCAGAAAGCATCTCTTGCCACTAGAAATGTGCCCACAGTCAACATGTCCCACTGTTCAACTGTAGTAACAGTGAAACACATTTCTAGGGTCCTGCTCTTTGCTGCTTCTTTCTTTCCATATTTTTGCTGGAGCTACAGGAAGCATGGAGGACCATGTCTTTGACAAGCTTGCTTGCTTTGATGTATACCCAGCAGACCATCCATTCGCCCTCAGGAACCATGGGCTTCAACTTTGGCTCTCTATCCAAGCCTCCATATGCAACAGGGCACGTACAGCACAAAGGGAGCAGTCTCACCCCATCTCCCCAACCATACCGTAATCACAGTACGGCCATGGTACCCAACAGCAGAGAAGGTCTCCCATCCACCCCATGGTTGCGTGCTGCCATCGGTACCCAACGTGCAACCCCAAATGGCAATTCCTCTTCCCGTTCCTTGGAAAGGCCCCACAGCCCTGCCTGGCATGGCTCCTTGGGACATCCATCAGCTGGTGTCAGACTCGATGTGTGTCTCAGCCTTGCCCTCTTACCCCTGAGATGATGTCAGGGAGAGGTTGGCCCAGTGGCCAGCCAAAGATCTGTCACCGGCCCTGCCAGAACTAACAACAAAGACAAATGGGCCCATCATAGTAAATGGCTCTTAATGGGCTGCAGAAGGCAATTGGTCGGTGTGCTGGCTGGGCACCATATGTGAATTCTTCACTAATCACTCCAAATTGGTCCAATTTGTTCGAGAGCTGTGTAGGGACTTGTGCACCAGCAGCCATAGAGTTTTAACATGAGCAGAGCCCTGCATGGAAATAATTTTGCACTTGTGTGGATGCTTCCTGGGGCTCCAGCAAAAATGGGGAAAAAAAGAAGCAGCAAAGAGGAAGTCGGAGCTTTCAGCTGTATGACTGGGGCTTTTCATCATTTTTCACTTAATGCTCCTTGTCTTCAGGAGGAAAAAAAAGACAAGGATCTAAAGAGATTGGATGTGAATGAATGAGACAGTGAGGTTCCAGGTGATGGCTAATAATAGCCTTGATCTAGCACTGGAAACACACTGTGCTTTACTGCTCGCAGAATGAGACCCTACCCATGAGAACTCCATGTCAAACAGAGCTGGGGAGGCTGAGGTGAAGGGGAAGTTATAAAAAAAGGAATATTGGGAAAAATGAACCTTAAGGAAGAACTTTCATGGTCGCAAGGATGTCCACGAGGAATCGATGCTGGGACACTGATGCACAGGGCGGATTGATGCTACATCTTGAAATTGTATTGTGAGTCTCGTGCTGTCTCTGAAAGCCCCAGCTCCTGGAGACACTTGTTGAGAGGAGAATTTCTGTTTCTGGCATCTCTAAAGCTTGCAGATGAGGCTTATGCACACTAAGAACACACCCCAGAGATGTGGATTTTAAAAAGATCTTGTCTTTTGGGGGAGAGAGAAAACATTTATAGGTTTCTTTGAATGCCTAATACTGCAATTTGAGAAATTTGGATTGAAACTCCCATCTGTGCCAGGGCAATGGAGTCAGCCTGGGCCAAGCAGGGAGGCCCCTTCTGTGTTAGCTTCCCCATCAGTAAAACACAGCAATCAAACTCCCTCAGCTCGGCTGATGGAAAGGCAAGGTCGTGCATGTGCATGAGAGAGTCAGCAGCCAGGATGCCGTGCTCTCCTGCAGCCCTCAGGAAGATGGCTGATACCCAGAGCACCCATCTGCCCCAGCCAGGAGATTAAGTCACACCTGCAGTCTGAATGGCACTAGGAAGATAACAACCAGCTTCCTGCACCCTTTATTCAAAAATAAGCTACTTAACCCCCCTTTTAAACCCTGCACTCCTACCCCCTCCCCAGCCCCTGTGTGACCATCTCAGCAGTCACACCCGCTATTGAAAAGAAGCATTGTTCTGCCCCTACCTTGCCTTCACCTCTCTCCTGTGATCAGATGTTACGGCTCTAATTATCTTGCTCCCTGCCTTCTGGACTATCAAGACATTCAATCAAAGGTCACCTGGGTCATCTTTCATTGGGAAGAAGAGACGTCACCAGGAAGGTAAAGTTTCGGAGCATCCTTTGATGCTAAGCTAGCAGGAATTACAGTCCTGCTCTCCTGGGATATTCACCACTCGTGGCTGCTCTAAGGGACTGAAAGGATTCTCTCTTGGACTGTTTTTTGTTTTGTTGTTTTGTTGGTTTTTTTTAACTTTCTTGTTAACTATCAAACCGCTGAAGACTCTGCAAGTCCCACTAGAAACAAGAGTAGTGTAAGAGCATAGATGGCCACTGGGCCTCCTGGAAAACAAGCTGTCACCATTCTGGGTCAAGTACTGGGCAGATGTATCAATGCAGTCCCAGCTAATGCCTTGTGTCCTTCTGGCTCTTTCTGAGCAAGATGCTGAGTCTTCTATTGATTTATAACCCTTGGCTTTTAAACTCCAGCCATGGCCAGCTCGGGCCTTTTCAACTTGATGGTAGGATCTGCTGCACTCAAAGATCTCCTGGGAGGAGATCACCATTCGTGTGGTCCAGAGTCATTCTGCAAAAGCCATCACAGGCAACTGCAAGTGAGGTCCTGAAGACTGCGTTGGAGACATCTCTCACCGCATCTGGCCAGAGCTTATGAGAGAAAAATGGATCAAGAGCACCCAAACTGGGGAAGCAAATTTTCATAAGAATTCAGTGCAATGGAAGCTGAAAGCTTTGAAAAATGAGGGCACTCGTTTAAGGGCTCTACAGACTGAAAAGCCTCATGCTAGGTGCCCGCCAGTGAATTTGTCTCTGAGCACTCTGCAGTGAGGGTCTCTGCCTCACTCCTGCCCAACCTTCCTCATCCCAGAAACCTGAAACAGATTAAGAAAGCAGCCAAAGTGCTTTAGCTTCTACAAGCTAAGGAAGAGATATGGTTTCTCCTTGTTTGCATGCTGACAAGACCCACGGCAGAGGTGCCCTCAATACTGAGATCTCCTGCCTCATTGCATGCAGAAAGATGTAGAGATTTCAGCCCAGCTCCAGCCTGGAGGGCCTTGCAATCTGTAGAGAAGGACAGTCTGGCTTTGCTGCATCATCCTTCCCAAGGGCTTCAGGGACTGCAGTTTAAAAACTTCCCCATCCATGCAGAGTTCAAAGCTGGAGCTCATGGCTGGGAGAGAAATTGCTGCGAGGCCAGCTCCGCTGTGCCCTGTCTGGATTCAGGTTTGCACCATGCACTCTCTGGGACCAGGTCTTTCCTAGTTGGTACCTTCTTTTTTGCCAGTTTTTCTTCCTTTCCTTCCACCCTCATCTTCCTGCTCTTTTGAAATCCACAGCTTTTACGTAGTTGCCAAGGCTTGGCACGTTCTCTATGCTTCCCTATATTGTCTCCTTTTCTTTCAGATAAGCTTCTTCCACCTTGAATAGGAGAGAAGAAAGAGCCAAGAGAGAAAAGAAAAAAGAAAACAAAATGTCCTGGAGGGACTTGGTTATGACCCACTAATCTTGCAGAAAAAATGCTCAGACATTAAAGTAACAGAAAACTGGAGAGTTAGTCAACATTTTTTACCTGGAAAAGCTTCTCCAGATGATGCGTTTCCCTCAGTACTGTTATTTTTCTTCAGCAAACACTGATTTCAAGAGAATGTTTGAATTCTGAAAAAGGGAAACACTTACTTAAACCTCATTGTATCCGCTTCTGGGCACTGCACTTTAAGAGACTACACAAGTGAATCCGAAAACACAACACAAACAATAAAGAGCATTAAGAAAACACAATATATGAGGAAAGATTTTATGTGTCCTCATGCCAGAAACTGCCATTTAGCCTTGGGCAAAGAGGCTGAAAGGTGCTATTGTTGCAGAGGTGCAAGAAAGTGGAGAAGCATGTCCACTGTGCAAAATGGAGTGGACTGACGTGGCCCACCCTTACCAAGAAGGTGCAGAAGCAGTGGGACAGAAAGCAGCCCTGGGTTTGCCTACAGTCCCCAAGAGGACTAGAGAAGGAAGGCAAGATCCTCCCACCTGAGATGCCTAGAGAGAAGTGGTCCCCAGGCTTCCCCTAGCATCCAGTGGAGAGAATATAAAGTGGGATGAACCACCCTTTGAAGGTGTCCTTCTCCATCCATGGGTGCTAGAAAGAGTCTACAGAAGCTATGCTCCTAACTCGGTCACCTCTATGAAGAAAATCAAGTGGCAATGAGTCCAACCTGCGATACAGAAATCCAGATCCCATGAAAGGGTATTCCCCTCCTCTTTCCCAACTCCTTGGCTCAGGGGAGGTTTCCACCTGTTTCACAAAAGGGATGTGAGCCCTCTAGTCCCGCACCGCTGGCGAGCGGGGCTCAGCTGAGAACCTTTGCAGACACAGCAATGCTATGGCATCCCAGCGCTGCAGCCGAGTTGCACTGCAGATGCTCTGCACCAGTCCATGCACCCTTGCCCCGGGGCAGGGTCATACTGGAAATCTCTTTGCTGACAAGAGGATACACTTACTCATGCCCCTTTGCCCATGCAAAGAATACTGGAAAGCTTCAAGAAGAAGAGAGAGGTACTTAAAAAAGAACAAAATCTCTACGTTAATAAGCCTGGAAAGGGAGAAGAGACAGACTTAATCTGATTGTGTGGGAGAACATAATCACAAGGGACTCGGCGCCGGGGAATCGATACCAACCGTGGCTGCAGGGGCCAGGATTTTGGTGCGGGTTGGAAAAGTTGTTGATTTGTTTAGTTCCTGTCGATTTTGGGGAATGGGGGAGCAAAGGAAGGATGGGATGGGATCCAGTCGGTGGGGATGGGGGAAGGAAAGGCCGCCTGTGCCTTTAATTTCTGCAGCCCAGGTTTTAGAAATGCAGCTTTGCTTGGAATGCTGCTGAGTGTGTAGCCCTGGGACAACTGCGATCCCTTTGATTTGGCAGACTGGAGCCTCTGCAGGTTGCTTTGTGGGTGTATTTCATAAGAAAACAGAGGAGGCAGCAGTCCTGCCCTGTAACAGCCTCCAGACATTCTGGCCGGGTGCTGCCAAAGCAACAGCCAAGAACGGCACCGCCTGGAAGAGTGGAGTTTCAAGAAAGCCTTCTCTGGTCGGGATGTTTGCCCAGCTTGCAGAAACCTTGGCTGCATTCTGGTTTCTCCATTCAATGCAGAGGCAGAAAGGTTCCTGCAGGTAATTACATAAATTCTGCCTCCCTGCCCCCTCTCTTCCACCTTCGTTTGCTGCTCAGCAATGCTGAGATGGAGCAGGAACATGCACGTTATGGGAACTGCAGTTGCAATTGAGATTTCCAGGATGGAACCTCAGCTCCACCACGAGGAGTGATGCTGATGGCTGGGTAACACATAGCACTCAAGGTCTGAGCCCTGGTGTCCATCTCAGCCTGAGAAGCTGGGCAGTAGGTCTCCAGAAGTGTTTTGACACAAACGCCTGGGAGAACCTTAAATCAAGGCCCTGAGATGGGTAAATACAGAAACTGGGATTTCCTGATTGCATCAGGGTTACAGAGCAGGATCTCATAGACTTATCTGAGGATGCATGGAGCCCAGCCTAACAGCAGAGAGGGATTCTCAGGGTCCTTTGCCTTTTCCTTTGGTCTAGACCAGTGATCTAGGAAGACAGCACAATCAGCAGCACAACACTTGCCATATCGTGTCACATGAGGATGTAAGTTCACGTGTTGTGAACCAGTGCCAGGCAAATTCCCCACACAGCTCCCTTGCTGGTAAGGAGTAACAGCATGCCCTTGGGGTGACTCAGCTTTTCCTCTGAGCCCTTAATCATTGTTGTTCAACAGCACCGCTCGACTAATGCGCATCCTCAATAACCTAAAGAGACGAGTCTGTGCGTAAGTGTGTGTCCCAACACGCCTGTAATTCCCTCTTTCACTGAAAAATGTTCAGTGCTGGACACCGCAAAATAGATCGGGTGATAGGGGAAGCAGTGGATTTGTTTCTGTTCGGATGCTGAGTGTGATGGGCCACACCACCCCACACGTGTTTCCCCGAGCGGACAAAAGTCTGAGCTCAGCACAGTGGAAATGTAGGTGTCTGTCTCCGGTGAACTGCTATCCAAGTGAATCGGGCTGGAAGTGGAGCTGAAACAAAATACCATTTGCAAACACCTGAAAAAGCTGGAAAAGTTTGAGGCTAACTCCAGAATCAAAGGCTTGGCCCAAAATACGTCAACGTTCATGGAAAGACTCCCATGGACTGCCCTGGATTTTCCATTAGGTCTGCAAAGCTCAGGCCTAGAGCTGCATCACTCCAGCTGTCTCACAACCCAGGAAGGTTCCTTGGCTCCAAGTCTTGGCTTGCCACCCTCCCCGGCTTGGCCCCTGGTTTGGCAGCCCATGGACCGGGATGTGCTGCACCATGCACCTGCTACGTGACACGCATGTCGCTCCAGGGCCTGATCCTGCAAGGTCCTGAGTTAGCCCTTCAGCCAGAGCGGTCGGTGTGAGACTCAGGCATTTCTGCACCTGGAGAAAGTCCTGGGCACATTCAGCAGGGCTGGAAGAATTGCTGCCAGACGGGAGGCATGCCAGCCAGCAGCTGCTTACACCGAGAGAGGTGCGAGCACTGGTCACCGTTAGTCATTGCTCTTGCTCATCCAGGCATCAAAAAGGGCCAAGAAAAATTGGGCTGAAATGTGACCAGGACAAAAGAGGAGAGAGCCAGGGTAGGTCTCAAGAACTGTGAACTGTCCTGGCTCTGCTTAAGCGGGAAAGGATTTGCAGAGCTTCTGCTCGCGGGCTGGTGTCACCGAACTGGCACTGCTCCTGCCAGGTACCTTCCCAGTCTCCATCATGTTAGATCCTCTACCAGAAGTGCACGGTGCTGGAGCTTCACAGGTCTTGAAGGAGGTCAGAGAAACCCTATGGCAGCTACTGCTGCTTGTGTGGAGCTTTTCGAGTCACAAATTGTTGCAGCCAGCTATAGGTAAGGCCGTATCAAAGGGAAAAGCTCAGAGCAGCAGTGGTCAAGGCAGTCCTGATGTTCTTGCAGGAGCAGACAGGCTGACCAGATCAGCATGGTCCTCCAGCCCACCGAGCCATGCTGGTGCCCCAGACCAATCCTCCATGGAGATTCCCACGGGCCATTTCCACACTGTACAGTAAAATTCCTGATAAGACCTTTTTTCCTGCTTATGTGCGGACCCTGTTAAAGCAACGAAGCTCAAAGCTGGAGCTGTCACAGGACTGACTCAAGCATTGCAGCTGCAGCAGTAGTGCCGGCAGTGTGGACGAGGAACAGGATCGGTGGCGGGGTGGGTGAAGGGAGGAGTCAGGGAACGTGTTTTACAAGAGAGTTACACAACCCTGCACCTGGTGCAGAGGCTTCTGGCTCCCCGATGGGTCCCCCAAGATTTTAACAAGGAGGAGGAAATGTGCACATTGGTGCCATTGTGAATCTTCCCTTTCCTGGCTAAAATAATCTGTAAATTAAATCCAAGGCGAAAATGTTAAGATAGAGGTGGAGGTAGGTGTCCCATGAGAATAAGAGCAAACCTGCAGGGTAGGAGGGGATACCAGTTGCCCACCAGGCACATGAGAAGGGACCTTCTGGGCCACCATGTGCAGTGTGTAGATAGAGCAGGCACCCTGCTGTGTAATCCTTTTCCTACGTGCCATCGTGGGGTTTCGCCCCCTCCTATACTGACTTGGATGCTGCTCTAGACCTCAGCGCTTGGAGAGTCAGAAACCTCACCGCCAGCCGCGAGTTACTACCGGCCAGCTTATCTCCCTGGCATTTTAGAAGCTTAGGAAAGGGGAAGTGAAGGAGAGAGCCCAATTCACACCCACGTCCAGGGCACGGCAGGCACATTGGTCTCTCTGTAAGGAAAACCTCCCGGTGCCACGCTGGCGTGGAGGGATGGCTCTCCTGGCTGTGGCAAGCCAGGCAGTGCCTGGGCAGCTCAGGAAGTCGCACCAGCTCTGGTACAACCAGTTTTCCTCACAGCCGAGCCTTTCCTGTGCACCTCGTTCTTCTGGTAACTTCAGCATTTTCTGCCAGGCAGTTTTGGTCACATGACCTCTCCGCTTCTGTTTTTGCGTTCCCAAAAATGTGAAATCAGCCCCTCAGACCCTGCTGCTGCCTGCCATCGGCAAGCTCCCGGTGTGTCCAGGAGGCAGGGACCGCACTGCCTGCAAAGGGAGGGCTCAGGGCTTTGATGTCGGTCACCCAGCAGCTGGTGACGAATGTCTTGAGGAGGCACGCATCCGTGCCACACCGAAGAGGCCAGAGCTGGAGCGTAGCCTGGCTGCGGTTGGTGCTGTGCGGGCTTCTGCAGGCAGCACGGATGCTGCCACATTACCCCAGCATCCCCCGGCTGCCTGCCATCACCCGTTGCTTGTCATCTTCTGCTTTGATTGGGTGCTCTTTGGGATATCTGCATCGGATTTGGATGGCGTGGAGAGCAACGTGACCCTGGTCCGTGACTGAGGCTTCCTGGTGCTGCCACAACACAAATAATAAATAATAATTATGCTGGGCTCAGCGCAGCTGACGTAGGAGTGGCTTGGCTGGAATCACCGTCCTATCCAGCCCAGCATGGGCCTCACTTATCCCCGTGAACTAGGACGAGAAGGAGGAGGACAGAAGAGGAAATCCACTGCAAACATTCACCTTCTTCCTCCTGTGTAGGAGGGAACATGCAGAGAGAGAGAGTCGACGCACCAGCTAATTTTTCTTCTGATACAACGCCAATTGCTGCACTGGAGCTGCTCCTGGGATGAATTTGGCCCGGTGTTTACATGAATTATTATTATTCATTAAGATTATCTTGTGGTTAAAACACAGGAGCGGGAAGTGAGCGATATGTTCCTGGCTCTGCCACGGACTCTGAGCATGGCCCTGGGCAACTCACTTTCCCCCATTACTTTCCGGAAGTATATTTTCAAGCGAACAAACACCAGCATTGAAATGAGGGAAAATGACACAGATTATGAACATCTGCATAAATACCTGATCGACATCCAAATCCTACTGAGAAACAACAAAACAATGATCTCAAAGTTCAGCGAGAGCTGCTTTTGTTTCTTTTATTTGCTAATACATTTGTGAATAGGGCTTGGTTTAAATGTTATAGCAATTGCTGGGGGCCTAAATTTTCAACTCATTCATATTCTGTCGGGGAGACTGTGGAAAAGGAACGGGCATGGATACTCACAAGCTAGAAAGTTTCCCATCCAAAAAGTCAGAGAAATAGGGCTAAAAATACTAAACAAGTGAAGAAGAAAAAGCATTGCAATGAAAAAAGAAGATGCAATGAAAATATTAGATTCCTTGTTGTGGTCTGGCTATTTCGCACCGCTTATGTGGCCCAGTGAGCTCTTGCTGGAGAATCCCACTTTTTGGGGGGGAACGTCTCCCAGCTCTGAAGCTGGCAGAGGGGCTCCCAGCCCTGTGCACCCCATCCTGCCAGTGCTCTGCCCTGGCCTCTCTCACCTTGTGTGACAAACACCGGAGCAGTGCTGTGGCTATGCTCCAGCCTGGGAGAGATAAAGGGGATTACAGCTGGCTCCTGGATGGGGGTTCCCTGTGCAAAGCAGAGCTCAGACTTAGGGAGGCTGGTCTGCTGTTTCAGTGGGGGATGAAAGGAGCTTGTTTCTGCCGTTCCAAATCTGACAACTTTTACATCAAATAAAGGGCACGGGTTGCCTTTCAAAGAAGAAAAAAAAAAAATCAAACCCAACTATTTTAATTGACTCACCCTTAGGGGAGGGAGGAGAAATGATGCAATTATATGAAGGAGGTGGGGAGAGGGGTAGGATCATGAACTGGATCCAGTTTTGTAAACCAAATTGTTGAGAATGTCCTCAGACCTTCTACTCCATGGGCTTAACACAGCTCTAGGAGAAGGGTGTACCCTTTACAACTTTCCCCACCATGATTTATGGTGAACTCTCCAAAAGCCCTGTACTGCTTTCAGCATATTTTCTTGCTCAGCCAGGGCATCCTTTAATTATCCTGTTTGTAAATTTGCAATTAATTAATTAGCCTGTGTCTGAAAGGGCTTAGAAAATGTAAGTGTGGCTGAGTATTGTTAATGTCAAGTTCAATTATTATCATTAAATATTTATCTAGCATTGTAACTAGTGGCTGGCATTTTAGAGAGATTAAGAAAGATACTGTTCCTGCCTGGAAGGCCTTGTCATCCAAATTAGACAGAGAGAACATGGAGATTGACAAAAGAGAAGGACCGAGATGGAAAGGATTGAGACACCATAAATAAAGACAGTTGTGAGTCATATTGTAAGCAAATACCTCTAAGCAGAAGGATGAAGAGAAGGAGTAGAGCGGGGACATTAGTTAGATTAGAACCGTGAAGATGCTGCTTTTCAGTAAAAAGGGCAGTGGTGTGAGGACCTCTCCAAGGAAGTTCTGATACCTGACACTCTGCCTCTTTGCAGGACATTTTTAAATACGGGTCCACACTCAGGGCAACACATTCTGCTGCAGGTAAATGCAGCACCACAAATCCTCTCCTAGCCCTTTGCTCCAGACCCAGCTGGACACAGGGGAGCAGCAATGCCCCAGCCAGTTGCCTCTGGCCCACGGCTCATGGAGCAAGGGGGACAAGGAGGCTTTGCAGTGGAAATGCGTGAGATGCAGAAGGGCACAAGGATTTTTGCTGAAAGCTGCCAGACTAGCAGAGACACTCTTTGGCGCTTTCAGGGAAGGGCGTATTTGTCCCTGTGGAGCTAGATTAAAATGCCAGCCCTTCCCTCTCCTCCATACAACTCACCATTGCCTTCCCTTGTTCCTGGCCTGGCTCCAATCACAGCTGGGATCTCTGGGCAGGAGGAAGGCGGCTCTTGAACCCCAATCAAGCTGGCCAGGCCCTACAAGCTTGGGGAGGTTTGGTAATGGGAATGCCCACCGAGGGTGGGGTGCATCCCTTCCCCTGCCCACCTGGTTCTTCCACCGAGGAGAATGCTCTGTACCTGCCATTGCGCCTGGCCCCAGTGCTGCTGAGTGTGGGGAACACTCCCTGGGTGACACGCTGCCTCTGGGACGTCCTTGCCCAATGATGCTGCGGTGAATGAAAAACAAACAAGAATCCCGTGCTCTTTATTGCATGTTACGAGCTGACATGGTTATAAAAATACAGGAGAGCAAATTTGCCAAGAAGGGAATGGGAGTGAGCAACAGAGGAGTTGGTTTCCTCCACATGTTCACTCTTTAGCCTTATGCAAATCTCAGTAATATCCATTTCTCTTTCTTTAAAATCTGGAATAACAGCACTGCTCCTCCTGGCACTGAATGCTGCTCTGTCTGGGTCTTGGTCTTGCTTCACCTCTCAGTGATACCGCAGAAACAGCACAAGTCTATTCTGTGCTATGTGTGCATGCACTCAAATTCTGTAGACCGTGCTTAAGACCTGATCCAAACAGGGCCCTAGTGACTTATTCCCAAGAGTAAGGGATTTTCCCAGCCTAAGATTTCCTGTCTTGGGAGTTTCTATCCATTTGGGACAAAGAGAGCTGGGTGGAAAATAATCTTCAATTTTCTGGTCTTTGCTCCAGATGTCAGTATTAAACTACCTCGAGTGCCATGAAATCGCACTGAGTGATAAGCAACATTAGGGTAAACTGGGTTATAATAATCCTTAATGGTTATCTGGTGCTTTATAATTCCAAAGAACTAATCAAACATCAATTAATTCTTATAATGGCCATCTAAATGTTATCTTCTCTCCAGAGATGGGGAAGCTGTCAGCTGTGCCTTGCCCAAGGCTGCAGAGCCCAGCAGAAGCAGGGTCAGCGCTAGAGCCCAAGGACTTCTGCCTTCAAAGCTGGCCTCTGCCCACACCGTATCCCCGTTTTGGTCCCTGCCCGCGTCCACAACACCATGACCTGGATTTCTGAGGCACCTCAGGCTGGAGGAACAGGCATGTTGAAATCCAGGGGAAGCACTGTTTACTGGAAGCCAGCCTCCACACGCATGCCACACGGTCGCATGTGGCAGCCTGGTCAGACGTGACGCGTGGTCTACAAGGTCGTTAAAACCCCAGCCTTTGACCAGCTCAGCCAGCCATCAGATGGAAGGAATGCAGCAGGCATCCGGGGCTGAGCAGTGACCGCCAGCGTCCCCAAAGTGGGACGACCCCTCTGGATTTAGGGACAAAAGGAAAAAACCTCAAAATGGGCAAAACAGGCTCACAAAATCTGCTGCCAGCGAGTTCTTGCAGGGCTTCTCCTGCCCCACCACTGCCCACATGAGGATCAGAGGACGGCGTTTCCTTAAATACTTTCTGCGTTCTGGGGGAGATCCAAATCCCAGCAAACCAACAGTCTGGCAAGGCTCCACGTGTTTGCATCTTGCTGCACCAGAGGCGGCCCAGGACTCCAACGGACTAAAATATGGGCTAGCTGGCTCCTCGTCTTGAGCTAACTCCTTTAAAGCTCGTTCAGGTCTATCTCTAGCATGCTACAGTCGCAGCAGCAACTACAATATAGACATTGCCGCAGATAGTAAATGTGATTACACAGAACCCGGCTGTGTCTCTGCGGTTTTCTCTCACTACCAGGCTTGTCGACATGGAGCCACTCCGGAAAATTGATTCAAATTAATTAAAAGTATGAATTTAAAGTTGATCAGTTAAAGCCCGTTAAACTCATGATTCAGATTTCAGAATTAAAATGGTTTTAATTTAATCTAGTTCAACACACTCTCAAAGTAAATTAAACTAAACCACATTAAAGCTATTTTAATTCTCAATAAGCATGTTTAATGTGGTTTAATTTATCCACTTTCAAAGTGAATGCAGATTAACCTTCCTGAATGTCCCCAGGTAGACAAACCCTGCTATAGGAAGCAAAGACGCAATTTAAGTCCACCAACAAAACCGATCAAGAGTTTTGATCTGGACTGGGACCAAGCCGAAATTTAACGCTCTCTCCCAGATATGTCCACACTGCAATTTCAGGTCCGACAGCAGCGCCATCCAGTAGCCCAGTAACTGTAGTCCAGCCAGCGAGGCTAACGAAGGCTGCAGGCTTCAAGGGGGGTGCACAGGCTGCCAGGGACCCTCGGATTGTTGGGCTGAGCTGCAGCCCATGCTGCCACGTCGTTCCGGTGGGTTTTTTTTCATGGGGCAGAACAGGTATGGGCAGTACTCATTCTGAGCTGGCTGTGGTGGAAGCATCCCTGCAGGGAGAGCCGAGATGCTGTGATGCCATCTACAGGGGATCATTCAGCTCAGCACAAGGTCCATGGGGCCAGATGCTCCCGCTCAGCTCCAAGCGCTCCCAAGGATCCCAGCGCCTGGCTCTTCGACGCTGAGCTGGCTAGGAAGCTCAGGCCTTTGTGTAGCTGCTTAAGAAAGGAGCTCTTTGAAAATGCAAAGCCTGGGGGTGATGGATGTTGAGCTCTCCTAGAAATCCAGACCTCAAACTGGTTCAAAGGTATCAGACAGGCAGCCCTGAACACTTCCAAGAGCAGAAAAGTCTTATCCTAGGACATTTTTCCAGCATGCTCCATTCCTTCTAAAAAAACATTGGTCACTTTATCCCGTACAATCCACGGCCTCTCTGCTAAGCCAGGACCCACATGACCGCCAGCTATATTTCTGGTGCGAAACCTCTTCCATGGTTTGCTCTGACATCTGAGTCAGGAGGAAATCAGCTCCCAGTCCCTATGAGGAAGGTGAGGGACCGAGGGGGCACCATTCCCTCCCCAGATTTCTGCTCACTCAGAACCCCTGACACCACCGGGTCCTGCAACTGGAAGCAGCGTGGCTGAGGGCTTGGAAAGCAAAGTCTGGGGGTTAGTCCCTTTTTATATTCAGGCTGGGCTTAGTGCCAAGGTGCTTTCTATGCACACAAGATTCACAGTGATTTTGTGCCAGTGTATACTTAACCCCACACATAAATAATAGCTCTGCATTCAGTAGGTAATGCCATTAATTGCCCTCACATTACCTTTCCCTTTCAGGCTGCACAGAAGGAATCCCAGAAGGGGAATGTCAGCCTCGTGTCAGTGCAGAATTGGAGCTATCCCCCGAGCTGCGCAGTTTCTGACCTGAACAGGAGCTCTGGTAAAGTTATAAGTTCACAGATGTTATCCAGCTACAGGCTTCTTACCCTGAGTTGGTTTTCACAGCACACGGCTGCACGCTAGCTTGAACTTTGCCTCTAATCAGGTCCCATCCCATATAAACCCTCATTGCACGGGCACAGTGAGCCCACGCAGATCATGTATTTCTTTGCACACATATATAATTTCTGCTACATGCCTCCCCTCACCCCAGACATGCAGCTTGGACTTTACATGACTTTAGGCACCCAGCCGTTCTCTCCTAAGCCTCTCCTTATCCCTGTCTATTCCACAAGGGAGCAGGGAGGTTTTCCCTCCATGGTTTTTTCCCTCCATGGTTTTTTCCCTTGACTACTCACAGATCACAGCACCAAGAGTCCCGCAGCCACCCTGTATCTCCAATGTCTGGGAAATTGGTTACAGTCCCCAAAGCATGGACCTCTCTGCCTCAATCAGCCTGGGCAGCTGCAAGTCTGCCCACCAGAGCAAGGACAAGAAGGATGGAGAATAGGGAGAAGAGGTAGCCCAGGGTATCTGCTTCTCAGGGGCTTAGCTGAGGCTGGATTTGTGGGCTGCTGAGTAATTAGGAGAGAAGATCTTTATCAGCTAGGAGCTGGGGCTGGCTGGTGGTTCCTGCTGTTGATATTGTGGCAAAGTGGTTAAGGGTGGGTGAGAGGAGAGAGAAAAACAAGTCTGATTCCTGTAGACACTGCCGGAGGGTCCTGTCACCTTCTTGCCAGTCCCCTGGGCTGACTACGAGCCCATGGGATCCAGCAGCTGGGCAAGGCTCAACCCTCACCCTCCACGGTTTTGGCACCAGGGAAGCGTCTCCTTGCACCCCCTTGGGAGCATGCAGCCTTGGGTTCCCCTCCTCCAGACCGGGAAAGCAGCATAGCACCAGGATGTGTCACTGACCCAGAGAGATACGCCAACGCGCAGGTGTCACGAGAGACACATGGATCAGGACACACACAGAGACACACGGCTCCAAGGAGCAGCGAAAACCGCATGGTACAAACCCAGCGAGAGCGCGGCGAAGGGAAGAGACGCATACGCAGCGCAGAGAGCAAATCTAGCTTTTGCAGTCAAACGTGCTGTTTCCCATGCATTATGTTAAAAATAGTAGTTTGACTCCCAGCTTTACACCTGCCCTGCTCCTGTGAATTGCTCTCCCTGGTCCCCACTGCAAGGCATCTGGCTGAGCCAGGGACAAGGGCATGGGCTACAAGTTCAGGTGATATCCAAGGTCTAATCCGTCACTTCCCAGGGCTCCTCTGAACTCAGGCTCCCCTGCCCAGACCCTGCAGGGGTGTTTTCTCCCTTTAGCTCACATTCACTCCTGGCCTCCCCAGTCCTCCCTGTACAACATCATCTGCTCCGCTGCCCACTGCCAAGCACAGACCTGCCCGTGTCAGCCTCCATTCGTGGTGCACCACCTGCTTTGCTCTTAATGCCGTCTTACTCCCATGTTACCTCCGCTCCTCCCCTCCCCCAGACAGGGAGATGCAGCCATGGATGAGGATTTAGGAGAGCTGAGATCTCCCTCTAGCTCCTGTTAGTAGGTGGATGATCGTGATGGAAACGACATGCTGCTTTCTGTCCCCACTTCCCTATGCAGAATGGAAATTGTGTGCAAGGGCTGAGGTGTGTTGTTGTTCTTCACTCTGGCTCTTTACAGGATGGTGCCCAAACCCCAGCAGTCCTTCAGCCCTCCACCATACGGGCTTTAATATCACCCAAACCATTTGCTAAGCTTTGTCATAGTCATTCCTTGGTCCCCTCCCAGCCTCAACAATGCCACTGACCACATTGCTCCATGGACCCCAGCCACCCTTCACCCTGCTCGGAGCCCGTCCAGCCGCTCTGCTGCCTGCTCCGAGCTGTGCAAGCACCTTGTGTCCACAAGCATCATGGGTCCACCCTGGCCTGGGGGAGCTGACACGCTGCTCTTCATTCCAGCAGGATGAAGAGTCTTGCAAGTTTCCATGGCCTGACCTTCCATCACCATCAGGGAATTTCTCTCGGGCACTTTGCTGGGAGCAGTAAATCAATCCCTGCTGGTAACCTGATACACGTTACACTTCATACCTTTCTATCTACAAGGCCATCCTGCCCGGCAAGGCACGCTGCTGATGCGGTCACATAGAAACTACCTTTCTCTTGTGCACAAACCAGCCCTAAATGAGCACAGGAGCTGCCTGGCATGAAAGGGACTGGTTTTGCAGAGCACCGCGCACCCCCGGGCTCCAGCACGGGCTGGAAGTGCTCTGTCAGCACTTGTGAACCCAGGGCTTGCCAGAAGTCCCAGTAAACTCCACCTCTGAGCCTCATCTCTCTGGAAATAACGAGGAGAGGATGGCCAGGCTCCCCCCCCAGACCCCAGCTTGGAGCTCAGTGTCTCTTTCTCCTTCTGTTCGTTCTCCCACCACCATCTCTGCCGGAGATGTGGTCTACCTGGGAGGGCTGTGGCAGGGGAGAGGGAGCCCTGGGCTCCCGGCTGGCTCCGTGGAGGAGCCTGCCCCAGCACTCGCAGGGAGGCGAGAGCCAGATCAGCTGCATTCCAGGGCACGAGATGCCCTGTGAAGTGGGAAGGCCCCAGGCCAGACCGCTCCTAAATCCTGAAGGTGCCAGAGTGGTGTGGGTTGGAAGAACAGGTCGGGGCTGCCGCCCCGAACGGGAGCGTGGGGACGGTCTGTTTGTACGAGGTTGCACGGAACAGCCGGCTCCGCGGTTGAGAAAGAGGAGAGGGTGTGAGGGAGGAGGTGAGGGGAGCAGTGGGACCCCGGGTGTAGTTCTTCCCTCGGATGTCACCTCCGCACCCGAGCCATCCCCTGGCAATGCAGGGTTGGGATGAACCACGGGGATTCGGGAGGGAGAAGGACCAGTGATGCAAAGGGCTTGTGTGTTTGACACCCATGCTCTGAGCCACACGGGCACCAGCTGGGAGCCACTCAGTAATGCTAGCACAGGGCTAAGCCCAGGCTAGCTGGCCTGGGTATACTTATTCCATCTTGGTACCACGCTAACCCACTTATCTGGCTGTGGGATTGAAACGACTTTGTGTCTGGCGGGCTCGGAGCTTTGGGGAAACGACCACGTAGGCATGAAGTTGCGGAGAAATGGGTTTCAGACAGGCTTGAAGAGGGCAAGTTTGGTACTGATCCCAGCTCTGATCCCATTCTCCAGCCCTAAGAGCTGAGCTACCGCAGGATATTCTGCAGATGCTTAGCTCCTGGACAAGGAGAGCCCTTCTGCTGTCTCCGTGCAGGATGCATGGACAGACCAAGAGTTGGGGAGGATACGTGGTCCCTCCTCGGGCCTCGGAAGCAGGATTTAGCTCTTGCTGTGCCTTCTCTCCAGCCGGGTTAGCCTCACCCTCCCCACAACCGCAGAGCCCCAGCGTGCCCCACCCCGGCACCCTGCATCCCGGCCCCACGTGTTCGCCTGACATAATTGCCCCACCACATAGTCATACCGCTGCACAATCCCGAGCAGCCGGCATCTCACCACACCATCGCACACGCGCGCACGCAAATATTTATGGAGAAGATTCACATTTCTTTACCAACAAACTTGAAAGCATTTGAAAAAAAAAAAAAAGGCGCCAATAAAATGATACCTTCCAGCCAACTCGCAGTGTCTGGGAGTGATGCTGCTCTTGCTCCCTTCTGGCCTGAGTGGTTAGCCAATTTTTGGGGCCTTGCCAGGGTGTTTCCGTTAGAAGGGGAAACTGATGACATGAGTCAGGTGTTTCTTTGGTACAATTCTGGTTATTTACAGAGCTCCCGGAGAGACAGCTGCCTCTTTCAGACACTCGTAACTACTTTTCCAGGTGTGCTATGCCCTCAAAATACATCTTTCTCTTGCTCCTTCCCTTGCCCAAATGGACACAATCGTCTATGTGTTTGCTGTATATTCAAGCATAATGTGATCAGGCATGCCATGAGGCTACCAGCTTAAGTCCTAGGACATCCTCTTATTTCAGCTGCTACTGGCTGAAGAGGCACTTAGTAATTTCTTCCATTATCTTTGAACCCAAGATGGCCAGGAGCCCCCTCCACTTTTCTACATAGCAGTCCATGTATGGGATTCATGTTTGCTGGCTGAACAAACAGGAAAAATGTTCTGTGCTGGAACATAACCTTCACCCAAAGTTATTTTATTGTCTTTTTCACCTTGAAAAAAACCCAGATTAATTTGAAATCAAAACACTGCTTTGAACCCCCAAAATTTAATTTCATTTCTGATCTTTTTGAAACAAAGCAAACATTTGAACTTCCTCCAGATTTTCCCTCCTGCCTTCTCCAAACTAAACTGCCAAATTCAATCCAAATTCATGAGTAGTTTTGGTCTCTCTTTTGATCATCATGCCCTGAAACATCATTCCTGGTGCATTTGCTTTCACGAAAAAGGCTTTGTTCAGTTCTCGAAAAAACATCTCTGCCTGTTCCAGAGATCACAATGTTACCGACAGCATCTCCCAGCATAACAGTACTCCGCGCTATGATCTGCTCTGACATACAGCCCACTGCGGAAAGCTGACGTGGACCATCATGCCCAGTGCCTGGAGCCTTCCCCTATAGCCAGACAACCACAGCACACTCTCCCCACAGGTAACTCCCACCATTTTGGCCGGCAAACAGCAGGGGTCTTATAGCTATACATTCAGCCCAAGCAAAACTCAGCAAAGTTAGCTGCTTTGACAACGACTACTGAAATTGATAAAAGACCCCACAGATTCAGAAAAGCAGCAGATTCTGCACAGCGTGCTAAGGAACCCATGACCCAGTTTGGATTGGGTCTGGAATACTGAGATCCCAATGCTATCCAGAGCAATTGAGTGGCTCTCATAAAGAAGATATAACACCAAATCTCAAAACGGTGGCAGTGTGAATCTTACAGCAGCTGTCACATCTTCTGGAAGTAGCATGATGCTCCACAGAGTTACACAGCTCTGCTCTGGGTATCACAGGGCAAGTCTCCAACTTTTAAGTTCTTTCCTCAGCAGGATGCTGAAGTCACTCTTCCAAGGAGCTTCTTTCTTCTTGGAGTATAAAGTCATTGTACCTGCACTGGACACTCTATCCTGGCTCTGAATGTAGTTGCAGGCTAAATTGCAAGATGAGTTTGGCTAATCTAAATCCATAAGGAAACACACGGCATGGAGTTTTGGGAGAAGTTTGATAATGGGGTTTGATCATGCCCATCTCTAGACTGAGGTCTCTTCTCTAACAGATTCTGTCCATGCATCCACAGAAGAGAAAGAGAAGCACTTCGAGGGAATTTAACAAAGATGGGGAGACAACACTAGAGCGTTATTTCTCGGGAAAAACATTCAGGCTTTGGTCTGAAGTAGAGATCCCAAGTATTTTGTGAAGCTTAAGAAGCCCACTGCATTTAAAGATGAGTCAGAAATCAGGAAGATCATACTCAAGCTCATCTTCTCTGGGGCTCCAGTGCCTCCTAATGAGCCCTGTGCTTTGTTTTCATTCTGGTGTTCTCGGTTAAACTTTATCTCTAGCCATGCTTCATTATTATTTATATTAGGATAGCGCCCGGGGGCCTTCACCCAGCTCCAAGCCCCACTGTGCTGAGCACTGCACAGACATGCTCATGGAGAGAGCCCAGCCCTGCAAGGCTTCCAGTCTCACTAGACAAAGGAAATATTATTATCCCCATCACCCCCACTTTGAGGAGCAGTCCAGAAAGACTCGGGGAAGTGCCCAGGGTCACAGAGGGTTTCCACCTCCAGCCTATGCTCTATTGCCTTAAGCTAAATTCCCAAGTAGCCAAATCTGTCATGACTTCATTGCGTTGAATGATGCCACAAGCTAAAAGTAGGTCCTTTGTCTCCTGCTCCACAACGTGGGGCAGAAAAGAGGGGAATGGCAGGACTCCTCTTTGTCCAAGCGCCCTGTCTAAAGCCTGCTAAAGTCACTGAGAGCGTCTTTCCATGAGCTCAGTTAATACTGGATCAAGTCTCTTTGATATACCCTGGATAACCCTCATGCCCGTCCCTAACTTCTTCCTGACTCAGTTTCCCCACCACCATGAAGCTGGGATCATGCGCAAAGCACAAGCATTGGTTTTGCTGGTGCCAGCACAGGCAGGGGCAGAGCAAGATGAGATCACCCAAGAATGTCCTGGGAAGAAGAGGACTCCTCCGGGATGTCTTCATCCCCACGAGGAAGGAAGTGGAAGGGGTATAAATCTCCACGGCTTTACCTTATCAGAAATCAAAATCTCTGCAGCTGATCCAAGCCCAGACTGCCGTGGGCATCCCTATTGCTTTTCCTGTCAGTTCCCTTGTTGTTAGAAAGGCAAGTACAGAACAGCACATGCAAACAACACAATTAGGATTGTATGTGCTAATAAGGGTTTCGGCACCATGTGGCTTTAATATGCAGCGATCAGAGAATTTTCCCTGGCTCCTCTCCCCAAAGAGTTATTTGCTTAGGCTGCCTTGCTCAGTTGCCTGGGAGCTCTCAGCACCTCGCGCTCACTCCAGCAACATCCGCCACCCCAGCAAGGCCACCTATTGAGGTTCTCCCTACCACGTATGCTCCACCAAGCAGGAATGAAAACATTGCTCCAGACGCAGTCTGAACTGCACCCTCTGCCTGGATCCCCTTATCTTGTCTCAGAGTCTGGGAGGTTCATTTCCCAAAGGGGCTCCCTCCAACATGCCCCCAGACGTGCCAGCAGCTGGCACTTCATCTCTGTTGGCATCATCTCTGGCAAGATCCAAACTGGCAGTGGCAAACTGGCATAGCAGGATCATGCACCAGCAACACTCTTTATAAGAACAATCCTTAGCACATGCGGGTCTGTGCTTTTCATCCAACTTGCTTTCCTTTACATGTGGAGGTCAGAATGAGTTCCAGGTGGGGAAACTGAGGCCCAGAGCAGAGAACAAATATTGTGACTTTGCCCAGTGGTTACAGCACAGCACTCAGTGTAGGCTTCAGCTTTGCCACTGCCACTTGTGTTGTCCCTGAGTGTGTCACCTCACCCTTTCCAATTCTTTGGCTTCTCAGACTTGTTTTGAAGCCTGTCAATGAGTGATGCTGTGTTAGAACTGAGATGGATGTAAGGGACCTTGTCCTGGTCACATCCCATCCCCACACCTCAGCTGCACTCCAGCCAAATTCTTTGACATTCAGATCACAAATGGGCACATAATTAAGATGGACCTGGTCCCTCTGGTTGCTGGGAGCAGATCAGCAAAGTCAAAGTAATACCCCCCATTTCCAGGCATCACTCATTCCCAGCAGTGAGATGGCTCTGGGCCATGGAAGGCAGAGGTGGAGACTATATTTTCTCAAGGCTTTTGCTAAGAGGATGTCTAAAGAAGCAGAAGAGGAGGGGGTGGAGGCCACTGAACTCCAGAATAGTGAACTGCATGGTCATTTCTGACCAGTTTGGGATTTGGAGCAATTGCCACCAGGGGATTGCTGCTACCACTGAAACAGAATTAGAGACAGGCCACATGGCAACATGTGTGAGCCCCAGGGCTAGCCCCAGGACAGCCACAAAGGGTGACAGCACCATCTTCTGTCCACCCCAGCAGCAGTGGCTGAGACAGGATGGTGGTTGCTCTGCTACAGCTCAGGGATCTCTGTACCTCCCTGCTCCTCTCAGGAATAAGCAGAAGGATGCTCCACAGAAACCCTTTGGATGCAAAAAGTTGTATCAGGCTCCCCACTCACAACAGAGGTGGCACCCGCCGAATCGACCGCCTGCCTTCTGCCAAATAACGTAATGCTCTCTGTTTTCCCCAGGGACCTAATTAGCTGGGTCCATGCTGGTCTGCAAACCCCTTGTACCCCCCCTGTCAGCTGTGTGCCTCCTCCTTCTGCCACCCACCCACACACGCAGATGAGGCAGGAGCCAGCTGAATGACACAGCCGCATGGCATCGTGCCCCATGTACTTTTAACCCAGCTGGTCCCTCTCCCTTGGGTGGCTCCAAGGTCCGAGAGCACCAAGCAGTGCTGACAACCAGGAACATAACAGGTGCTGCCTTTAGGGCTGTGGAGCAAGGTCAGTTGGGTCCTCCTCCTGAAAGCAAAGTGGGTGACCAAAAACTTCCAGCCTCATGGCTTTTTTTCCTTGTAACGTTCATGGGAGAGGCTTGTGTCCGTGAACAGACTTGGCTGTCCCCTACCCTGGTTCTCGCTGCTGGGACCACATAACTGCAGCTGGTGGACTCCCCAGGTCTCTTGCAGCCATTGTACTGCACCATCCCGGAGAAGAGGGCAGGGACTTGGGGACCTCGAAGCTCCTGCAGGATGAGTAACCTGTTATTTCTCACTGACAACCCTGCTGAGGAGTTATTTTGGTCCAGGCAGGTTCTCTTGAAGTCTCTCAGGCATGTGGGGAGATGCAAAGGTGCCCAGAGCTGTGTGATCCCCCAGCAAAACTGCTTGCTCAAGGGCTTCAAGAAAGTCTTTCTGAAGGAAATCTCAAGCTCTGGGAGGCTCCGGCCACAGTGCTAGTGGGATGCACAGAGACGGGTGCGGCCCACCGAGAAGCTTAGCACGGCACATGAAAGGGGACGCCAGTGAGATCAAGTAAGAGATCTTGGGGAAGTTGCTGAGATTTTCTACCTTAATTCCCTCTAAGCCAAACAAGATCTCCCTCATCTGGTTGAAGTTGCCCCCACCCATCCCTCTGCAAAAATGTTGGGCTCTGCCTTGGCGCAGCTGAACAGAGACATCTTGCGGTAATGAGGCACTCGGCACTGGGGAAGGGAAGGAAAGTCTTCCCTTGGGCCCGAGAAGTGCAAACAGACCTGTCGGATGGGGAAAACTCTTACCTATGGTAGGAAAGGCTGCAGTGCTGCACAGGAGATGGCTGCCAGGGATACTGGTGGGGTAAATATTGACAATCAGGATCAGCTTCTGTGATCTGGGTTTATGGTACCTACAGACCTGCATGCCTTGCCAGCACTAACTGGATTGCCTGTGAGGCAAGGAAGAACCAGTATCCTAAATTCATAGATGGTGGGAAGGGGACTGGGAGGTGTTAAGGCACTGTGGAGAGACGTGTCCTATCCAAGCCAGCCAGAAAACCTACAACCAAGCTAAAAGCTGCACTCTGGGCGGTCAGTACCCTCCCCACAGTGCTGCCTTTTCCCTGCAGTGACTCATTCCCCTGCAAAATTCCCCTCCTGTGACCCTAAACAAACAATTTCTTGCTGCTGCCATAGGGGATGTTCTGCAGCACAGAATTACTGCGTTGTCCGACATGGGTGCACTGCTGTCCTTTGAGAGCCTGCCTGCACACAGCTGCCCTGGGACTCGCGCCTTTATCTTTGGTGTAATGGGTAATGGCTAACAAACAGGAGGTGAGGCTAGGAAACAGGCTTAGCGTCCAAAATCTATTAGGATAGCATAAAGGCACCAAGTGCTTCCCCTTTTCCACCCACAGACAAGCTCTGTCTCCATCCTGCTGGTGTGCCAGCAAGACTCACTAAAATGTTCGTAGTTAATTGTAAGAAATACTGAGATGCTAGAGCTTTAAAAAGTCATTCCCCAACAGCTGACATTAGAACAGGTCTAATATTTTTTGGTAGCATAGTGATGGAACACTTGGCTTTCTTTGCATCTAGTCTCATTGGCATCTTAGTGGCGTGGACAGCGGCAAACACAGCCTGTGGCTGGGAGCCTGATCAGGCGGAGCAAACTGTCTTTATAAGAGCCAGCTGCAATTTTCTAAACTAAAAACTGAAGATCTCTTAATATTACAGACTTTGAAATTAATAAAAAGAGAAGGCATTCCAACTATTTTCCTACAAGCTCTCCTTTTTCTTCCCAATCATCTCATATTACTTGTAAGTACTACTGCAATGACCAAAACCCCTTATCAGAATATAGATCCCATTGTTCTAACTGCTGTGTAAACACAGATGAAAAGATAAATTATGCTCAGGGGCCTGAGGGCATCTTTAAAGCATCACAATTGTTATTATTATTTAAAAACATGGGAGCGGAACTTCAGCTGCTAATAACCAACAACAGTTGAATTCATCTCAGCGAAGTCATGTGCATTTCCATCTGCTGAAAAGATGAAGCAAAAAAACTCAAAACCTGGTCTTCAGTTCAGAATATGGCATTGGAAGTGGGAACATAAATAATGAAATAATAGCAAAAGGTTGTAGTTAAAGCTTGTGTTGTTATGGAAAAACTATTTGCAAAAAGCAAACCATTTGATACTTTATAATTAATCAGGAATTACTTCAAAGCCAGATCTACCTTACTTTCTGTGGTTTCCTTTTGCTAAGATCATCCATTATTAAGATTTCCCAAAGCACTTGAAGTGAATACATGTCTTTGACAGCTGGAACTACTAACCAATGGTAACACCTGCCTGTTGTAATCTAATTTGTTGCATTTTTCTAGTCACTTTGAAGGTGGAAGTCACACATGCACATGCATGTGCACAGACACCCACACACGTCTCCTGCATATTACACTGCTATCAGAGCTCCCAGGTTGTTCAGGGAGAGGTGGGAACCACCAGTCCCTTCCAGCCAGCCCTGCTCTTTGCTGCTGCCATTCTCGGTGGTCAGATATTGCAGCACACGATAAGCCACAGACAGTCACGTGGGTTTGGTGATTTGTTCAATGCCTTGTTTGATATGGAGCTCACCTTCCCCACTGTGTGCACAAGACCTGGTCCCTCTCCTCTGACATCCATTTTGCCGCTTTCCCTGCACTCCTGCTCAGAATCACACATGGAAGTTTTCTGCATCAATGAAAGATGACGGGAAGCTTGCGCAGTCTCTGGATTTGTAGGCAAATTTTTAGTATTTTCTTTTTGCCCAACATCCGGACATTTGGTGCCTGGGCCATGCATAAGCCTGGGCGCTGGATAAAGACCCCAAAGTCTAGGGAAGATTGTCACTGGACTGGTAGAGGCAGCACATAATATCACATTTTTGGTAAACAACCAGACTCATCAGCTGAGAGCCTTGCACTGAGTCCCGTGCAGTAAAATCAAGAAATCAAGTTCACTTTTGCTTGCTATATAATTGCCTTCAGTCCTGGCTTTTCACAATGATCTCAAAGTGCTTTAGACACATGGGTGTGTGGGGCTGGCAGCTTGCCTGCCTCCAGAGCGTGAAGGAACTACACGACTCTCAATCTGAACTATCTGACTTGTGTGTTTTCCTGGGCTGTGAATCTCATGCAAAGACTCACGCGTGGCTAGCTTCCAGTCCAAGCAGGAAATACCACAAGATCAGCTTTTCCCATCAAGCTTCAGTCCTTTCCCTCTCGGCTCTAGCAGGAAGCTGAAAAGACAGGACATTTGGAAGTGCTGGGGAAGCTCACGGAAAGGCTTGGTTAGAAAGGCATGGCAGGTTAAGCAGGCATCCACCCTTACTTCAACTTAGGGGTTGTCCTGCCCCACTCTTTCTTTTGCAATTCATTTTCTCCATGAAAAAAAAAGCTTTTTTCAGACCTGTTTATCTTGTTGCATAGGAGTCAGGCTGATCAGTGAGCATCCTTGGGGCAGACTTAGCCATTTCCTATCGTCCATCCTCTCTATCCAGCACCTGAGAGCCTGTGTCACTGCTTTGGGACTGACAACAGCTCCAAAACATAGCATGGCCCCTGCTTTCCTCTCTCCTATGCTTGCTGTGCATCAAACAGAGAAATGCCAGGGATTGAGGCCAGGGGAAATACTGGTTTGGCAGAGAGGGGCACGTCACAAGCACAGGAGGAGGTGTGATGGAGGAAGTATGAATAATTCTCACTGAGCAGCAAGCAAGCTCTGCTTTAGAGAAGACAGTACCTAATCCTTCTACTGTTCATAAGAAGCAGCCTTCTAACCAGAGAGGAAAGGATTTTTTTATAAACCTCAGACCAAATTACTGCTCCCCAGGCCTAATCAAACACAGTTCGCAAAAGTATTGGCTGGCTGGGGGCTAAGTTTAGGAAGGTGTTTCCTTCCCTGCCTCCACTTTCAAACTAACCAGGATGAAGAGGAGTTCAAAGACCTCAATTGTTTGTGGAACACTTTGAACACAGAAAGGGCCTTGGGCAGGGAGATGGATTGTGGCTAAAGCACAGGCCCAGCAGGCAAGAGACCTTGTCTGCATTCCCTGCTCAGCCACAGAATCAGCATATGACCCCGGAGTGCTGTGCTGCGCCTCAGTTTCCCCACTGGAGAAATCAGACTGAGGATCTGCCATGTGGGGCTGGTTAGAGCGTCTCAAAGGCTCAGTGATTCCTTTGGATGGTGAATGCAAACCCTTCGAGCTCAAAGGTTTGTTCCTTGCTTCAAATGCGGTAGCGCTGTGCCCCTCGCGCTAGGCTTGGCACATGCCCAGAGCAAGACAACCCTTGTCTAAAGAGCTCCCCAGTCTAAACAGACAAGACGAACAAAGGGGTCCAGGGGGAAGAGATGACTTGCCTGATATACTGAAGGGAATGTACCAGAGGAATGAATGACTTGACTCCAGCAGTCCAAGAAAAACGCCCTAACGATATGCATAAACATTATAAACATGTATGATTGCTTCATTGTACACACTTCTCTGGCTGAGTTCTCTGTTAATCAGGGCGCGATAAGGGCAGTGAATTTACCTCCTCCCCATCTACTCATGCTGTTTCCTTTCCATTTATTCAACGAACAATCCCTTTGAGCAAAGTCTTTATCTGAGTTTTACTGGCAGCTCACAGTGTTCTCTGCCAGCAACAGAGGCACAGAAAACCTGCCTGAGGCTCGAGGGTTTTAGGAATCCCATCTTTGCTACCTCATGGATGCCAACAGTCCCTGCCCAGAAAGGTGCTGGGGCTGGGAAAAATTCACGTGTAGAAACTGTGAGTCTGAATCTGCCTCAATGAAGATATCAGTTGTATACTAGTCACATCTCCTCCCAGGCTCAGTGCTCTTCACAGCAAAAGATATTGGTTCGATGTAACCCTCAAGGTCAAAATGGGTCATGAACTTTTTCAACAGGTGACTCAGAGTCTTCTGCTACTGTGGGAAACGCCGGAGTGATTTTTCAGCTCAAGGGATGGCAGTTTATGCTTCTAGTAAGATCGCAGCTGCAGTTGTCTGCTGATGAAGCATGCATGCAGGTGTCACCTCAGCGAACCTGCCCATCACGAACCCATCGGTGAGCAGTTCCACAATGTCACAGCAGTCTTGAGAAAGAGGGAGACGGGGCTGACGGGAGTTGTGTGATGGGCAAGCATAAGGAGGAGAGAAAGAAAACAGTTCACAATTAAATAACAGAAAAAGGCCCTGCATCGCTCTAACTTGGAGCAGAAAAGCAAGACCAAGCCCTGGAAAGGGTTAATTCCATCCAGGTAAGTTCTTTCAAAGCTGAATTATTATGAGGCACATCCCATCTTAACCGCAGACATCTTCAAATCCTTGACGGAAAGCTCTCCGTGCAAAGTCAGACTTGTTGCAAAGGACCTGCCTGCTCAGAGCAGCTCTGTGTCACCTGTCAATCCTGGAGCCGCCTCCAGGGATGGGAGTCTCGAGTTACGGAGAGGAACACTCTGCTAGAGCTGGCGACAGCTCGCAGCGCAGGAGGCATTGTGCATTCCTCCCCGAGCTAAAAAAAGACGGTTGGGCTTTGATCTATGGGCTCCGTCTGCACCACAGTGAGACAATGCAGAAGGCCCTTGGGGAGGAGGAGGAGGGGGGAGGTGGACTTGACAAGACATTCCCTAAACCAGTCTTCTCTTCAGGTCCTAGAATCAAAGGGGATGAGGGGGCGGGCATGGCACCGAGGATGAAAGCAGAGACGGAGCCTGGCAGAGGGGAAGATACCACAAAGAGCCGATCTGGGCCTCCTTCTAAGGCAGGGAAGGCTCCAGCAACATAGGACCAGATGGCTAAAGAGGATGGGAATGAGCCTGAAGATGTTTCTTCTCTTCCCTGGTTTGAATGCCAGCCAGGCCGATAGGAAATCAGTGCTGTCCATTGCTTGGTAGCCATGTACTTTATGCTTATGGGAACTGTAAAAACAGCCTCGCTGGCAGGCTCCATGGTTAGACCGGGGGTTGGATGGGCATGGAGACTGAACTCAACTCCTGGAAGCCTTGTCTGAAGCCAAGGAGGGGATGGCCACAGAAAGGAACCCCATTGCAGGGGCATTTTGGCACGCAAAAGTAGTTAATCTGGAGTCACAGCTCTGCCATGGGTGGGTGAGTGATGGAAAAGGTATCAAAACACAGGAAAGCCAGGGGACTTAATTTCTTGGGAATGCCTATCTGTTAGGAAATCTACCTTTCGCATCCATGGAAGACTCAAAGAGATGGGGACAAAAGGAGGGAGATGGGGATTATCAAAGCTTTTAAGATTTGCTGAAATAATGGTTACCTCTGTCCAGCTGTCAATGCCCTGTCTCTGCCTATCCCTTTAATCTCCTGTCTGGAGGAGGTGGCTACTTTGCTCTTGGAGCACCTCTCCTTTCACCACCGGGCACTGCTGAGAAGACCTCATTGAACCCCAGCCCCTTGTGTCACTATACAGTGTGACTGAACAAGTTAAACATCAGTACAGCTTTTCTGCTTTCTAGATGTCTAAGAGTAGCCTGAACCTCAGCTCCCTGCCTCCTTTGGTGCCCCAGAGTTACTGAAATACAGAATCTAGAACTGGCAGAAAAAAATATTTTTCTCCATACAGAAAACTTGCAAAGCAAAACTTAACCAAAACAGAAAAAATTCCAGATTTCATTCTTCCCCCACCTCCACCAGAGTTTTCAGCTACAGAAACTTTAATTAGGATGGCCACCTTGGAAGCCTGAAGCTTCCATAGTCCATTTCCCCAAGTCTTTAACTTTTTTCTCACTATTGTACGCACATTTCCCAGTATATCTCACTACCTGCAAGGTTACAACAGTATCTAGATGAGTTACCTGACTGGAGCCCTACTACGTGTAGCACTGGGGATACAAAGGAAGATGCAGTCCCTTCCTCCAAGGAACGGGGGATAGAAACGGATGCAGTGCATAAACAGAAGTTTGGGAAACTGAGGCAGGGAAAAGCTTGACAACTTGTCTAAAGCTGCACCGAGAACTGTGGAAGGAGAGCAGGTTTTCTGAAATCTAGGCCAATACTTTAACCACAGGGTCATCCCTCCTTCTGTAAAGCACTGAACCTTCATTCAACCTTCAGAACAGTTCCCATATATTTATATAAATGTATATGTACACACCTGAGACATTATTGCTTGGGAATCTTCAGGCCCTGGGCCCTATCCCCACCCTTCGCACTCATTAATCCTCCTTTTTTCCTTCCTCACATTCATAAAGAATCCCCTCCAGCAGGGAGGATTGGTCTTGGCTCCCTCCGCAGCCCAGTGCTGCTCCTTCTCTCTGCCCACGGGGCTGCTGAGAACAAAGCGCGACGCTCCTCTTTACCAGGGACACAGCTGCTCCCGTGATCCCAGCCCTTATCCCATCCAAGGCAGAAGCACAGATCCCCTGGGAATTTCTTCCCCTGCCACTATCCCCTCGGGCCATGGGTTCCTGCCTTCAGCCACCAGCAGAACCCAGTCTTTCATGTTGCTGCATAAACAAGGATGGTCTAGATGCAGGGAACGCTGCATATTTGAGAGGGGAACAGCTGGAGTGATGGAATGGGGCTCAGGGATGTGACTGTGCTTCCTGGTTCCGTCACTGGCTTCCTGCATAGCCTTGAGCAAATTCATTTGCCTTCTTTGTGCTTTGTTTGCATATCGGTAATACGAGAGATTTCCCACATGTTGTGTCCATTCTGGTTCCTCTGTTTAAACTTTCCAGGTTTGGGACCATCCATCCCCGGTCTCCAGCACTTTGCACAGGGGGGGTCTGACTCTCATTTCTAATATCAGACATCTTGATTTTCAGAAAGTTCCTAATCTGGGCAGCAATATGTAGTGCAGAATCCAATGCCAAAGCCACTACAGCCTTTGGGGATTGAGCTGTGGACTTTCTGTGCTAAAATCTGAGCTTCTCTGGTTGGAGGGGGTAAAGCGCAAGCAGTGCAATACACCATCCCCAGGGTTTATGATCCCCCTGATTTGCAAAGAGGCCCTGGGCTACAAGGTATTCATTCCAAGACTGCGCTTGCTCTTTTTCTCCCTCTCTCCTGAGCCTGCACCTACCTGCAAATGCAACTCAGCTAAATTGTAATTGGCAAACGAAAGTGAGCCAGCCCCCATATTTCTTTTAATGTTTCCACAGGAACCTGGGTGATGTCTTTCACATCATACATCGTGGGTGGCAGAGACCTAAATAACCCCCTTCAGCAGTAGAACATGTTCAAGAGGTGCCAGTGTTCCCTCTCTGACTCAAATTCATCTGCAGGATTTATAGCTTCAGACCTGTCAAGCTACAACACTAGCAGCCGCTCCATAGGAATCCCTAACCTGGGAAGAGTGTCCCATTACTTCCCCATACAGATGCCTCATTGTTTTGCTGTACAGGGTTCATTGTCTCTTCCCTTGTTCAACAAATATCACTTTCTGGAGGGGGTCTTATGCCTCACAAGTAAATGCCTTTAGAGTCTCCATGCAAACCTTTAAAGCCCTGGCATTCCTGTTGTGTCCAGTGGTGGTGATGTGGGATGGGATGCTCACATTCTAGGGAATCAGGTCTCTGGTTATGTACCTAATTTTAAAGACCCAAATTTGAGAATTAGGGCCAGCAAATACAATTTTCCAATCAGAGTACCTAATATTAAATACTGAAATCCAGGACTCCATGGCACAGAAAAAAAACCCAAACACATCAACTCTAGTAGGGCCAGGAATACATAGCATCCTCACAAAATTAGTTTTACGAGAAGGTATGTTTGGAGATCATATTGAGAGCCTCAAACCATTTTCTCTCCAAAGAGCTGAGTATTGACTTCTTGGAGTAACACTGTCCTTCAGTGCTAGTCAGAGAGTCAGGGGATAGATCAGACCTTGCTCCAGATATATTTTCTCACACAATTTAAAAACATTCTTTCACATCTCTCAAATTTCCCATGGAAATTTCCTTCACTTTCTGATGGAAAAAGTTGTTGACTTCCAAAAGTTTTGGAATTAAAATTTGTGGATTAGCAAGGAAATTTCCACAGTAAAAGCACACTTTAAAACAACTTTCCTATGGAAAGCTAATTCAGGTGGGAGTTTTCAGACAAATCTTGTTGTACATGCTGATCTGAAGGTGAAGGTCAGCAGGAGATGCCTGGAATACATTAGATTATCCAATTTATCAGCTGTTCCAGCCATTTCCTAGTGCATTTCTCCTTCTGTGCCAGTTCAGCTGTGCAATGTCCCACTAACACCAGCTCTGTCCACTCCTCAGCTCTCAGGAAGGGCAGCCTTGTGCAGAACACCCTCCTGCAGGACGATAGCCCATGCTGGGGTCCCTCCTGTCCCTTCTGCCCAAGAAGCAGGCACAGAGGATGCTGCAGTTAAACCCCATTTTCCAGGACTGCATAGCCTGTCTCAGTGCTCCTAGGGACCTTGTCATCAGACTCTATATTCAGGTTGGGACTGAGGCTACAGAGACATCTGCAAAGACAATGAAATGAGCAAGTACTTGAAGGCACTGTAACAGTCTGTATTGTACAGTCGAGAATGGCTGAAATGCCTTTCCATTTCAAATGCTTGGCACTACAACTGTTCAATGCATTTTCTTTCTTGATTTATTGTGATCAAATGAGAAACAATTAACAGTAAGCAATTAACAATAATATATAATGCTTGGAGGCAGAGACCAGAGCACTGGACAGGGACTCAGGACTCCTGTTTCCAGTTCAGTGCATGGGTATCGATCCTCTTTTACTAATGCTTTGAGACCTACCAATAAAATTGCCATGAAAGAGCCAGAGTTTAGCAATATCACCTTATTACTAGAGGACAGAGCACACACCTGATAACTACGAACTTCGAGGAAGTTGCACTTCAAACCCCGCTGCCCCCGCAGCTTCCTGTGGCCTGGGCTAAATCCAGGAAACCTCAATCCTACAAGGCTGAGCTCTGATCCAAAAAAAACCCCACTTGCATATGTGCCTGACTTTAAGTATAGATAGTCTTAATTATTGACTTAAATGGGAATTAAACACAAGTTTAACTTTAAGTAATTGCTTACAAGGCTTTTATCACATGCTTAAATACTTGGCCAAATCAAGACCCTAAACACATTGCTAAACAACTGCAAACCCCTCTGTGTGCAAGGAGCTGTAAGAAAGAAGTGGCTAGAATACACATGAAATGCTAAGCAGAGGGCATTAACACTTCTCAGAAAGATCCCCCGTGTTTTGTTGCACACTGTGCTGCTCACCAGAAGCACATCAAAAAGCACTTACCTGATCCAGCATTAAACCTCAGCTGCATTTTGTGTGGGAGCTGGCAAGGAATACTTTTGTGCAAGCAGGGACAGAAAGGGAGATGAAGGTTTCTTCAGGAAGAAGAGTGAGGAGTCAGGGAGACAGAATGCAACCACCCCTGGTGCAAAACAGCCTAGACAGTGGGGCTGAGGCCTCCTATAACTCCTATAGAATGGGCTATAATGACACCAAGAATTTTCTCACAATTCATCCAAAGCCAGATTACACAGGCTGCTGCAATAAAGATACCTGATAACCAGTCTAACGCAGGTGGGCAAAACTGATCACAGTGGAAATCTTGTCTTCATTTGCATTACTCCCATTTGCTTCCATGCAAGCAGGACCAGGAGGTTCCATTTATGTGACTACATGTAGTGACAATTTCAAGCCAAACATTTGCAGGATGATTTTGTAAGAACTATGTTCAAATTCTGACTGGAGAAAGAATAAGACACTCAGAACAGGGAATTACAATTCTTTATCTCTGAAGCCAAATTTACCAAATAACTTGAATACATAGAGATTTCCTTCCTGAACTTAAGCAATCTGTGAGTATCATGGCCAAGGTAGAGAAACCTGTGAAGAAACTCAAGCTGAACAGCATACGAGTTTTTAAAAAACTACCAGCCCTGGCCTCATTCTGCTCCCACTAAAGCCAGAAGTAAAATGAGAAAATTCCTACTGACTCCAATGGCAATAATTATGCCATCATTTTTCAAACCTTCAGTCCAAAGCTCAGGCCAGGCTTACCTTCCAGCATCTGTAAGCACATCGAGTTCATTCAGGAGAGAATTTGGCCTTGAGCCATCCTCTACATCAAGGCAAAACTCTCTCTCCATCCACATGGCATCTTTCCATTAGCTTCTGTGGGTGTGCTGCTTGCTGAGCCTTGTTGCACTGGTGCTGGCCATGCTAAAACGACTGATGTGCCCATTGGTGCTACAGACGAACTGAAGATACAGAAATGGACCCGGGAGGCTGAATCATGAGTGATGGCTTGATTTTATCTAAAATAATATTTATTTATTTATATTTTGCACTAGGCAGAGGACGGGTTTATTTTAGTGAATAGATCTGTACAAACTCAGACCACTGATTAGCCACATTTTTTGCCTCTAAAACACGAAGCCTAGCCTCTAAGTTCTGGACACACCTGGGTGTATGAATCACGTTTAGCAGGCGTAGCAGTGAGTAAAGGTCCTCTCTTTCCTTTTAGTCAAAACCATTTGCATTCTGGAACCAAGATCAATAGCTGCAGACACTGGAATAAATTGACAACTGTCTCTGAGATGTCGGATATCCTGGGATGCTGATCATGTGGTAGGAGAGGAAGTGGGGAATTCTTTGGGAACTGACCTCCCTTAACACATAGGCTCTCAGAGACTCTCCTAATTAGGGTAAGAGACTGCAAGCAAGACTTTAGCTAAAAGTAGGACTGTCCAACGCAGTTGTTAAGACATCATGAGCTGTGCCCCCAAACCATGGATTAGTTTTAAAGATTTATAAAAATATTACTTTTATTCCCTGTATTTGCATTGTGGCTTTTGAGCTTGTTGGGTTGATGTTTCTTCAGGTTTGCTCCACCGTAATGAGGGTTAGTAACATACTTCTCAGTTTTAAATGAAAGTTGAGCTCCCCAAGTCATCACACCACTCCAGAACCTGGCTCCAGAAGAAAATGGCAAATATCATCAGATGTGAGAGTTGGCAACACAATAAAGAACTAAATAACAGGACAGGATTCTAGACCCAGCAACGTCAAGGGGTGTTTTGTCATTAAATTTAATGGAGGTAGGATTTTGCTATGGGTTTCTTGGTCTCCAAAAATAAAGCAGCCTCCCATTGAACTCTGCAAGCCCCCACCAGCTCTCCTGAAGACCTGGGATGAAACAGAGACACAAGACTGCTGTGCACCAGCCAGTCTGCCATGCTGTAGCACTTCAAAGATGAGTTCATGCAGCGTACGGAGATGAATCAGGCCCAAGCTGAGCACAGAGCATCTGCCACGAGTAACTCTGAACGGTCTGTCCGAACTAAGTTCCACTTCTTTGGGTCATGCTTGGCTCAGCTCCTGACCAATCCCTGGTCCTACCAGACGCCTTCCCCTGAATCCTAGAAAGCTCCAGTCTCTCTGGGTTTACATATTCCCCAGCCACAGTAGCCTCCTCAGAGTAGGCAGGGTGCTTATTAACTGCAGGGGAATATCGCAATGGGAGAACTAAATTGTAGCCTTCAAGGAGACAGCAATCTATCATTTTGTTTCCCTCAGTCACCAGGGAGAGCACTGCTCAGTTCAGATGTGATTTCATGAACTGGATCTGCCTCCCTGTCAACGCCTTCTTGTTCTCCTGACCCGACACAGTTCCTGCCTCCCCACGTACTGCCAAGGCTATGTATTAAAGGATTAAAGGGCAAAAACCAGCCCTGCTCTGGGAGTGGGCAGCGCTAAGGAAATGACCAAAAAAAACAACTTAAAGTGACTCGCAGACAACCATGATGTTCTCACTGGGACAAGGACTAAACGTGTTCTACAGGGAGTGGAGGAGGCGCTGGTGGCTGGAGCAGGGGCTGTTGGCCAGGGCTTCTCGGCTCTATTTCCAGCTGTGGGTGGGAGTGTGAGATAGGAAGGGAATTGAGAGTCAGGATGTCGGACTCTGCTCCTGGCTTGGGGGACTTGCAGCAAAGGGGCCGGTCACCTGGTCCTTGGATCTTGTTCTCAGCTATCACTGCAACTGTCACTTAGTGGTTAAAGATGGTGATAAGAAGTGGAGACTCCTGGGCTGCATTTCTGGCTATCCCACTGCCTCACAACATGACACCGAGCAAATAGCTTCTGTTTCCACTCATCTCTGAAAAGGGGAAAATAAAAATGATGCTGTTCTGACTCATAGCTGCAGGACCACAGTTTAAATCACCAATTTTTGCAAAGTGTGTTTGTGTTCATTGGCAGAAAGGCACTAGATAAACACAAGATGTTAAGTAAAGAAACTTTGGTCACCCAGGTCCCATCCCAAGTCTGAGCTATCCAAAGCTGAGAAGTGCATGAAGCCAAGGAAGATATCAGAGGAGTCACGCACAACCATGAAAGACCGAAGAACTTTTTCTTTTCTCGTGTCTAGCTCTGTCTTAATAATGATTTATACCAGAGAGCAGTGGGAATTAAAGGATTGGTCAGGTACTCACAGCAGGTATATATCCAATAAAACTGCATGGTAATTAGAAAACAAAGAGCTATAAAAGAACCGTGTTCTTTCACTGCTTTCCAGCACAGGAAAATGTTTTCCTGCTTCATCACTGATGGGTTCCCCTACCTTCCCTGCTCACACCCTCTTCTTCCCCTTGAAGTATTCGCTTTATGATCTGGCTTCCGACAAATCGCAAAATCTGAATGTCCAGCCAAGATGAACTTTCTCAATTCTGCAAGTCTGTGTACAGAAAGAGCAAATTAAATTTCAACTTGTGCAGTTCCTGCCCCCAGGCCCTGCATGAGAACAGCCCCAAACTGGGCCTGGCCCTGTTTGAAAGGCAAACCTGATGAATTCAGTCCTACCCTGAATGAAGACTCAAACTGGGTGGGTACTGGGTGTATCCTGATTCCTCTGCAGACACTGAGTCTGGCTCTCACACAGACAAAGGATCAATATTGGACAGTGATTGGAGCTAAGAGAACAGCACCTCTGACCTTTCTTGCTGGTGGCCATGCCACCCCCTCTCCCAAACTGCAGCTGCACTAGTTGAGTGTTCAACCAAGCTGAACCTTCCCAATATGCATGTCTATTTGTAAAACCAGCAAATAAGTACCCTGTATGAACACCTGACAAATAATCCAGGAGAGGCTCCTGTCAGTTCACGTGGAGCCCATGGAGCCCCTGAACTCAGCAGGCAGTCACCAGGGGAAAATGGATCACGTTATTTTACAGTTTTCTTTTCCAGCCCAGTTTTCTCAGCAGGTGCAACCTACTGATTTCATATGAGCAAGGGAGGCAGGATTAGGTCCGCACAATGGCACTCTGCTAATGCATCTCATAGAACGGGAGATCCTCCTCATAGCCAGAGGCCCTTTGACTGGTCAGATGCAATGTTTATTCATTAGTATTACAATTATCTGTTGAACAGTAAAGTCTTGGATCTGCAGTCAGAGATAATGATCCCATGCTGCTGGCATTGCAAAAAGCCAAAGTAAAGACAGTGGCCATTCTTAATGTCAGATCACGAATGAAGGGCTTGCCCATCTCATGCCTACAGCAGTCAAGCCCTCCAAAGAAGAGCCCCAAATATGGTTCCCAAGAAGAGAAAATTTCTCTGTAGGTGGTACAACTCCCCTTCTAGGTTAACCTTAAACCAGCATTAAAGGTGCCACCTTTCTGAACCAGCTGTGATCACTAGCAATCCCTTAGTGGCAACAGAAGATGTTTCCACACTTAGCAGTCTTGGATGCTATCACAAACTTCCTCCACCCCCATTCTGCCTCCCAGAGCAGGGCGTGCAACACCTACACAGCCCATACAGCCCCAAGCTTAGATGCCAACTGTTTTTGCCCAGACAAGAGGAAAAGGAAGCGCTAGGAGCCTGTAAACGGGCAGGTCGTCACAGAAGGAACCAGGAACCATCCCTTCTCCTCTCTGCCAGCTGGCTCGGTGTTGTGGGTCCTGAAACCATGTTTAAGCCCTGCAACTCATTCTCAGAGCTGACATCACGGCATGGTAGCTCGACGCTGCACTGGGTTTGAGTGACATCAGGCAAATGCGTCTAAGCGGTGGCTTTATTACGAAGCAGCAGGTTCTCTGCCCCCAGTGCTTCCAGCACACGATCTGAAAATCAGCCCCTGATCTCATGTGTGGGGTTTGCAGCCAAAGCAGCTCAGCAGGCCTGGGTTGGGTCAGTCTCTGGCGGGAGATACACCGGGAAGAGTGAGGTGCTGCAGGAAGCACGGAGGGTGATTCAGTAGGTGGGGTTCTCCCCTCTGGGCAGTGCGAAACTCCTAACTCGGTGTGGCTCCCGGGACCTGCTCGCTGATATGGCCCTGTTGCTCTCTGTAGGAAAAGCAGTACCTGATGCAGCGCGTGGGCCAGGTTCCAGCTCAGCAGATGGCATGTTGCAGAGATCTCTCCTCTATTTTCAGTTTTCGGATCAGGTGTTACTAAACTGTTAGGCAGTGCTACTGCGCAAGCCTTCACCCCAGAAGGGTCTGCACGTCAGTGGTGCTGCAAGCATGTTTTGCAGCAGAGGAAAAGGATGATTTTGTGGATCAGTTTCTCAAGCAAGAATCAAAAAATCTGCATCACTATTCAGCTGTGAGGTCTATGGGAAACATGTCCTTGCTGTGTGCTCCAAAGAGCACAAGTGGGAGCGATCACGCTTTCTTGTCTTTTCTAGGGAGTTCTCAGGTGGGCAACTGTTTCTTGCAGTCTGTGGAATTTTTGTCAGAAGGAATCTCTGCTCTCAGCTTGAGCCCCTATGTGTGATCATCACACAGGTAAGAGGAATAGAAATGCAAAATGGGATAAGCTAGTATTGCATCATGCAAATATTCATAGCTGCAATTCTTGCCATAATTAACTGTTATGTTTTAAGTCCACTTTGTATCTTATGCTAAGCCAAAAATAATATTTGGAGATGGATTTCTTATGAGGAACATGAAAGGGGACGAAGATGCAGCCTTTGTTATTATCTCCCAAAGTGTGGTGCAAACTCTAGATGGTGGGAAGCAGAGCAGCTGTATATACCCTGACACTTCCACTGCACTGAAGTTCAGCCCTGGAGATACCCTGCTCTTCCAACCTTGCATGAGGGATTTCACAATTCTTAAGACAGTTAAAAGAGTCCTCTCCTCTTTCTAACCTTGCAAAAGATACTGGCAGGGACAGGGTTAATTCTGGGATGCCTGGGAGCCCTTGCTATCTGCCACATGGCAAAGTCGAAGAATGTGCAAGGAGATGGAAGTAACCCCATGCAGCTCTGCATGTCTCTGCCTCTGCAGGGTTTGCTCTCACTTGCTCTTTCTCACACACACGCATGTACACACACACACACACGGAAACCCGGAGCCCGTACGGCACCGGCTGGGCCCAAAGAGGAGACGGGAACAGGGCGAGGCCCATCTCGCAGCAGATTCTCCTGCAGACCTGCAGGCACCTTTCGAAAACCACAAAACGGTAACCAAATAAACAAGCGGGGCGTCTCCAGCTCACCACACCCCCACGTACCCCTGCGGGCACTCCGGCATCCCACGGCTGCCAAGTCGCTGACGGAGCTGGTAAATCAGCGAGGAGCCGTGGAGTGCCAGCGCTGGGAGGGGTGGTGGGTACGGTGCTTTTGACAGTCAGAGGTAGGAGGGTGGGCTGGGAGGAGAAGACGGCAGGCTGTTTGGTACGGCTCCCTGCTGTCCTAATAGGAGCTGAGCCATCTGTCCTCAGGCGTGTGCATCAAAGGCTGACACATCAGACAGGTGAGTGCTCCGGCTCCCTGCTTGCACAGTCTCCCACACACCGCCTCCACCGTTCCCCCAAAATGTCCCAGCCCTCTCGCGAGCTGCCACGGCCCCAGCGGCATGGCAGGAGGAGATGCTGGTGGAAAAACAGGCACAAGAGGATGTGTTGGTCCGCAGTAAATCTCAGAGTTGCGCTTCGTGGTGCCTGCTAGAGAAAATGGCATTTGCACCCCAAAGAAAGTTGCAAGGACTAAGGGTCTGGTGTGACTGTGCTGTAGGCAGGCATTGGTTTGATGTAAGGGGGTAATCCCTAGGTGTCACGCTTGCTGTTCTACTCAGCACACATCCTTGGCACTTCCCACTCCTGAATAGGCTTCCACGCTCCTTCTACATCCAGTTTGGCTTCATCTTTTTGTCTAAGCCACCAACAGCAACCATAGACAGTTTGTCTGTGCAGGAACACCAGCCTGCAGTTCCATTCATTAGTTCAGCCTCTCTTTGTCTCTTATGACCCTCCTGGAGTCCTCCTAACTTGTTAATGTTTTGCATTTTCCTAATTAGGGCTTTGCATTTTCCTAATTATTTGTAAAGGTTTATCTTTGCCCTTTATCAGCATACAAAAGAATGCAAAGAAGGGAAGCTAACCTGAGGCCCAGGCTAAAATGAAAGATGGAAGTTTCCCTGTTGATTTCAGTGAGTTTGGGACCAGGGATTAGCTCAGACAGGGGAAACAGCCCATCTGCCTTTGCACAGAGAGACTGTGGAGCTGGGCACTCAGAAAAAGAACAGAAGAGAGTAATTCCGTTTCAGTTACAATGATTTGAGGGCTGTTTGTCATGATGTCAAACAAAAGACAACTTTCTCCAGGGAGGGAGCATGATGCATCTTTCACCTGCTGCATCTGGGTTGCCTGACACCATTTCAGCTTTCTCTGCAGCCGGAAGACTCCTAAAAACTCAGAGGTGCAAAATGCAGAAAACAACACTGGAAGTTGTTCTGCTGCCTAAGCTAGTCTCCACCCTCCAGGCTCTGATCACCTCCACCCCTCTGATGTCCCTGCCCTTGTTTTGTCCCACAACCCCTCTTGCAATCTCCTCTGTGCCCTGCCTTCTCTCCTCCCTTAATGTTGCTGACTAGACATTATGGTACCTCCGATGCCTGGAACTAAGAACTTCTTTCCATAGCTGTGGAAATGCCCCTTGTTTTCCAGTGTGTCCCAACTATTGAATAATCAAAGCCACAGTTCTCGTTTTAGTAGTAGCTATTAGAACTAATGGTGTGTTGCAATAATGCCTAGGAGACCCAAACACAGACATTGCTGCTGCCTATAAGCAAAGCAGAAAGGCAGTCCTCGAGAGCTTATGACCTCAGATGACATACTTATCAATTTCATGCATCAATGGCATCCTAGGAGCAGAAACAGGAGCAGGAATCTCACTCAGACTAAACTTGTGAGAGGCTGCCGAGCCTCCTCTACAGTTCAGTTTTCCTACTGATCGCAAGGAAGCAAAAAGGGCCTTTCTCAGTGGCCATAAATTACAGTGAGCAATGTTATTCTTAAAACTGCCCTGCACTGTCTCTCTGGCCTTTGCAAAATCTTTCCCAGCCCAACTCCCGCCTGTTTTCTTGCTAGAGATTAAAACCAACAAAAATAACAAACATCTCCATGCCAAAAAGAGAACTATTGATGAGTGCTGTGCAGCAGCCTGGCTCTGGGTGCAACAGACACTCAGCAATGTGAGCTGTAAAAACAATCATATCAGCCTGGACCAAGGGATCCCTGGATGCTGGTTATATTCTCTCAAGGATCAGCAGTTGATGCAAGGAGGGGAGGAATACGCCTGTGTGGAGCAGTCCTTCCCCTTGTACACCCTCTCAGCTTCTTCTGCTTTATTTTTGTTGTTTTAAATATGTGCCTGATAATTGCATTAGGTACCCCCAACTTCTTGTGGTTTTGAGACAAACATGATTTTGTAGACCTTTCTCATACCTTCTTTCAAATCCCTTCTCCAAGCAGGAGACTTATTTTGCCTCTTCCCATATGGAAGCCACTTCCCAGCTCCAGTCATACTGGTCACCTTTTAGTCATAGCAACAGCCATTACCCGACTTGTGCCTGTCAGGACAGCGTGCACATGCCGTTTGTATTCTCTGACTGTTAAGGAGCAAATACACTACCAGCAATTTAAAAAACAGCTGCATTTCATAGCTGCTGCATCTCTTTTAAGGAAGCAAGTTCATTCCACAAGCAATTATAATACAACTAACATAAGATAGCCCCAAGCTATACAATCCAGATCAGGATATGTCCATGTTCAAGGGAATGAGGTCTTTGGCTTGAGCCAGTCTTTAACAGTAAATATACTGGGATTAAATGAGTAAGCAAATATTGAAGCATCTTTGGTGGTCTCAGGGACAGTGCAGATCAGGCTCATGGGAAGACATTAGTTAATCAATACATCGATGTTTGGTTTTGTAAAAACAAATTCAAATCAGTTTCAGGCTCATCCAGACCTTCAAAATTCAAATGAGCACAGAGATTCACCAGCCTTGCCTCGACATTGGTGGAACAACCTCCAAAATACTGTTGACCTTGATGGGAGAGGCAGGAAGTTTTCCTTTGGGTAGGGCCTGTCTTTTGCATGGCTGCATTCAGTCTTTCACATGGAGGTCTATGCCAGCCCTTCTCAAGGAAGCAATGGAGGACTGGAAAATGACAATGAGCTTTCAGCCCCAGTTTCAAGAAAATTGGAATATGATGACCTTCCAAACCCAAACTATCACTAGTTGCCCCAGCAGTCCCAGGTTAATGGGAAAAGCTGGGATAAACCGAAATTGTTGGAATGCCAGCTGCTAACGAAGATCATTTCTGCATTATGCAGTGGTAC
The DNA here is from genome assembly GCF_964188355.1 of Buteo buteo. NCBI lineage: Eukaryota > Metazoa > Chordata > Aves > Accipitriformes > Accipitridae > Buteo > Buteo buteo. The sequence goes on from NC_134179.1 coordinate 43,574,662, forward strand.
TTGTGGTGTTTCTGGAGACAAAAAGCCAGAAGGCTGCAGTTCACACACATATGTCTTTGCTCCCTCCAGCTACCCCTCACCAGCCCTCAAAACAGCAGTGTGTCTGCCAGACAATTGCATGTTTGAGCACTGCTGATGGTAGACTTGGTGATTAAGGTGGTGGTGAGGGGGAGGAGGGATGTGCAGTTGTCTAGGACTATGTGGCTCCAGGAGGGTTTGCCAGGGCACAATCAAATTACTTCCAAGCCAAAAGAAATTGGTCTATAATCAGGGAGACACTCGGCTGCAGCTGAAGGAGAGGATAAACATCCAGGTTTGTGATCTCCACCAAACAAAGCAAGGGAGGGAGGGGCCCTTGCAATCCTTGTTTGCCATCACGAGCTCCTGGTCAGGTAGAACATGGACTTTTCCAAGCCCCAACGAGACCCCATTTTGCTCAGCCTCCTCACTCCAAGAGCAGCTGGTGCCAGGTGCTTCAGAGCGGTGGCTTTCAATCTTTTCAGGTCCATGGATTACTGTCAGTTTTCAACATTTCTCACAGATGAACAGGTGCTACCAGTGCTCAACAGTCAGCATGTCTAAAGGTGCTCACACTGATGCAAGAGCAGGCTTGGGGTGTCCTGGTCTCTGTTTCCTTTGTTCTTTGTATTTACACCACAGCCTGCAGCTCAGCCTACGAAGAGAAGAGTGTAGTCCAGCACTTTTGCATTAATCTCGGGTTTGGATGGCCCCACTTTATAGCCTGCTGTGCTACAATCATCTGTGCCACTTTGGGTGAGTGATGTAAAAGAGAGCCCAGACTGAGCTCAGAGAGGCAGGCCGAGGACAGCAACATAACCTAACCTCAGACTTTGTGGTCACAAGCAACATACAAAGATGTAAGGTAGATAAATGAGTCTACAGGGAGGCTGTACAAATGGAAGTAGGAGTATAGCATGCTAACAAGAAGATGTTGTGAGCAGGATCTCTTTCAAAGCATTGCAACCAGTGAAGTCACCTTGCCTATACCCAGAATAGTTTCAGGGAGCAATAGGAGCACTCAGCCTGCTGAGAGATGATAGGGAATGTGTCCATCCAAGGGTGGCAGGTGGTCCCAGGCCACTCTGGCCAGAGGATGGAGCTGGTCAGGGTCAGCCAGATTAGGGAGAGATCCCCAATTCCTTCCAATTGATGAGGATCTTCTTGACACAGTCTGGTATTGCTCGGGAGTGGAAACAGCTGGTTGCACATGCACAGGCCACACCAGGGGTGTGCTTGGGCACTCGAAGGGTTAATAAAATATTTGGTAGATGGTTTCTGGGCTTTCTTGGGTTTTTTTTAAAGCTTTCATTCATCTCGTTTCCTTGTCCCCCATCCACTCCCACCTTCCCATAGGGCCCCTAGGGGAGAGCTGCTAGGGAGACTGAACTCTATGGTATGTGTGTGTGCGTGTGGCTCCTGGCGACGAGGCTGGGTGGTAAAATCACTTCAAAGGGGCTGCAGTACCAGTGAGCTGCAAAAGGGTGTAATTACCGCCCTGGCTGAACCACCCTCCCAGGCTGTTTGAAGTAGCTCAGAGCAGAGCGGCATCAAAGGGGAGCGCCTTGCAGGAGCTGGAGAAGGAGGGTAGGAGCCACTGCAGGCACATCCCATAGTGTCAAGAAGAACAAACCTACAGGCATTTTACACCTGCCACCTCAAGCACTCACTGAACATCAGGATCTCTTGCCTCTGATCCTGGGAACAGCTTCCAGGCAACTCTGCCAGCACAGGAGAAGTGGGGCAGGTATCTTCACCATGTAGAGGTTAAGATTAAGAATTTAGGATTAAGGCACTGGGAGGAGTGCCCTGAAAGGAAGATCCCACTGCACCTAGGAAACGCAAATAGAGCTTGCATTTGGTGAAGTAGACCAATTTTCTATCACATGGGAAATGATGTCAAACCATTCCTCTCCAAACTACATCCCAAACCAGAGAAAAACATGTTCTTGATCTTTGGAAAAATACAGATTTTGGATATCAAAGTTACTTTCCTTGGAAGCATCTCATGTCAGAACATCAGAATGTAATATGATACAAGGCATTATGCAATATATACAAATATAAAACATTGCTATAAATAAAATATATTATTAAAATGGCATTTTTTATAAAAATCAAATTAAAATGAGGTCAGATACAATAAAATCAAGATGAAGCATCTTGCAGTAAAAATATAGTTGAAATCAGGAAAATGTTTCAGTACTGATGAAATGCCTATCTTATAAGCCCTTTAGGTGGATGCAACTAAATTCCAGCTGGTTAAGTTGCTTAAAAACTATAAATCATATATGATCATAGGCCTCCCATCCACACTTACTCAGATGTCATCAGTCTAGCCAGGCAAAATGGCAAAGCAATCCTGAGTGTTTCTATAAAATTAATTACTAATAGACTCCTTTTTTCTTCCTCGTCAACTTACAGAATGCACACTAGATGCTGGTTTTGAGAGTTTTTTCTACTTTATGATGGTGAAAAACTTGTTCGCTTGACATTGCATTACAGAAGCTACAGATTCAATAGGCTGATTTCCAAAAAGAAGAGTTGTAAGACAAATATTAAACCCCGCAAGACTCCACTAACACTGCCAGAGCTGCTGGAAGTCACCCCCCAAAATTCCCCAGTCCAGGCTCAAGGTATCTGACTGAAGCCCAAAGCATGATGTGAAACCTGAAACCAGGAAAGTTCAGCCCAGTTTCATGTTTTGTAACTGATGTTGCACAGCTTTGGCTAATGCTCAGCCACATGGGTTCTGTGCTTGATGCATCCTTCTCTCCCCTGCCCCAGAGCAGTGGCTGAGGCTCCCTCTGTGCATTCTTGAAGGCATCCATGCTTTCCTCTCCGGGGCAATGGTAAATGGCAAACCTAATTCTTCAGCCCATGATGTAAGCAAAGAAGTATAGGAAGTGTTTGGCCCTAAGAAACTGAGCATTAAATGTCAGTATCACTTCATCTCCTCACTGTCATCATCCTATGGGTGAGTCATGCCAGTTGCTAAATAAAACGTGAATTGGCAAACTGAAATGGGAATATGAATGTGGCTGGTAGTGATGACTCAGTGAAACTCAGCCCAGCAGTCACTGAGGCACTGGTGGGCTAGTCTCCATGTAGGAAGCATGCTTGAGGGTAACCCTAGGGGGATGTTAAGGGAAAAAAACCTCCTCACGGTTGCTGCTTGACTGTGTAAATTTATGGCACAGTAAGTGGATTTTATGAATAAATAACTACTGCAAATTGTTAACAAAGAAGGTAATTAAGTTACTACACGTTACCAAAGGATGTGGCAAATTGGCCATCTCTTGGAGTCTTTATGGCTGGAGTCAGCAGACGGCGCTGTCCCACGTTGCCTTACAGGTTTGTTTCAGTGAGCTCTACTCAGGCATGTAAACACTGCTCAGGCTTGGCAAAACGCTTGGCTGTTGTTTCATGATGCTAATTCTTTCCAGGAGCTGTTGTAAATAGTAAAATCTCTTGCTCTCTCTGTTAATCATTCCATCTAGAGTCAGTCTGGGGAACAGAACTGCCCCCTGAGAAGCGAAGGCATAGAGGGTTTCTTTTGGTGCTCTTTTTGCACAGCTCTGTCCCAGGACTGAAGGGTCCAAGGACAAGGAAAAGCCAAGAGTACACACTTCCCTAATGTCATGCTGTAGACATTCCTCCCAACTGGCAGCCACCTGCAAACATCTCCTACCAGTCAGCAGAGGGAAGTGAGTGTAAATCAGGATGAGACTGCCCCACAGAAAATCTCCAGTCTGGTTGATAACCTTACAGTTTTAGGGGTTCAGCTCTTCAGCTCAAGCCATAGCACCCTACTGACAGCTCATTAACTCCATCAAGAGGAAGACGAAGGTCTCATTTCTTGTTCTTTAGTAGATGTTTACCCCATCCTTTAGGCAGGCAGTCTTGCCCACAATTGGCAATCAATAAGCCACAATTGGCGGTCTTGAAGTTAATCCAATTTTCAAGCCGGTGCAGCCAGGCTGGTGTGAAACCAAAAAGGTCTTTGCAAGTGTTCAGTGTCAGCTTGTCTCTGCTGCCACCAAAGGAGAGGCTACTGGAAAACCTCCCACTGACTTCAGTGAGAGTTAAATTAGGGTACTGCTGAGAACTACCAAAACCACTATCTTTTAGTGATTTTGCTTGTCTACAAGATGACTATACAATAGCACTGGACTTGGAGAGTGGATATGGCTTAGGACAACCTCTGTATTCAGGACAAATCCCTGCATTAAATAATACCTTATTCACTTGCAAATTTAAAACTAGCTCAGGCAGTCTGAGAATGCCAAAATATCAAGGATATTTTCATTTCTGAGAGAGAGCAGTTTAATCTAAAGGATTTGATGCAACTGCACTGTGTATGTATTCCACAAACCCACTGATCTTGTACTTCTTACATGCAGGGAACTTCCCCAACAGTGCATGGGCAAAGCAGTGACAGGGTATTGAAAAAGAGATAAGGCAGGCAAATTGACTGACCAGCTGAGAGGAGTCCAGTATGCAGTGAAAATTTTGTCCCAATCTAGCCTGTAAAGCCTGGCCTTTCAGACAGTCTGGAAATCCTCTGAATGACAGGAGAGAAGCAATTTGAAGCCAGAGTCATACCTGCGGCACGCTACTGAACTTGCCCATATGAAGGTGTGCACACACACATACATACACACACGCATGCATCTCCTCCTGCCTGGCAGCAACACACTGTCTGGCACTCAGCCCAGCTCGTAAATCAGGGGCTGCAATAACAGCTGAAGAACAGCATTTCTGACAAGCAGGGCAGTATTTATGAGCATCTGCAGCCCTCCTTCACCTCCTAATTTGGACATTGCCCTTATTAAGCATTCCTCCCTCCCTCCAGCTTCCAAGTGAATGGGGGAGCTCCCAGGGGACCTGAGCTGAACTCCAGGGAAGAGCAATGCTTGCTACAACCAGAGCTCAGAGAAAAGAGTCAGCAAAGTATCTGAGCTTGCTTGTTGTGGAGCCTGACTCCAGAGGAACCCATCAACACAGAGCACAGCCAGCCAGACCTCCAGTTGGTTTCAAAGCTGCTGACTCAGACACCGATAGATGCCATCAAAAGCTCCTTCGCTAGCACCAGCCTTTCTCCCCTGTGCCACCTCATCCAAGCTTTTTACAGTTTCAGTATCACCTTTTCCAAGTTTTGGCCTTGCCACCCACCTTTCTCTCACTAGTTCTTGAGTTTTCTCACCAGCCTTATGGGTTTGATCCCTAGATTGAGGTTTCTTATACAGATAACTGCCCTGGGACACAGGTCTGGTGCTGGTTTGCCCATGTACACTATGCTGCTGCCACTTACAGACTATTCTGAGGCTTTATGCAGTTCAACATCTTTCATATGGAGATGAATTTAATTTGCATTGCCAGAGCTGGAGACCAGCATTTATCAACTGATCTGTATCTGTGTTGTTTAGTGGGGTTATGGTTCTGCCCATAGCTGTTTGTTGAGGGGAAGAGGCCATTGCGCAAGACACAGAGTGGAGAGAGTCCCCATCTAAAGAACTTGGGTCCAGATTCTTGGAAGGCACGTTTTGCCTTCATGGGGTAATGGGAAGTTGGAGCCCAAGCACACTTGAAGATTTGGGCCTTAGAAAGAACAGTGAAAAAGCTGAGTTATTACCCCATTTCACAGGTAGGAACTGGGCATCGGGATGACCTAGAGAGTCCACAGCAAAGCTAGACTTTGGAACCAGATCTCCTGAATTCAGCACAATACCTTAACCACAAGAGACTTTCATGCTGCCCATCTGCACAGGATGAGCTAATGCCCAGACTCTGCAGCTATCCAGGGCTGCAGCTTGCTGGCAGAAGCAAGAGAAAACACCCGCCGCCCTCCCCAGCACATTGATCCGCTCTGCTCCTGGGGGACTGGGAGCAAACAGGCCCCCTGAGCATCTGCTGGGATCCTTCCTGACATGAGCTTTTTTCCTGTATCGTGCCTGCTACTTTTCAAACTCTCTCCTCAGCTGCTGTGGAGGTGTCACAACATGCCTGTGTCTGAGCCCTTGGAGAGAAGGGTGGAAGAAGGGGAGACTGTGGTAAGCTAGTGCTTACAGCTGTCTCCCGCTGGCTCCAGCACTCACACATCAGTACAGCCCTTTCCTGGGGGTGGTTAATCCACACACACACAGAGAAGACCACATTAGCCTTGCTGAGAGCTTCGTCTCACAACCAAGATAACGGGTTTCAGGAGAGGAGGGGTGTGCAGGGGGCTGGTTCGTGGTAGGGGGATTGTTTCATGTTCTCTCATTCATTTCCCTGCTCGTCTCTAAAGGGCAGGCAGGAGCCTGTAATTTGTGGGGATGAAGAGGCTGGTTCCTTGGGCGGTTAGAGCCTCGGAGACTGGAAGTTCCTCCCCAGAAGTGTCTGCCACCACAGCTCTGGGCTTGGGTTACTTACTGGGAGGTCTTCAAAGCAGAAGAGTGGAGGTGGGGAGCAAAACAGAATTGTCAGCCCCTTCCTCTACTGCACTGGTTGTCACAGCAAATTGATCCTAGAGAGAAGGGAGCCAAGGCAGCGTGGCCTCCCCTGGAAAGCATGCACCACAGGCCTGTGTGGTCCTCGAGAGCTGGACCTGCTCACTGGCTGGGTCACTGTCACTTGGTTTTGGGCAAAATTGTAGGATAATATTGGAATAGTTAGTAACGCTACTGTTCTTTGCATTGCAGAGGCACTTACAGGCCCTCAGCTAAGAGACTGGCCCTACCTTAAAGACAAGACATGAAATGGGAACCTGGAAAGCAAACCATCTGAGCAAAGCACAGGGAGAATGAGGTGCTATATCTCCTGAGTCCTAGGCCATTACCTTCCCTAGTAAGCTGCACCATCTCCATCCCAGGAAGGCAGAGAACTATAATAGGACACACAGCTGCAGAGCCTTCATTTTTCTCCCCTGGAAAGGACTGGAGGCCAAACTAGGTGAGCCACCCCCAAGGCTGACCAGGAGGCATTATGGTAAGACCATTCCTGAGTCAATGACACCTCCTCTGCAGCATCCACTTGGCTTGGCTCTGGGTCTTGCCTGGAAACTGGAATTGAAACGCTGCTTGATCCAGTGAGGGTTAAATCAACATATTCCTTCCTGTGCATCTCCCTATTTCCTCCAGTGGGAAAGTTGTCCCTTTTCTTCTCCCCAAAGTACAGAGGCCTTGCAATCTGAAGGGCTCCAAGTGTGCGGAGCTGTCATGAATGAATACACTCTCTAGTCACAAGCGCAGACTTTCTGGCATGTTCACAACCTTGCCCTTTAGCCTTTTTCACCAGACGGTGGGCTGTGTGGCCAGGCTATGCGTTTCCTATCTGTATTTGCTCCTCACAAAGCAAGGATGATAGTAGTTCTAGTCCGACCCTTGCACCTCTTCCCAGAAAAGAAGAAACTTTCTCACTGGGAAGAGAAATAAATGTTTCATTTTCTGTGTTTTTCTGGGAAAGCATCCAGACACAAGGAAGGAGAAAAAAAAAACAACCAAGTCCCAATATTCCCTGTTTCAGATCAACTGGAAAAATAAAGTTCATTCTTGGAAAGAGAGCAAAGGAAATGGTTTAATCTAAGACTGGTTCCAGTTCCAAACTGGTTTTGCTTGTGCACACACTGAGCCCCTCCCAAGTGCCCTGGTAGTTTCCCAGGGGAGGGAACCTCTTTAGAATCAGCAGTGTAATTCAAGATGGGTCCTGCTGCCCCAGAGCTGTAATTTACCCTATGTACTTCAGACATGAGTGTCCTTAGAGCCCAAAAAATCATCCTTTGATACTGTTGGGGTAGAGCACCATGCTGGTGGTGGTGGGAACTGCAATTGCTAGAATGAACCAGGACAATTTGGGGTTCCATATCCATCTGTGGCAATTAAAACAACATCAGTGATACACAGTCCTCGGAAAAGCCAAGGGAATTGTAATGATCAAATGCACTCATGCTCTCACAAGGCCTGTGAAACACAGAAACAGGGTCCAACTCCCCTCTCATCAATGCCAATATAAACCTGAAGTAAATCCACTAAAATTTATACTGGCATGAGTAAAAGGAGCTTCCAGCCAAGTAACTTTTCCTGTCCTTGACAGCAGGTTTCTCCTTCACTGAATTTTTCTGTCATGGCTAAAGCATAGCACTGTGAACTTCATGCAGCAATGCCCTGGCAATGTCAGGAGGACCCTGGCAGAGCAAGCCTCCCCAAGAAGAATGTCACGGAGTTTAGTTTGAAGATCCACATAGTAATGATATATCTGTGCTACCTGAAGATCCAGAAATGCAACAAAGCTGTCAAGAGAGCTGTGTTCAGAGGTAAATGCCTAATGAAAAACTCACAGCTGGGACTCCAGGGGCCTTTGCAGCAGAGCTACCTTGCATTGCATTATAAAATTTTCCTTACCATCAGCATCTTCCCTTTAGCTACCACCTAAATTTTGATGCCAGTGACACTAAGACCAGTAACATGGCATCAGCCTCACAGCCCCGAGAAACAGCAAAACTGCTGTCAGCTGCAGTGGGCATCTCAGAGGAGTCCATCACAGTGGTGCAACTGCTTGTCCCTCCAGTAGACCAGTAGGTTTCCACCCCAATAGCTGCTAGATTCATGACTAGATCAGCTCCAAGTGTTATTTGTTGGTTAAAACCAGAGACGAAAATTTCCAACTGCAATTGCCCTTCCAAGCAGTAGAAGCAAGAACTGTAGGATCAGGGCTACAAGGCAGCTTAAATGCCATGATGCCAAGACAGTACCCGAGTTGGTCATGTCCCTGCCTCTGCTTTGTATTCCTGCCAGCTCCCGTGACCAGCCTGCTCTAACGCTGGCGACCAGAGGCCTAGCCACAGTAAGCGCCTGTCTCTGGAGGGCCCTCCCAGGAGGAAATGTGGTTTCACAGTGGCTGCTTGTCCGTGGGATCTATTTGGAGACACGACCCCGCCCTCCCAAGGGCTTGATGGATGACCAGCCAGGAGGATAAAAGGCTTTCCTCTTAAAGAAGCCCAGCTAAATATAAACCCTTGTTGGCTTTAATGTGTCTTGAGCACTAACTAAAACCATCTGCAATGGTAAATCTGCTATCCCCGGGCCCAACCATTGTCTCACATGCAGCTCCGGACCCTGGAAGCTCCAGAAGCCTGCAACAGGCTAGGCTGACAAAGATGGGAAAGGGACAGAGATGCAGCCCAGGTCGGGATGCAGCAGGGACTCTGGGCTGCTCCAGGCTCCGCAGTGTCCCGTGGGAGCTAGCTACAACACAGGGCACTCCCAAGGCAGTTTAAATTCATGCTGAGAGTAAGGGGCTGGTTTAGCCTGAATATGGCTTGGGGGAATACAAAAGCAGCTCAGCACCTCTTCCCTTTCTCCCCTTGTTTCTGCAGAGGCTGTTTGCTTGGGAAGCAGGTTAGAGTCTACACTGGGTCGGCCAAAGTTGAAGTCTTCTGGCAAAACAAAGTGGAGGGACTCCAGCATTGACTTCCCCCTGCAGCTCAGCTCAGCAGTAAGGGGTTTCCTAGAAGTCAGGGCTGACCTAGTGAGTCTGTTAGAGGAAATCTGTAGAGGAATCTGGGGCTAATAAGCATTTATCAGCCCTGAGGTGCAGTACAATGAGAAGTCTGGTTTAGCCAAAAGCAGCTAGGAGAAACCTGCCTCATTCTACCAACAGCTTGTGGAGATAATTGTGGTGGAATGAGTATTCTTACTGCAGTGACATGGGAAAGACCTGAGGATGGACAGTTAGGTAAGAGCCCTCCCAGGGCTTGGATATGACTGGTCTGTGGTGGAAGGAAGCTCTCATGACCTCTTGCTGCTGTCCAGAAAATGTTCTGTCCCTATCACACTGTTATTCAACCCACGAAGGGCTAAGCAAGCCCAATGCCAGGTCATATGAATACAAATGGAAAGTGAAGGGACTTGCAAGTTGCTTTAAAGAAAGAGAAACTTCATTTTCAGTGCAGGTCTGTGGAACTAGGACAACCACCAGCTTCACTGGTGCTCCAAAGATGGAACTGGGCCCACCACTAAAGCCATGAGTCTCCACACATTTAGGCATCCAACTTGGTTCTTTAGTGCAAACCACCTGAGGATTAGACCCATCTGGGAAAGTAAGAGGTCCACAGTCCACAGATCCACCTGCTTCGCAAAAAGACCAAACGGCACCATTCTTCCGTGCCAGCCACAGCCCAGTCCACCCGCTCCCCCTGCCTTCCTTGCCCCGCTCTCCCCACCCTCAACCACCAAAGTGACTGGCGCTCTCGCAGCCTCATGCAGGGAGAGCTGTGGTCTGCGCTGTGCCAGGGCTCCCTGCCAGCCTTCGCCAATGGCTCCTACGCCTCTGAGCCCAGTTTAGAAGCCTCGTTTTACTGCTTCCCAAACACAGCGGGTTCGGCTCAGTGCACCTTCTCCGGTTTACTCTGCGGAGGATGCAGGCTTGAAATAGAAAAAGGAAGGGACACCTAAAAATAAAACATAATTACAGAGGGAAAGGGTGTTTGGAGTTCAGAGCTCTTGGCCTTGCTGGTAAGCAATAACTGAGGCTCCAGGCTCGCTGTTCCTATATAGATGGGCAGATTTTAACCTCTCAGGAAAGATCCTAGATACCAGTAGCTGCCTTGAGCCCCAAAAGCCCAAATGTGCCTGTTGGGAAGCCTTGTGGCAGTCAGAGATACAAGCAACCCCTGCTAGAGCTCTGTGAGGTGTCTGTACCAGCCAAACGCACACTGTCCTGTCCTGAGTGAGCGGAGACCTCACTTCATCCCTTTGGGACACCTTCTACAAGTAGTACAGCAGGCTGCTCTTGGAGTGTCCCAAGATAACAACCCAGAGCTAAAGTAGGGTGAAAGGATGGGCAACAGCCTTAGCAAGGTTTATCAATACTGCCCTTGGGATGGACGTACCTGCCTCACTCCCTCGATTGACATGTGTGGGGTATGAAGAGTTTCTACCAGTTTCTGGGGAACATAAGAGCAAGCCATGGGCTGAATCTGAGGCAGCTAGAGTCCTCTGCTCAGTGCCTGTCCTTACCCAAGCCTGACAGAGAACCAAAGGTCCTGAAAGACATTTCTCTACTCATGTGCAACCACATCTGGTGAAGTAAAAGCTCAGTGCCCAACTGGCTACTCCATGCAGGGAAGGGGTTTACTGAGCCCCTGACCCCTCCAATAACCTGCAGGATTAAGGAGTTCAGACTTTTCAGGGCAGAGGGCTACAGCAAGGAGGACAGAAGCAGCAGCCTATGCCTGCCACCAAAACAACACACTAAAGGGATTTCCCAGTGGGGGCCCAGATCCAGCCCTGCTGGTGTAAGCAAATGTGATTCCACTGAGCTGAAGAGGAATTGGGAATTTGCTGTCATCTGTGAATGTTGCCTATAGAGCTAACATACAGTTACACCAGGACCATGTTTGGCCCTGAAGCCTTGGATACGAAGATGAAAAGGCAGCACAGAGGCTCCTGCTTCTAAGGATCACAGCCAGGTGCAGGGCAACAAGAAGTTTTCAGCATTTAAGTCCTATTTGCTACTACTCTGTTATAATTTAGATATTGTCCTGCTACCTAATTGTCCCTCTGAGGTAGTCCAACCACCAAAACTTAATGAATGTCTTTCTCAGCATCTAGTCCCATCTCCTTTTTACAGGTGATGAACTCTAGGGGGGAAACAAGTGTCTTTTTCAGTGGGTGACAAGAAAAAGTAATCCTGAGGCCCTTTGTCTGCACTGATTGCAAATCCACACTCCTTCCTTCTCCCGCTGAAATGAATCCACCTTTGGGATGAAGCACAGGAGCCATGCAGCAATTCCTCTTATCAGTTTCAGATAAGTAGTATCCTAAGCTATCACAGTGCAATTAATGACCTAAGCCATCAGGTTTGAATCTGGTCTGGCTAAGAGCATCTCCACTAGCATCATCTCCCCCCCTCCTAGCCTGCCTGGGAGTGACTCAGAGGGAACAGCATCACCTGCTGAATCATCAGCAAAACTTCCTGCACAAGCCGGCTCCATGGGGAGAACTCCCATGCAGAAATCAACTGACCAAGCCAAACACGGCTTTGCCTGTGGGAGCTGCAGGGCTGCTGGCCAAGAAATGATGGGGCCTGCCCTGGGTGTCTCTGCTCAGTAACGCTCCTGATGGAGGGATTTCTTGTTCGTCAGGGTTTCCCAACTTAATATGGGCCCAACTGTGATTAGCAAGCATGTAAGGACCCCAGGGTATTCAGGGAATTAGCTTTGTGCTAGCTGTTGTACAAATCTCTCAGAGACAGTCCCTTCCCGACAGATGGATGGGAACCGAAGCACAGGGAGAAGTGACTTGCCTGAGGTCGCACAGCCAGCTGCAGGCTGAGCTCAGAACAGCACCCACCTCCCCGCATCACCCATCTCCAGGCCTGTGTTCAATCCTGCACACATTACAGCCTCCAGCTGAATTCTGCCACGTTGGGCGTTCAAGGTACACTCCTGCTCCCACTGCAACCCATTGGTGGTTTCATAGTAGGGACAAGATAGCACAGGCAGTGCTTCCCCCATGCCACATCCTTTCCCTTTGCCTGAGGAGGCTTGGTTATCTCCTCTCCTCAGCCTGATAGTCTCCGTCTGTCCGTCTGGGCAGGACAGAAGCTCTGCCTGTTGACTGCATATTGTCTGAGTCTGTCTGGCAGCCTTGGCTCTCCCTTGTTCCATTGACTGCTCCCAGCACTGTCTCTGCCTGCCTGTCTCCCCGCTCAGGAGAGCAAGCCTGGCTCCCCGCTGCCGTGCCTCTGGCATTCTGGCAGCATCTCTCCATGTGTGGGAGGAGGTGGTGGAATAAGGGAAGAGCTCAAGAGTTTAACACGACACAAACCGGATGCTACAGCACCCTTACCCAGCCATGGGAGGTGGAGAACCTGCCTGGCCCTGAAGCAGGGGCAGGCATAACCCCTGGCTGGAGACCTGGGCACTTATGCAGCTGTGACCACATCATGCGACATGAATGCAGATTTGCAAAACCAGGCAGGGATAGTATCTCCAGTGCCACCCTCCCTCAGACCACGGTAAATCTGCACGTGCCAGAAGCAGGGCCAGTCAAAAACAGCAGCAATATGGATTGTGGGCCTGGATCTAATGGTGCAAAATGGGTGAAAGCTTGTAACCTCAAGTGGCAAGCTTGTTTTGCGGTGGTATTATGGTTTTACTAGATGCAGGCAACACTAAAGGGGGCCTTTTGTCAGTAAGAAAGGTATATGCCCCAATGATGACTTTCAGAATAAGATCCACCCCCCTTTTATCCAGCCCTTTTTCTCCAATGATTGCTTTAGGGCAGGCATTTTCCACCAGGCTTTGCAATGTTGGGTTCCTGCTGGGAGCTGAGGTGGGATCATGGAAGTCATTCCCAGGACAGAAAAAGTAGAAAAATAAAAAACATTGCACTAAAAAATAGTCTGATCTGATGGTTGCTGATGAAGGAAATCTCACCCAGTCCTCACTACCATACAGAGCACCCCCTAATTCCTGTGTGAGGCCATGTACTACATGGGAAGTTAAAACAGAGACAATGCCATGGCCAAGGTGGGCTACTGGTAATCTGTGGAGGGACAAATGCAAGTCAGTGAAACCTCAGCTGATTGTCCAGCCAGTGACCTGTCCTCCTTTGGAGCTGGCCAAAGTCATGGCTGAACTCTTCATGGCTCACCTTGCACCTTTCTCATTACTGTGTACATTGAAAATTGTGGGCTGAAAATGCTGGACTCACCACTGATCACTGATCTGCAGACCACTGTTGAGGAATTATTGCTCTTAGGCTACAATGGCTGCAGCCCATCTGCCTCAACCCCAGGGGTCTCAGCCACCTCAAGCAGAGCCCACTGACTCCAGCAGGTTGTGGTTGATGCAAGTGATGAGACCAAAGCCTGACTTCATGTAGTTCCCACTCTCACCAGTGCAGCCTCAACACTTGTTTTTCAAAAGCAGCAGGTTAGCATTGTTACTCTAAAGCAGACCTCACTCTGTCCCCCAGATGACAGAAATAATCACAGGAAAGGCAGTGAAAGAGAAGACTCTCAGAGTCCTATCCAGCTCTTCTCTCTAGCGTCAACAGAAGACAGTCTCCTGAGGCTTTTTGCTAGTGACCCTCGTGATGGGATTTCTCCCAGGGCTACAGGAACATACCAAAGGCTCAGTGGGCTGTGTTTTTCATGACAGTCATCCTATATTCCCCCTCTCTTTCATGCCTTTAGTTCCAGTTATTTACCTCTCTCTGTCCCCTAAAAAATCTTTCTCCCTCCTTGGGCATCTTCTAAGAATGTGTATCAGCCCCTCCCCACCATCTGATTCATTCAGCCTTTTGTCACAAACCAGTCCCTCAAGCTCTGGACCAGTTTACTACTGTCCTCTGAACTCTGTCAGTGGTCATCTTCCGGCCGGAAGGCTAAAATTTTCCACAGGGTTTACTGCCCACAGTCAGAACCAGATTTTCAACAACATGCAGCACATCAGCTTGGAGCTGGTCACAACGAAAAAGCCATTTATTGCTTTGGGGAGGAGATAAGATGTAGGTCCTTTGGAAAATACGTCAGGTCTCTCCCACCCCCTGACACCAATGCACAGACGCCTTCACGTCCCACAGCATGTTTCACTGCTCGTTCATATAGTGGTACAATGAAGCCTGTATCTTAATTAGAGCACTGAGGTGCTAACATAAAGGAAATAAAAAAAGAAAACCATGACTTCTTTAGCTCTAACAGATTCTGCATTCAGACTGAGAGTCCTTCTCCAAAAGGGGAAAATCCTGAGCATTGTTTTCATACACTTGCAGAGCTCTGGGGCAGGTCTAGTCAATTTTAGCAAAAACTGCAAAACCAGAGAAGCTTGCCTTGAATTCATCAACCTCAAAGTCCCTTTTTGGTGTAGGAGGCAGAGAGCCTCCTGTTGCTGGTTGCATATATTGCAGGCAGCATATTAAAGCGCTCGCCCATTAAGTGCACGACACAATATTAAAATAAATAAATAAAAATTTGCAGCCTACTGGTGACATCTTTAGCCACCCACTTCCACTGCCAAATGGTGACATAAGAACTGCGGGGCCGTAGGTGTTGCTGGCAGTCCAAGGGTTAAGCTGGGTTAGTCATGTCCGGGCAGGGCCAGGGGCAGATGCACTGCCCAGGGACACTGATAGTGGAAGGCCAGTGCCATCTATGGGCCGTATCCTGCCCTGGCCTCTCTCTGTGCTGATCTGGGACAAGGGACAAGAGTGGGGACGGGGCAGTCTCAAGGGACTGCTGCTCTGAGCTGTCATCAGTCAGCTAAGAACAGGGGAAACTGATGCATGCAAAGGGAGTGCCCAGCCAGATGGGTTTGGACCGTGCTAGCAGAGAAGCTGTCACTTGTGGTGATGGGAAAAGAGGTGGGTCACGTCCCCTTGCAGCAGAGGCACCCACCTGGGTTCCCATCCGGCAAACTGGCTTCTAGTTGAAGTGTCTGGGATGATATGGAAACCTTCCCGATGGTAGAAAAATAGATGTCCCGTCCCTGCAAGTTATGGGGGCAGCAGGCACCCCCAAACTCATAGCAGAGGACAAGAAGAGCGGTATCTGTTGTGAAAACAGAGCAACTAAGGCACACAGTGGTGAAGCCACCTGCCACGTTCAGTCATCCACCTGTGCCAAACCTGGGAAGGAAACCCAAGGTTTTCTCCCAAGCACCAGTCAATGCTCTAAGAGTAAGTTTGCACCTTTCCTAAAGCATGATCCTATACTGACATCCTCTAAAGCTGGAGATAGTTAAAAACGCGCACTGGACAGTGCTAAAGTGGTTACTCTCACCATGCCCTTCCTGCAAACCAAATATGCCTGAACGTGAACGGTTATTTTTGCCCAGAAAATATAGATAGATGGATAGATAAAAGTAAAACTGAGCTCCCAGGAGAAGCGTAGATGAGTTTCTGTGCCCGTTTGGCAGTGCCTTTGCACAGCGACCTTCCCTGCCCTGGGAAGGCAGCACCCTCTGCTGCCCTCTCAGAGCAAACCAGACCTTGCTATAAAACCTCCTGGACTTCACTGACATTTTGCCGGGGATTTCCAGGGAGTTTGCGGTTGCTTGGATTCAGTCATGTATGCAATGCCTCTTCTACTAGCTAAGCATGATGAATTATCAGATTTAACTGAGAAAAAAACATCCAGGAACTTTTAAAACCCTTTTAATCAACTGCTTGTGATTCTAGAAAACAAGGTAGTGCAAGATCAGAGTGGAACTCCTGGACTGGCAATGTAATACTTTAATAAATACATCCCTCATCTGGTGGATGGGAACCAGATTTTAGGATTCTTAAATGTGATCTGAATCAAACTCATCTGGGAAATGGATTTCTCACAGCCCCACCAAGCAAGTGTCTGCTTTAAAGTAGAAAACTTGAGAAGAATTAACTGTCATGGTGAGCTTAAACAGGTGATCTTAAATTGCAAAATTTTCAGAAAACGGCAAAACCTTTCTGCTTCCAACTCTACAGACTTTCTTGGAATTATAGAATTCCTTATCTATATGTGGTTGAATTAGCCAAATCAACAAAATACCAAAAATGAGGAAAAGAAGAAAGAAGTATTTAAGACCTGCGTATAACATCTTCTCAATGTTAGACAACATCATTATCTGATCAAAGAAGAGCTTGCTAAAGGTTAACAAACAGACACAAAGTAAACCCGGCTTCACCTGCATCTTGGTTTCTAACAGACATACTTGTTCTGATTTCCAGTGATTTAATATATGGTGTCTTTATGCCACAGGGCAGTGTGAATAGCAAGCTCCTCCTAAACAAGCAGGCAGCCTGCTACCTCTGCTTGGCATTAGTGTAAATGACTACATGTGATCCAGGACAAAGTTGAAAGTATCCTTGTGTATCTAAGGTTTGTCCTTGGAAAGTGGACGTAGGATCAGATAAGACAACCTCAACTTGGCCTCTCTCCTACTCTAGAAAACACACAAATACCTCTCTGCAAAAGGACCACTGAAAACCTAACTACAAGAAAGTAGTAAGCCAGATACAAATGTATTGCCTACTGGCTACAAGCCATATCTCTGCCTGTTTCTGGAAGCAAAGTATAGCAAAGCCATTCTCTAAAACAGCAGCACCCAAGATGTTAAAATCAGTCAGAAGAGGAGTAGTCTTGGCCAATATTAAACTTAGTCACTGAATTTTGTTGTTGTTCCCCATCTGATTTCTGTTTTTCTCACACACAAGGACTAGTCTGTCAAAGAAAGATTGCTTATAGACTTCTGATTGCCGGTTTCCAATGCCAGCATTAAATAATAAACAGAATGGCTCAAGCAGCAAGTGATTTATCTCACTGGAAGGAGAGTAATTGGTCTGCATGGAAAACTCCCTAGCGGGATGGAAAGCAAACAAGTATCTTGATGCAGTGTATTGGCTCATCAGGAACACACTGAAGTTGCCAACAAACACAGTTTACTGACATCCTGTTTCTTTCTGGCTGCTCAAAGGGGTCAAACTGCATCTCCAGAGGTGGTAAAAACACAACTAAAGCTTCCTGTTTCCACTTCTCTGCCCAAGAAACTGTCCTCAGGTCAGAGTGGTGAAAGGATGCACAGCCAGACGAAGGTGTCCCAGGTGTGCATTAACTGGGGGAACCCTGGGAAGAGTAGACGGTACTTCTGCATCTTCTTTAGCCCTGGCTAGTGTGACGTACTATGCTGCACTATGTAGCTACAGTTGCATGGCTATGCCATTGATCCCCATTCAAACCAAGGCTGTGATTGCCTTCATTTATCTCTCAAACACCTCTGCTGAGATACACCCCTCTACAGATGAGTCCATACTACATTGGCTCCTCTGCAGAAGACTCAGCAGTTGCCAGAATTAGAGAATCAATCAATGGCTGAGCTAGGAGAAGAACCCAGTTCTGGAGTGAAATGGAAGTGGGTTTGATTTTTTGGTTTTCCAGGGGAAAGTAGCTGGTGCCCCACTCTAGAAACTGTGCCATGGGGAGGTGGGATTTGTAATTGCTAACCAGGAGCTCCCAGCAAGGGTACTACATCACACAGAGATGTGTGAGACACCCCAAGTGTCTCACATCACAGGGCATTGTTTCTCCATTTTAACTCCAGACCTGGGGTGGGGGGGAGGTTCCCTTTCTTTCTCTGAGTCATCACAAGACCAAGTGACTAGCAATTAGTTTGTGAGTGTTAGCCTGACACAGGCCACTACACAGGGTAGCAAAGACTTCCCAGCGCAGTATTAATCTCTAACCTGATGTTAAGAGGACAGTAGAAACAGGAGGGACGTGCAGCTGAGGTTAATTCACTGAGAAGGGATCAAGGACTCAGCATTGACAAAATAGGAGAGCTCTGTAAACAAAACCAGCACCAGTGCTCCTGATACAAAGAAAGAATCAGACCGTTCTTTTACTGCAGAGGAGAGAAGTTACAGTCAGTTGGACAGTGCCAGAGATTTGCTCAGTAGCCTGCAGAAAACTATATTAAGTTAGAACCATTTTGCCCATCTCATACAAAAATGGGATCTAAAGCCGCCTTTGCCACTTCTTTTTCCCTGACCTGCAGTTCTGGTAATGTTTGTCTCAGGAGAAGCAGTGAAGAGCTCTTGAGAGGTTTTTTATCATATGAATAGAAATGTTCTCATAATCTCTCAACAGAATTTGCAGTGGTTAGTTTCTGTTACTTTAGATAAATAACGCCCAGCAGAGCTGAAACCCACTGATCTTTTTGTGAGAGATGTGAAAACCAAGAGCTGTACAGGTAACATCCTTTTAGACAACGCTTTGGCTGAAATGTAAAACCACTGAACTTCCTTGTTCAGACCGACTGATGGGTAAGAGTGGGTGATAGTGGCTGACAAGCATGCAGATCCCTTGACCTCCTACACGATCTCTTCCTACACTTGTTAGCATACCTGTTATTATGTTAAAGATTGGTCTCAGTTATAAGCCCTAACTCAGACTCCTCATTAATCTCCACATAAAAACACTAGCTATGAAAGAGCCTGATCTACGATCACCTCCCCAAGCATCAGGGGAATTGAATACAAAGAAAATGAAAGTCATCGACATTTCCCTCTGTTCAGACAGCTCCCTTTCAACCACCCCCACTGAATGAGTAGTGCTAAAGCATATTTACTTCTAAAGATTGACAGTTGTCTAGTGCCTTATATAGCTCCGCATGTTCATTCTTTTACTGATTTATTTCTACCAATATCAGAATATGTAATCTAGCTCCAGAAGCCTATCTTTTTTTTACTTCCTACTACTAATACATGATGTAGGACTATTGTAATTTGTGGATCTTCTGGATATGTGTACAGAATAGGCACAAATTAAGAAGTGTTTTACCACTGTTCAGCACATGAGTTAACTGTGACACTGAAGAAGGGTGTCAAGTCCAGTTTAACAGCTGTCTTTGAATTTGAAATCTTTTACTGTAGCTCGCAGGAGCCTTTGAGATCCATTCACTTCCTGGGGATGTTTTCTTTTCCTTTTGTTTTCTCCCTTTTTGCTACACCTCTGCTGTTATCCCAGACTCGGGTCTGGGTGTTTTCTTGTGGTGTGTGGGCAGGAGCCTGGGGAGGAGGGGGGAAGCAGACCTAATTACAGGGGATGCTCTCAAAAATAGAGTTGCTTTTCCCCTTGTCTGTGAGCTGGTGTGAGAGGTAGGTGTTCTAGTTCTTTCCATAGTTTTGGAACAACAGGAGGGCGGAGTTACTGGCAGATGGACTGTCTTACATGGGTTTAAACTAAGCTCAAGAGTTACACAGCCATCACAATAGAAACAACTGAAGTAATTTTACATATTTAGCTTCCTTTCCTTCCTGCTTCCCTGCTGTCTCTTTTCCCTCTAGCGTTCTTTATAGGAATATCAACCACCTATTCCTTCCCTGCAGATCCTCAGTGTGGCCACAACATGACCACATCCTGCCCCAAACAATTACATCAAAAAGGAAAAGCCAGCAGAACTGCCAGTGCTCAGCCGGGGAAAAGGAACAGCAGGGACGGACCAATTCCTGGAGATGCACGCAGAAGATCTTCTCAGTGAACAAAAAGGAGCACCAGCTTGCCTCATTGCGGTGAAAACTCTTATTGTACCAATATTGCAGAAGTCTGGAAAAAAACCTGTCACAATGAGGGGCGTTGCGATTTGCCAAATGAAATGGTTGAGGGACAGAATGAGTGAAAGACGTAGAGGTTTGGATCACATCAGAGATCTGGTTCAGTGCAGTCCCTATGAACACTGTACCGGTACAACTGAGGGCAGCACAATGAAGTGCTGGATTAAGACTAAGCAGCTGGTGGTGAGAATAGCGGCCGTGGGATCCCTATGCCTGTTCCCTTTGTCTCAGTTTTCCACACTGCAAAATGAAAGTTCATGGAACAGCAGGCCCCCAAAGGACTCAGAGAGCTCGCCTGCTCATTAACAAAACCTGGATCTCCAAAGCACAAAGAGTGTGATGAGTAAATGAGACCATTCCCCATATAAGGCAGTAGTTCACAGTCTGTTGTCATACCCATTCTACATTCTCATTTTTGGGGTTTTAACTATAAAAACTTGCCTTGCCCTGGGCAGAAGTTCAACTTGGAATGCTTCCATGCTGGCAGCTTTACTTTCCTTCTTTTGAAGAAATTCAGAGGAAAAAATAATTTAGCTATGTCCAAGGTCAAAAGACCATTTTCCAGTGGCAGATTCTGAGAAAGTCCTGGCCTCACTCATGCTAGGCTGGAGTAGCAGTTAAAGTGCATTTGACTGCTCCTGAGAAAGCCCTTTGCAGGGCTTGGTCTTTGTCAGGGTCAGCACATGTGAGGTCTTCATATCCATTGTGCTTCCAGAGTGTGGACTCAAGGATGAGGTTGGGGAGAGGCTGAAGTATTGTGTGTTTTAACTATTCTTTGTTTCCCAAGACTGATGGAAGTTTTGAGATAGCTTACTATTAAAGCAGCCCTGAGGCTGCTCTGATATACACTCGGATGAGCAGAGGAAAAAGTAGGGCCCTGGATGGCTTCAAATGCACTGGTAAACCATAATTGAACACTTGAGAAGGATACATAATTTACAGAGATATTTCTTTAAAGAGGTATGTAGATACCATAATTAATGATGACATACATTGTTGAGGCAGTCATTAACCTTGAACATGAACCTCTGACTCCTGTCAGACACTTTATTGGGTTCAGCTGATTCTAGATTTGATCCAGACAAGCAGTTCCTACACTAGTTGGCACAAGAGCTAAGAATCCCTCTTGCTCTGAAATCTTAAAACTACATGGAGAAACTTGGGAGTGGTTTTGGGGGATTCTTAAATACGCCAGTTGTGCACTAACTAGATCAATTAACTTCTCTTCAGTTCAGCCTCCTAAAGCTGAAACAATTGTGAGTCCAGCTCAAGAGCAAAAGATATGCCCATGCTGTTTATGTGTGTTCAGCCTGAAACACAGTAACCGTGTGTAGTGAAGCTTTAACCCTGGAATAGCAGTGCATGATCCAAAGCAGAGAAGCGTGGGTGAAATCCTCTGGAAAGCATATGGCCCCGTTATACTTGTCTGCAGTTTGTGCTATCACACCTGTACTTTAATATGGAGACTAAAATAGAAAGTTGTTTTAACTATGACATCTGGAAAGCCAGAAACAGCAAAACAAACAGGGAAAAAGTTGCAGACTAGAAGGACTGTCAGTAAAACAGCTACAGGATAGCTGGAATTTAAGCAAAGGGGCAGAAGTCATGGAAAGTTCTCTGGGAAACAAACTCAACAGGAAACAATACTGTTATAGAAGCACACACACTGGCTACTACTGTGCCCATAAAGCTTTCAAAGGGCTATTTCTCATTTACTGACAGCAGAGAGACATAAAGGTTTTTTAACCTTGGCTCTGCTGAATTATAATCTTTTTGGAAAATACATACAAGAAGTGCATTAGATGACACCTAAACCAAACAAACTTCATTGTTGGCCCATGGAAAAAAGGATGCCAGTGATGCCAAAGCATTGGGACCGAGCATTGGAAGACCTGGCTTTGTTCTCATCCTTTGGTAGGGTACCTCTCCGATTTTGGGCACACAACCTGGGGCTTTCAAAAAGAGGCAATTCCTTATGAGGTTGTACCTGCTCACCTTTACAGGCATTCAAAATCTTATCTGATTTATATGACTTTCAGTTCCACAGTCAGTTCTTGTTTCTGGGACTTAAGAGGCGAGGTGGTCTGGCTCTCAACTTTTCATTCAGTCTTGCATTGAATTTGTGTTTGTGCTAGTGTTTCTTTGGGTCTATCACAGCAAAGAACTCTTGTAGGGTTACCACTGTGCTTAAAATTACATAATCTATGTTAGGTCGAGGCTAAATGTAAGTGGTTTTTTTTTTTTTAATAAATGAGAAAAGAAGGGGGCAAGAAGGCATCAATCTAGGAAAATTTACTGAAAGCACCGGCTGCTTTTTGGTAGTGTCGTAATTTTTAGGTGGGCTTCAAACTGCCCATACAGAATGTAACATCTGCAAGTTTGCAGTTGCTATGAATAAACTGTGGGTGAAACTGCAAGCGTGTCTCATCCTTTGGTTACCCAGAGATGTTTATGGCTATCTGTATGACTCACTACTTAATTAGTGTTTGCATTACCAAAGCACCCAGAGGTCTCTGTCAAGCGTGGGACCCCATCAGGTTAAGAACTGTACAGATACAGAGACAGTCACTGCCTCAGAAAAGTCACAACATAAACAGACTTGACAGAATAAGGACGGGAGGGAAACAAAAGCTTAGAGAGGGGCTGGCTGTCACACAGCAGAGCAGTGTGGGAAATAAAACCTTTATCCTCTTGTCTCTCTTTCCAGTTATCTACAAACTAAATCACACTGCATCTTTCTGTACTTGCAAGAAAAACAAACAAAAAAAACAAACAAAAAAGAAAGCAAAAAAAAGGCAACTGGTATTGTACAAAACTGTGCTCAAATAAGTAAAAGCAATGCTCCCAAATCAAATGCTTAAAAAACTGTCTCATTAAGGAAAACAAGACAGAATTAGCAAAAGCCTTGATGTGACTTGGGTAAACAAGCATCATTGTTCAGGGAAGTGTCCTTGATTTTCATCTTAATCAGAACAAGACTAGCAAGGTATTCCATCTCAATTAGTTTGCTCTTGCTTTGTAAGGTGAGCATCCCAAGTCCCACGCCATGATCACCAACATCTCAGCCTTACTCTTAACAGCACCCTGGCTTCTCTACAGCTTAGAGCCCAGAGTCCAAAACCATTCCCTATTCTTTTTTAAGTCCCATTGAGTTATGCAGAAAAGCAGAATTTCTGGAGGGAGCTGGAGCAGGTATGTGTCATTATTTTATATCAGAGATTATATCAAAGACTCTAAGTGTTTTGAGAGATGTGCTGAACTTCAAACACTGTTTTTTGAAGATCAGAGACTTCACTGCCCCAAGTCCTCCCACAGTACAAGAAGCAAGAAGGCCTGGTCATGGAAGCACAGAAGGCAAGGCTAAAAATCTAGGGCCATCACTTTTAGGATAACTCCTTCCTTCTTCAGTGAACTTCAGGTTGACAGTTGCTATCCCAGTTTTGCATGACATACTTAAGTTGCCAGTATCTGGCAACATCCACATATTCCTCATGGAAGCCTCCTGTGCACAGTAAGCTCTAGAGTGAATACACAATACAGGCTATTTCCAAAAGGTTCAACCTAAAGGCTGCTCTAGTAACAATCCTTAATACACCAGGCACAAAGATGGGTTCAGAATTAGTCCCCTACAACATAAAGCAGCAGCTTCACTTAACTGGAGATGCTGAATAGCATCTGACTGAAAAAAATAAAAAGAAGGCATAAACTTGAGCAGAGAACATGCTTTATTGAGAAGTAGATACAAGAATAGCACATTCTACCACATCATGGGAACAGGGTTTAGCTTCTGCACAAGAATGGCCTTCTTCCCTACTCCACAAGAGATCTACTTTGTTGGATAGTTTCATGAGTATCTGTAGTTAGTTACAATACAGGAGCAAAGGGCATGAGACAGCAAAATTCAGTAATGCCCACAAGGTATACACCATGTACTGATGATCTTTTTTTCTTTTTTTTTTTTTAAGGAGGCAGAGAAAGGCAGACAACCATCAGAAGAGTAGTAGAGAACTTTTCCACATTAGGATGGGTCAGTGGTTAACAGGAAATGGCTCCCACCTACTGGTATATTGCAAGTGCTTCATTTCAGACAACATTCAGTGAGGAAGCATTGGAAGGTTTAAATGAAATCGGCACTATGTGATGCTGCCATCATCTACCCCAAGATTGTCCCCCCTTTTAATTACACTGGAGCCATATAGGAAACTTGTGGCACAAGGACAGTGGTTATACTTGAAAGCCATTGTACAATAGTTTCTTCCGGTGGTGCTGATGGGAGAGAGGAAGTAAAAGCTTTTTTGTTTTACGAAGACAAACAAGAATGCACTGTCAGAGAAGCAAACCACCCACACAGCTAACTGGAGCTGCCACTGATGCACAGAACGTACACTGTAGGCAATCCAACAACTGACGATATTTGCATTGTAGAGTTTCTGTGGCTGTTTGGACAAGGCTAGCAAAAATCTGTGTAAAGTTTTTATTTCTTCAGTCTAGAGGAAAAAAATCCTCTCCAATACAGAGAGACCTACAATTCAAGGAAGACTGCTCTGGGAAAAAGTAACTCCAGTGAAATATACCAAACAGGCTGCTTCTGTACAAAGGAACCTACTAACTCCGAGATAAACTAGGAAAAAACAGTAACTTATAATCAAAGAGGTCTCTCCAACAGGCGTGGTACTGTAGTAGCTCCAGGAGCATATACCAAGAGCAACTCCATGAAACATCTCAGACCATGATGTTCTCACACACTTAGCCTTGACTCCTCCAGGGTAACACTAACAATCACACCACTCAGTTACAAGATATGCAAGCTTCTGACTGTACAGTATTAACTATGTGAAGACCTGCTATATTATATGGAAAACACTGCTGAAAGAGGTGGCATGTTATCTTACTAAAACTATTTGATACATGGAATGGAACAGTCCATCAGACAGGACTAGTTAAAAATGCTGAAGTCAGTGTAACTGCAGCTCGTTGGAAAACCAGACTTTGCCCAAACAAGCATTATTAGACCTTGTTCAAAAGCCACAGAAGTTTTCTCCATTACTTAGAACGCAAGGAACCTGAAGGAAGAAACAACCAGATTATAGGACACAACACAACCTCATTGGAATAAGAACATGAGGGTAAGACCAGTGACTGGACAGGTACAGTACCAGATATCAGAACTCCTTGGGCCAGTGCTGCTAGGAGCTTCGTTTGGGTCCTATACAGATCCAATCCTTGCAACCTCATTGAGGCCGAAACATAAAGTTCCTCAGAACTAGTGTCTGTGGTGTGCACAAAAGATCTGGGCCAGAACAGTACCAAGGGGAACTGATCTTTTGGGAGGGTACTGTACCAGCCAATCACAACAGCAACAGATACAACAGAGATCCCTAGGGTACTTCCTACTGCTGGGGTTCACTGGCTTCAGGAGTGATAGACAGTTAAGTTCCCTTAGGAGGGGTCCATTTCAAACAGCTGGGATCCATTATCTTATTGCTGTTGGATCTTTTTGCCTCTTTGGCTATCCATTCATCAATCAGATCCTAAGGAAAAGAGCATGAAAGGGCAGGTTAAAACAAATGATCCATGATGGAGAATTATCCATGGTACACCACCACACATCTAAGTCCACAAATCTGTAGATGACTAGCCTACTAACTGCTTAGCGTGACAAAAATACCATTTCCTCCACAGTGCTTTCTAGAAGCCATTCCAATTACACTGATAAAGCTACTTTTAGCTACAAAGTGAAGTCTTCTCAGGGAGGGGAAAACAAAAGAGAGAATCTGTCACATTTGGGGATTTATAAACCACTTGTCTTATACCTAATGAGGGTACACAGGACTCATTTGGTATTCCATTAAGTTCACTTCTATGTCATCCATTTGCCCAATAAAGGGCAGGCGTGATGAGGACCATGATGGCAATGTTGATCCATTGCTTCCCTAAAAAGCCACTTACAGTGAGCAACGTTATTCCACACATCAGAAGAGGAAGGTCAATACAGCATATTTCTACACTACTGAAGAATCAGGTTGGATGCCCATGTCGTATTTTATCAGTTACGACATTTGAAAATTACAGCACTCCCCCACTAGAATGAAAAGGCTGGAAAAGCCAGCACAATGCAAAAGAAATACTGATTTCAGCAAGTTCATATGAAGTTCATATGAATCTAACAGCTAAATATAAGGAAACAATACAGAAATAGCCACCACAAATCTTACCTGTCTTTTTAGGACCAGGTGTTTTCCCTTCCAGTACTTGAGCATCTGAAGCGCCTGCAACGTGCTAACAATGTCGACAGGATTTACTGCAGTCTCCTGGCTGATTTCTGCAAACCAGTATCAGTTTATGTTAGAATAGAAACAAATTCCTCCGCAACAGCCTATAACTGTTAGTTTTCAACTACAAGTTTTATGCAACTCCTTTTGAAGTGATATACACAAAATGCCTTGCACATACAAAGGAGGTACATGCAGTATTACTGCTGCTGCTGGACTTGTACCCTTTGACCACCCTGGTTATCTGTAGCACTGCTATACAACATGCCTTTGTTTATTTCACTCTTGAGGACTGACTGACTGCAAATAGCTTGAAGAGCCACAGCCTATGGATGCAAGCCATGCAGAGCTGTATAGAAACAGCCCAGCTCACCCAAAAACTGAAAGCCAGCCTAGACATCACAGTGATTTAGTGATATTGATTTTAGGATCCAAGTTAGTAAGGTGTAATCCTCTGAAAGAAGGTGTAGTCACTTCTTCAGAACTACCTTGATATCTCTATGAAACGCTGCATACTCCTAGGTGCCATAAACTTAAAAATGCTATTAAAAGAAGTCCAAACAGTCTTAGTATTTTTCCAAAGCATTTGAAAGCCTCTCAGGGGAGCCATTCTTCTTTTTAAAATTAACATTCTTATCTACAGATGGATAAAGTAAGAACTTAAAGATGCTGCATCTTTTTTAAAAATGTATTTTTTAAAAGAAGCAGCCAGCACATACTTTCAAAACTCTGCAAGCTGGCTTATTGTCCTTCAATGGTGGCAGGACTGGAAAGGAACCGTACCGAACTACAGGAATATTCCACTAATTGTGCTGCTACACAAACACTTATATGAATGAGTCAAGCATGACCTGCCTCATATTTGAGGAAAATGAGTGAGTGAGATGCATAGGTATATTTCTGAACCACTTCACTACAAGCTTATTTAGCTTAAAAACATACCTTTTATAGAGATCTCTTTTCCTTGGAAATTATGCAGGTAACGAAGGAGAACTTCCTTCCAGTAACTACGGTAGCTGATGAGGCCTAAATCAGACAGAGGGCGTTCCGGAGAGCCAACTTTCTCTTCTACTTTAGAAAGCAAATAGCCTGTAAAGGAAAGAAAACCTAGTTATCCTTCCTAAACTACTCTCTCCTGACTTTCAGCCTCTTTACCACATGCAGCAATCAGTTACAATGAAAACTGCTCAACCACCACCATAGGTACGTTAGATTTCTTGGTGAAATTGTCACGTTGGACAGGATATGCTTCCAGAATTTCTCTCTTTCTCTACTTACTGAAGTCAATGAGCATTTTGCCGTAACCTTGCCTCATATATTGAGGCATTGTCAGGATACAAGAAACATTATAGTTGAGAAAAGAGTTCTTCTCCTAAAAACAAGAACAGAGAGGATAGATTAACAGGTCTAGATCTGTACAAACAGTGGGTATATCATAATCCCAACAGACTGAACAAGCCTGTGCAACTGATACAAGGTGAAAGGAGCAACAGCAGAAAAACCTGCCTAACAACAAGTAACACGATCATCCTTCAGCTACCAACCTGGCTTAGTGTCTTACTTTATTAGCCATTAAATTGGGTGTTTGGTGCACAATTTTAAGCCTAGGATGGCTGGCCATGGAGTTGTACCCAAGAAGGAGTCAGTAACACTCTCACTACCACCTCTGTCATCTACCAGGTTTATGTTGCTTTCTTTTTGCATGTAACAGCAGCATTATAAGCACATGGTGTATATTGAAATGTTCAAAGAAGAGACTCAGACACACTCAGATCAATGCAGATTTTTCTTCAGAGCATTTTTTTTTAGATATTTATTCAGTTTTAATTCAGGTGATTTAAGGAATATAATTCCCTGCACTTTATTTGGGAGAGTATTCTCCTACCTATAGAATTTCACTGACTGAAATATCGAAACTGATAAGGCATTGCATGATATCACCATGTCCAGAAGGGTAATCACTTTTTCTGTATTGAAGTAAGAACAGCCAGGAAATGTATTTCACCAATGTGCAGCAGAGATTAAACAAACAGATTGGCTATTTTTTAGGTAGGCAACATGTCTGAGCAAACAGTTAAGAAAACTGGCTCCTACTCTAAGCCTGGCCAGTGACTTACTTGTGGGATCTGCTTAAGTTACTTGAGTTATGTCTCAGCTTCTCCACCTAAGAATTTTTATTCTTTCAAGTACTTTATTAAAAAAACAACAAAAACACATGGTGACTAATACTTATTTTAATGTATTTTTCTCTACATTTCTTTACATTTTCTTTATAATTACTTTTGCCTACATTTTAGACACCACTATGCTTCGTAGCAACAATAGTTCATTTGAACTGATTTGGTTTTTGCTAGTAATGGGGAAAGATGCTACAGCAAAGCACCTGCAAATCCTGCAGCAAACAGCAAGAACAATTCATGCAGATCAGGTTTGAAACTTTATCTACTCCTAAAAGCAACAAATCCTGAGACTGCAAAAACTCATGACAGGAGATTCAGTACTGATAACTGGTGTCCTAAATGTCATTCTAGCAAGGTAATAATGTGTATGTATGTATTTTCAACTAACCTTGGAGAAATATCCTATCAGGTGACAGCCAGTGTTGTCAGCTTCTGTCATGACATAGAACAGGAAGGGTTCAACATCATAATACAGTGTTTTATGGTCCAAGAAAAGTTTTGCCAGCAGACACAGGTTTTGACAGTAGATCTAGAAGCAAAAGGAGAATAGGATACACCTGTTTATTACAGTGGAACATCCCAAGAGTAGACAAAACCAGGCATACGTGGGAAATGACAAGAAAATTCTGAATCATCTGAGAAATGACATACAGTCTTTCAAACAGAGCAGTTGGGCCAGGAAACAATTCCATTTGTGATGAAACTTGATAAGCCTAGCTTCCTAAGGGTGGGAACCGATGTTTGCGATATCAATCTCTGAATGCCCAAAACATCACATCCTCAGTGAAGGGGAGCAGAAGGTTGGATCTCTGCATGCTTGCACTGTATTGTATTAATCTCGTGCCCCAAGGTTATCTCTGGTAACTAGAAAAGACTCCTCCCAACTTCCGGCAGTGCAGAATTTAGCTTTTGAATTTGTTTTTTTTTGTTCTTTCCTCTGAAGCTTTCAAGATCAGACACAACTAGAGACAGGGCACAAACATGGTGCTACTACCCAGCCCTGAATCTGCAGTTGCGGATTCACGTTCTACCCTTCAATTCAGGGTTAAGGAGGTCACCCTCAATAACACTGGGCTGCTTCCCACTTTGACACAAATTTGACTGAGTGTTCACAGTGAATGGGAGATGGGCAGTAGCAAGCTACTGAGGCCAAGCACAGAAATCTCCCCGTTTTCAGAAACAGATCTTGACACACATCTCCAAGCACAGTGTGAGACAACAGATGGAACTGCTGGAGCACAACAGGACTGAGGAATAACCATAACAAAAATGCAAACAAAACTACTGCCAGAATTGCAAGAATGGACAGATCAGACTCTAGTAGCCTTTCTGCAATTAGAGGGAGAAAGAGCCATCTGCATCCTGTATCTCTACTGGAAAAGCAGTGCCTGGCACATTTGAAAGATAGACTCCACACTCAAGACTGGCCTAATGATCACAGTTAGTTACCTTGTTCTTTTTCCCATCCACTTCAAACACGGAAATGGAGCCTTTGCGGTAGATTTCATCACCCGGTGGATGTTTCCAAACACATTTCGCCTATGACAGGAAAACAAAGTTAGGGTGACACTACTATTTTAAGGGTGGAAAAGGTTACACAACAGCTACTGGATATACCAGGAAACATGCAGTCGTCTCACCTCCTAAAGCAAGCAACTGAGCTAACAACAGTAAAGTTTTAAAACATTTACATGCCAAAATCAGATTTAAAACTCAGGAATCAGCTCTGCCCTAGCCCTTACCATGTGTCTGCGCAGTATTGTCTGGCTCTTCATATATTTGAGACAGAACTCACACATGTAGAGACGTCCCAGACGAGCATACTCCTCTGGGTAGGGAGAATGATACCAGGTATCCAGCTCATAACGGCCAAAAGCGATTGTTTTAATCATATTGCTGCCTTCTGTGATCTGGCCCTGGAGCCGCAACTTTTCCTACAAATGAAAAAGTATGGATGATTATTTTTTAAAAAATTAAAAAGTAGGTAGAGAGGAAGAGGGCTCTATTTATTTCCCTCAAGGAAATAATTTACTTCAAGTCTTCTAAATTCATCTTTCAGTGTGACCATGCCTAATGACCCCTCCCACAGACCTCTCCTCAGTCTGAGCCCCGTCCACAAGCAGTACAGTTATTGACTGTTCCTTTCATCAGGAAATGTCTTGTGAATCTGTACTTAGCAGCGTGCTAACACTAGGATCATACTCTTTCTGTCACGAAAGCCATGTAAGCTCCTTGCCACTTCATGATGCTTTCCTAATCTTTAGGAAGAGGGCACAGCCTAATGCTCTGCCTTAGATATCCCAGATGCAGTTGTCACTGGTAAGCATCATGTATCTTTTGGTTTATCTCTGGAGATGGAAGGTAGCTTTGGAAAGCACCTACAGAAGCCTCAAGCAATACAAGGTTTTGAACTCCACTCCACAGTCACCAGCTACTGTCAAGATGGCTTTTGTCTTTTGTTATCATCACTCCTTAGCCATTCTTTCAGCAGGTGAAGCTGTCCATTCTTTCACTGAAAACAAATACCTATTAAATGCAACCGTTACTAATTATTCCTCTTGCAGGCACTGCAGCATTCATGACTGCAAATGCTTAGCTCCAGCTGTACTTCCAGCAAACCCTCTGAACGACTGGCACTTAAACATTATCCCTAGTGTAATGCTGCTGACTTGGCTGGGCTGTAGCTGCTCTTCTTACGAACTCTGATTCTATCTGTACAAGCACAACAAAACCCAGAAAGCATTCACGTTTCTAACAAAGTCATTTGCTTGAGTTAGAAGTCTCACCAGGTCCTCAGATGCCCGTGCTTGTGCTCTTCGGAAAAGCTCGAGGTCATACTCACTCGTCAGGTTTTCAAGTAGAGGTTCCCTAGTATTGCCATAGGTTTGTCTGTGCTCCTAGAATAATAAAATAATAGGAGGTTTTGCTGCCATGCCGCCACTAAACTGTTGGATCTTGCAGCTTTTTTAGCTGAGAATGTTGCAGAATGACTGGGAAAGCCAAACTTCCTCTTGGTGGCCTCACTGCAGACAGCAGGGAATGAAAGAATAAAGTTATTGCTTTTACCATATATTTTTCTTTTTGCTCCTTGCTTAGTCCTGAGTTCCTCTTCTTCCTGAGCTCAGCTACTTTCTCTTTGTATCGCAGCTGTCTCTCTGTTGGTGCCTGAAAGAAACCAGAGGTGGAAACCTTCACTAGGCTTCATCCACTTCAAACATTTTTCTTCACCTTCCCACCCTAAAGGACCTCTGTCCTGGCTTTCATTTTATGAGGTTTGCTGCCTCTGAACCAAATCCTGTGCTAATAAGAGGGCACTGCAGGTACAACACAGGTATGTAAAATAGGAAATTTTTCTTCCTACCGCAGCTTGCCTTTGCCAATGCACCTCAGTCCCACAAGACAGGGTGCGCTCCTTATGCACTGCTTAATCATGGGGAAAAGCTCAGAGCTGACTCATTAAGTCATCTTGACTCAAGTCCAAGACTCATGAACTGAAAAATGTAATTCCCCTGGTGTTATTCTTTTCTATTTAGTCAGACTAAAATTGTAGTTTACAGTTCTGCAGGAATTCTCTTCTCCTAGACATCAAAGCACATAAAAAAGATCATCCTGAGAACAGCTCCAGCCTCCTTTGTAATATTACTGGCCAATGCCACTTCTCTGCTCTCAATAGCTGCTCCAGTCTCTCATTCAAGGGATTGCCCTTGAATTGCCCTTGCTGAAACAAATTGCCCTTGATTACAATGAATTGCCCTTCCTGAAACAAACTGGAGATGACAAGTGGGGAGCATCAGGACTCAGCACAATAGCTTATCTGAGAAGTGAAAAAGGGAGATCAAGTTAAAATCATTGTCACTGGAAACCACAAGCTGAGGTTCTTCCACTTTTAACTGAGTAGTCATATGTGCAGATGGCCTACCTGGTGTCTGGTGGCATGCCTGTTGTTGTCATCCTGCCGATGGGCCAGCATTCTCTCCTCAATCTGCTTATCCCGGCTCTGTGCTCGCACCTGAAAGCCAAAACTCACCTGTCAATGCTGCAGCAAACTACTATCAAAGCCTTCATCTTTTCCTTTCCTCATTTAGATGAATTTTCTGAACCAAAATTCACAGATGATTTGACACACAAATGCTGCTGTCTTACAGCTAAAGACATCAGCTGAAACATGTTAACTCATATTTTCTGTTCACAAATGACAGGTCTTGGCATTTTGTTCCAAAAAAACATAAGGAAGATAAAACAGAAAACTCATTTACCTTGCACTCATCTGCTGAGAGATTATGATATAGTGGGCATCCTGATATGGAGAAGTGTCGCTCATGTTTTCCAGTTAGGTGTCCTGCAAAGGATCAGAAAAAAAAACCCAGAACTTTTAACATATGATCATAAAGAGATTTAATAAGCATCCCAGATGGGCAGATCCCTCATATGAGCTTCTCAAGGAGCATGCTCAGTTTATTACCAGTGTGACAGAAGGAGCACACTTCATGGTTCATGACACAAGCTTTAAGAACAAAGGTGGAAAATCTTTTTCACACTAACTCAGAAGCTGCACTCCATGCAAGCAGCCAGGTATACTAGAGGTCTGCAATAATTCGTTTCTGAAAACCTGCTTCTGGCAGACACCAGTACCCTACCTGCAAGACTCTGCATTTTCCTCCCACACCTGTGCTCATACTCCTAATTTGTTCTTTACCCTATCATCCCCCAATCACTCCTAGCCAGAAAACACCTCCAGGAAAAATATACCTGCAGATATGCTTCATATCCCTTCTCTATACCCACTTCTCAGTAATACTTGTGATCCTAATTAAGTGCATATTGTTAGGATGTATAACTCAACTGAGCGGGACTTTGAATATCACAGCAGGAAGGCAAAAACCAACAGATTAATCCTGGAGCTGAAATTACCTAAAGAGTTACAACCAGGAGTGGGACATTTCATGTTGAAATTGTAGCTTTCATGGAAGCGGCGGCGCTTAGGGCGGTGAGACAGGTCACTTCCAGAATCCTTCATGGACATGTCCTTGGCAATGCTCTCATCATGGGATACATTTGGACTGGAGATATCAATATCAGACTCTGAGGAAGGGGCATTCCCGGTGGGGGTACGAGGTGGAGACTCATCGTGATCCGCTGCATTTTTAGTGTCTGAATAAGGATCAAGATGTTACAAATTTGCCTGAAAGAAAGCTTTCAAAAAAATATGTAAAGCAACTCCGGACAGCTGTCTCAAACCCTCTATCCTCAGGATATTATACTGTGCCCTCAGAGAATGGAGTCGCATACTCTTTCCAACAGCATTCTGCAAACTTTCAACACCTCACTGTGCCTTACATACCTCTATCAGAAAAGTCAACCACTTGCTCAGTCTCTGATCCAGATGAACGAGTCTGCCGGAGTGGGTATTTCTTTGGAGTCACAGGAGTAGGCTGCTGTTGGCTGCGGGTTACCCTCCTCGTAGAATAGACAGGCTCTTCTGCTCCAAACGATGGCGGATTACGAACTGGGCTGGAATCTAATTCCACAGAAACACCATAATTACACCCACAATAACTACTCTTAAGTCAGAGACTTGCCTCGCACGTGCTCTGAAGTCTGTAATACCAACATCTGATAGCTGGGTATCAACACAGAGTTCTGTCTTACCCCTCACCACCGCACATCATCACAAAGATATGCTCTGTTCTTCCAAGCTTAAATCTTTTTTAAGATTTAAAAAACCACCACCACTGAGGAATCTGGAATTAGATCAGCTTTCTCTGGACTAAATTACTTAATTAACAAGTAATTACAAACCAGATGCCATTTGGAAAGCTAAAGCACTTTTAGTTTAGCTAAGAACTATCAGTGTTTAGATAACCCTTGGGAATAGCAAGACTGCTTCTGGTGTGGAGCTATGTTTGGGACCCTGTGTGTGGTTTTCTGATCCTACGCTGCTCATAAGATTATAAAATAATTATTTTGCATGAAAATAATGCTTTCATAACCCAGGAATATCACAGGCCTCCCATACACATCCAAACCACCTTT
This sequence comes from Buteo buteo, assembly GCF_964188355.1. Classification (NCBI taxonomy): domain Eukaryota; kingdom Metazoa; phylum Chordata; class Aves; order Accipitriformes; family Accipitridae; genus Buteo; species Buteo buteo. The sequence goes on from NC_134179.1 coordinate 43,609,237, forward strand.
CCTTTTGTTTTTAAGACCTAATTACTAGATGATCATGCACGTATATTTCTTACCTGCAATAAAATTTGTCGCTAAACAGATTCTTTATCAAAGTGTACACATGGAGCAATGGAAAGAAGTTATTATCTACTGCCATTTCCTCCCCTTGATACCAGATGGCAGCTTATTAACTAACAGCCAAGAAATGACTATACTAACATGAAAAATGAGGAGGTGGACACATTCAATGTTTCCTCTTATGAACTTGATGCCAAAGTAGAAGCATACAAAATAACTGGCAATATGTTGATTACATTTATTGCAGAGTAGGGTCAGCGTCAGCAACTCATGAAAATACATCTTTCCTTGCAGTACAGAAAACCCCAAACAAACAAATAAAACAAAAACAACTTACACCCCTAAACACCCTCTCTCTAGTTTGGCTCCAGTACCAATACAACTGTCGAGATGGAAAGCAAATTTTTAGAGTTCTCAGAAAAATTAGGCAAAGCTGGTAGCAGAATCATGGTGTTTGATTCCTACTTCCTTTAACAAGAAGATAGCTTTACGTTTTGAACAGAGCATACTCGTGTTTTGACTTCCACCACCAGTGTAATCTTTAGATTATATTACCTCATTTGTGTGCTATGCACGTATAAAGACTGCTTTTTGCTGTGGTACATTAATAGCCAATGAAAAAAGTTAAATATTTTTACTTAGGTATAAACTCCACATATTTAAGCTCTAAAGGTCAAGAATATGGAGTACATTGAGCCTCTTGTTGCTTAAGAGGCTGCTTTTCTTTTCCTTGTTTAAGAAAATAAAGATTTACCTTGAGAGCTTTGACTGAGTCTGGCTGAGGAACGGGTCACACGGGCGGATCGTCGTGATGTGCCATCGCTTTCAGAGCTGTCCGTATGCTCAGGATCAGTGGAGAAATCGGAGTCTTCTGTTCCATCTGAGCTACTGCCCGCATTCCTCTGCAACACCACAGACCCAGACATTAGCACAGGAGTACTTAAACTTGCATATTGTATAGAAAAAAAAAAAGTGAGAAAATATTTGATGCTAGACAGATAAAAGTCAAGCTGACATAATGACATATGCAAACTAGTAAGTGTCAGGTGTATTACTCTGGAGAAAGTATTTTACTTTAATAAATATGCAGTGTCAGACAGTGCCTTCAATAATAAAAAGTTTCTGCAAACTGATCCACTAAGAAAGATCACAGCAGCACCCGATTTTATTTAAACCAAAAGGTAAATGAAGTTTCAAGGCTGGACAGGATATGCTGAGCTGATCGTTCTTGGTTCACCCCACCAAACCAACAGCACTCCCGCACCATCTGCCTGTTCAAAACAGCAGAAGCAGCTCAGCAGAGCACAAGGCACCACGGGAGCAGGGGCTGGAGAAAACAGATGGGCTCCAGCAACGGCCAAACTGACTCTTCACCACTCAGCAATTCAGGGCAGCGTCAGGGCTCCCTGGTGGAAGCAAGGCAGAGAAAACGAAGGCACTCGGTGAAGAGGCTAGGCCAAAAGAGGCCGCGAATGCCGTTTGTATTCACCTGTCTCGGACCACCAGAGCGGCCCCCCTGCACCACGCAGGGGACTGGGCGGCTGTCTGAGGGGAGCAGGCCTCAGGAATTGGCGGGCAGCCACCAGCCCACTGAAGATCCCTCCCCTGCCCGGTAGCCCTGCCTGGACGGCTAGGGTGTGGGGGCGTCGACAGGTCTCGGTCAGGGCGGCCGCAGGTAGCCCCGAGCGGCCGCCGGCCCTGAGGAGATGGCGACGAGGCCGAGGCAGGTGCCGGCGCCCGCCTGAGGGGAAGGGCGGGGGCAGTGGCTGCCGCCGAGGCCCCGCGCGCACGACGGCGCGAGCACGTCCCCCGCGCCGCTTTGTTTTGCACCCAGCGGAGACTCGCCGGTCCCGGCCAATCACAAGGCGAGTGGGAAGGGCCGAAAGGGAGAGCCGGCCAATGTCAGCTTGCGAGAGCGAAAGGGCGTGGCCGCCGGCCGTGAGTGACGGCAGGCGCCAGCCTATCCGTGCAAGCCTCGCTCCCACAGAAACATTAACCCGGGGAGGGGCGGGGTGGGAATGGGGGAAGGGAGAGAGGGAGAAACAAGGCACGCGCGGGGAGGTGACCGTTGGGGGGGGCGTAGATGGGCAGCGGCGGAAGCCAATCAGCGGCCAGCCCGGCAAGGCAGTCCGACCAATACGTGACCAGCTCTCCAACCGCCTGTCCAATCGGAAAAGCCAACAGGCGGACCGCGATGCAGGCGCGGGGGAAGGGAAACGGTAACCGTTGGGGGCGATGAGTGACGAGCACGACGGCCAATCAGCGCCCAGCGTTCCCGTGCGGGAGCCACTCAGGGAGCGAGCGGGGCGGGCGCTGGGGGCTGAAGGCCGCTATTTTCCCCCCGGTTTTGTGCCCGTGAGAGGTAGCGGAGGGGGTGGGGAAGGGGAAAAAAAGCCGCGACCCGAGCTCGCCGGTTCTCCCGCCGGGCGCCTCCCCGGTTCCCCGGCCGCGCTCACCTTCCTGCGCGGCATCCTCGGCGGGGGCGGGGGCAGCGAGGTTGGCTGGTCCCCGGCGCCCCCGGCCCGCGAAGCGGCCGTCGCCGCCGTGTTAGCGCTGGCGGGCTCCGTGGTGACAGCCGTGTCTCCCGTCCTGCGGCACGTCTGCTCCGGCGGCGCCAGCCCGCTCCCGCCGCCGCCAGTCCCTGTTCCCTGCTCGGTCCCTCACGCTTCCGCCGGGACACGGTCCACACCCCCCCTCCGTCACGTGACCCCCGAGCCAGCCTCACAGCCAGCGGGGGCTGCCATCTTGGATTCGGACAGGTATCCCGGCGGCGCCGCTGACGGTGAAGCTGCCGGCGGCCATCTTGGGTTCGGGCCGAGGGCTTTTGGCAGAGCGGGGGCGGCGGCGGCCATCTTGGGTCCGGGTTTGAAGTCGGCGGGTTCCCGGCGGCGCCCGGGGACCGGAGCGAGTGTTTTCCCTAGGGAGCCATGTTGGGTTCGGGCAGCCTTGAGCCCTCCCCGCTGGGGCCATCTTGGGGCCGGGCAGAGGCGCGGCGCCGGGTCCACGGAGTGATTGGGTGGAGGAAGGCGGTGAGTTCCCGTTGCTCTTGAGGCGGAGGCGGGGAGCGCCGCGCCCCCGGCTCCCGGCCCCCCTTCCTGCTGAGGGGGGTGCCGCCGTCCGCCCTGTGTGCGGCCTGCTGGAGGGAGAGGCCTTTCCCGGGCCCTGACTCCGCGCTGGGCCGGCCCGGGGCGGGCCGTGGCAGGGGCCTAACGGGCCTGGGCGGGCCTCGCAGGGCTGTGCTGATTTGGGCTCTCATTCGGAAAGGCTGTTGTTAGTTAACCTTTCCGCTCTCGAAATATCGTTGGGAGGGGGGATTTTTTTGGTGACGCTTTGCCTATGTAGTTCTTTCATGGGCGAATGCGAGCTGGTCGTGTTTCTGCCCTGAGCTGATGAGGCACCTTGTAGTTCCCCGGAGGCGGCTCTCGCTAACTCGGGCCTCTGGCTGGCCTGGAGCAGGGGGGCAGCGAGTACACCCCTGTGTGGACCCCCACACTGGCCAGGCACTCTGTGGGAGCTGCTTCCCTCGTTGTGATTAGGCTGATGGCTGGTTAAATATAATATATCGATAATCTTAATGTGGTAACACTGTCTGTGAGCAACAGTATCTTGCTTTATGCGAAGACTGGGCGAAAAGTATGGGTATTTGGTGGAACACATGATTTCTTTCCAACTATGGTTATCTTTAGGGATTATGAAGTTCTCGGAGCCTAATCCTATAATCCTCCTGAGTGCATGTCATCCTTAGTCATACAAGTAATACAATTTTTTCTCATTACAAATTGTTGTTGCTCCTAGGTGTAGCCAGTCTCCTGTGAAATGTTGAAAGGCAAACGTTCTGAAGAAGTCAAGATGAAATACCTCTGCTTTTGCCCAAGCAGGGAGGAATGGGAAGCAGTATGTGTGGTATGTGAAGTGGGAGTGTACGTATTGGTTGCAAATAAGCATATGTTTGATCTAAAAATTGTACACTTTAAGCCCAGGAGAACTATGGGCGCATGAACATCTCATTAGTAACTGTGGTTATTTCAGTGAACCAATTTGCAAACCTACTGAAAGGCTGCTGCGGGAGAAAACACTGCTGTGCAGATGCATGAATTATTCCTACTTATAAGAAAAAAGAAAAGACTGCCTGGAATTTAGAATTGCAATAGAATTTCAAATTGCAGTTGAGCCAAAATCTAGTGCTAGGCTAATGAATGTTATGCTCTCAGGTTATTAGACTTACTTGAAATGTTTAATTTAAGGTAAATTTGGGATGAACTAAACCATCACCTCAAAGAGCAAGAGGAATGAGAATAAAGAAAAGTAGCGCAGTATTCCTTAATGGAAAGAAAAGGGAGGAGTTAGTCTGAACACTTTGTAGTAGCTCGTCTCCCGTGTATTTTCTATGAGACAAAGCTCAGGCCTCACAAGAGTAAACATGTCTAATGTTGCAAACTTATGAAGGGCTCTAATGGAAATGTGGGGCAGTTAGGAGCAATAAAAAAGATGTCAAACAGCTTGTAGACTGCAAGTTCTTCATCTTTTATCTCCTTCTTGCATTAAATGAAATCTGCCTGTGGTAGAAAAATGACAGGTAGCTTGAAGACTGGTTCTGACATAACATATGTGGACCTTTCAAATATCCAAATTCAATTGCAGATTTGCTTGAATGAAAAAGACTAAAGTATACGATGACCGTGTGAAAAGTTGCACATTACTACATCCTCTTGAAATAGTTGCCTGTTGGTGATAGCTAAAGGATTCCTCTTTCAAAAACTCTGCATTGAAAGCTATAGTGCTTAATTTTATCAAACAAATAAAATATTAATTAGATCTTCTAGGTGTTAGTGAAGCTTATGTCTGAAATAAGTTGTTTATGTTAATAGATACTAGCAGGACTTGCCACCACCAACAGGATGTTATTGGAAAAACAAAGCAAACAGAAGTGGGTGGTGTTTAATAACTTTCCTAGAGGTGGCAGTACTTGAACAGAAGCCAGGAATCCAGTTCCCCATGCTGTCTTATCATCACCTGATAATTAAAAAGGTAATGCAAACTGTAAGTCCTCTGTGCAGTTTGAACACTGAATTGACATAACTCTACAGTATCCACTGTGTGTAGAGGAAGGGGGCAACAAGAAGGGAAGATGGCCTTAACATTTGCTAAGCTGTGTGATGCTTTCAGAAGAGCAGCAATCAGATCATATTATGACCACAGCAGAGCTTGCAAGAACTTTTCTGTATGTGTGTATCTACCAGTAGAACAGACGGCAAGGATTTAACTTACTGCTGCTACACTTCAGTTCAACATCCAGCCCAGACTTAAGAGGCTTCTGGCAGAAATAAAAATCTATTTTTTCATTAATTTGTATGTGAAGGATGTGTTACAGCCCTTGGCCATGTGCTGGCGGTCGGTACCGAAGAAGCTCCAGCCCTGGCATTTGTCGGAGCTGGAACTGCAAGTCTGTTCTAAGGAAAAACACAAAGGGATGTGATGCTTGAGAGGCTGTGTATGCCGGCAGGTGCCTTCCATATTGGCGTCACCACTAGATGTCAGTGCATGAAACTACTTCTTCACCCTGAGCAAGCTACTGAAATTGGGAATCGGCTTGGGAAGAGGGGGCGATTTCTTCAGGGTGCAACACCGGTGTAGCTTCAGTTTACAAGATCCCTACTCGGGTTAAGCTCCCTTTAATAAGGTTTTTAAGACAGACTTGCAGTCTCTTAACTCTGTCAGAATTTTCCAAGTAGGAAATGAGGAATTTCCTGACACTACACCAGAAGAAAGTTTAGCAAGTGCTTGATGACTTGAAATTAAGTGTTAAATCACACAAAAGTGATTTTTTGTTTTTAAATCCTTGGTTATTGAATATATGTAGGTGCCAGATTGCCACTGATGTCAGCAGAGTTAGCTACCTGAAACCTCTGAGACCTGAAGATCTCACTGAATCTATTGAAATCTCTAGGCCTTTAGCATCACTAAAACTGTTTGGAACTTCAGCTTAGGTACATTCACTGTTGTTGTTTTGTTTTTTTTTTAAAAAAAATACAAAAAACTATCTATCTCTTGCTGAATCTTAGAAAATACAGGCAATGAAAAGGGAGTATTCAGTAAAACTAATCTCCATAAACAGGTAGAAGCATCAATAGGTTGAAATTAGGTTTAAAACTCTCGTCTCCTGCCTTGGTTCCCACTTGCTGTGGAGACATGGCATTGAGTGAGCTGCCTGCGGGACCTTAATGTAGCCATCACTTATATTAGTGATAATATAAAGTAGGCTTGCTTATGTAGGAATTGTTATGAAGCAGAATAAATGCTTGTAAAGTACTTCAGGTATTCAGTTGCTAAGTGCTTTATAAATGTTAAAGCATTCACTTTAATTGCTTTGTGTGTTATTTGCTACGATGCATTCCTGCAGGGCTACTTTACCTACTTAAGCATGTTTTAAAGCAAGTGAGAGAAACGCTATATAATGAAAATACACCAGAAAAATATCTGAAGTGCCATACTTGAATAAATCTTACTTGCTTTTAGGTATCATCTCAGTCCAGGTCTGGGGGCTAGAGATACAGAAAGACTAGAATAATGACAAAGTGCTACAAATATCCAGAGCCCTGTTACACAGATATGAAGATCCAGGACGGCTGCTTCTTTTACCTTCACATTTTCAGAAGGTAAGTAGAGGTGGCTTCCCTCTGGTTTGGGTTCCAGCTTAATATTTTTAAATGTTTGGGGTTTAGGTGTGGTAGGTCTAGACGATAGAGCAGCATCAGAGAACCTCTTGACCCAAGCATGTAAACCTTGGAGAATTCCTGATCCAATTTGTTGTGTCTTAAAGACCCATATGCGAGTGGATCACTGTCTCTCACAAGGGCACTTTTACTGTAGAGTAACTAAGGGCTAGCTGCTGTTTACTGGCTGTATTTTTGAACAGGGCCTGAGCAACCTGATCTATGTTGGCCTGGTTCTGGGTGGGGGTTGGAGCCTAAATTATTCTGACTGTCAGTAGCTGAGAAGCTTGAACTTCATGGGTTCTTGACAAAGTATAGTCAGTGATGTGCAGACAGGCTAAATGTGGATATGTGTATACAAATGGTAGAAGGTGCAAGGCACAGAATTTAGTGTGGTAGAAAATCTGCTGTGGAACCTGGGCTAGCAACGAGCTTGACCTGATACATTTTTGAGTCTTTACTTCTGTTTACAGATGAAGAGGCCAGCTCTCCAGTGGGCCTTGGTACACTTCAGAAGCAAACCCAACAGCAGTGTATTTAATTCAGATAATCATAGTGCTGAAGCTAGCCTAGCCTGTGGGATTTATTTCCAGATTGGCATAGTATTTTTTACTTTCACATTAAAAAAAACCAAAACCATCAGCTGTTGCACATCAGGAAGACTCCAGTTTTGAGAGGATGTGTTTGCAGACAGTTCAGCAAACAGCTTGGGGCTGGGGGGTGTATGTGTTTATTTTTTTAAAGCCTGAAGCTAGTTTAGGTTTGAATGGATACTGACTTGTAGTATAAATAGTCACAGAAGCCCCTGTATGGAGAATCGTGGCCATGTACCATGCATTGAGCTGAAGGTCTTGCAGAACACAACTAGCTGTAGATGGATAAGGGTGTTGCAGTAAACTTGAACAGAATCTGTGCACTCGCTCTTTCCCCCGGGCTCTGGCATGCAGACATCTGAGTGGAGTCTGTGTTTTCTGGCATCAGGAGCAAGGTCAATCCAGTTTGGCCTACTTTTTTTTTTTTTTTTTTTTTTTTTTAAATTATAAGGGGAAAAAAATCCAGTCTGAGTTTTGCTGAAAGCAGAAGTTTTTCACTTAGTTACAGCCGAATATAGCCGCACTTCCTGGTTCCCTCCCTCCCTCCCCTGGGTCTCATAGTATAATCTAATTATTAAATAGTTGCAATAAAAGTACATTTTGCCCTGGCAGGACTAAAGCCTATTGATAGGCCAGATATTTTTATGCCATCCTCGTCCTGTTCCTGCCAAAATGGGTTATTTTTTGTATCCTCTTGTCTGCTTTTGGATTTGTGATCTGCTCCTTTAATACATTCCTTCCAGTCTAGGCAGTGCTCTCCAACTGCCTGGCACTGATGTTAATGCCTTGCTTCCTAATCAATCAAGTCCTCTGCATGCTTCCTTAAAGGAAAACTCTGTTCATGTTGTTCAGCCCAATGACACAAACTTTCACAGGTGTAAGAAACATTTGTCACCAAAGATGACACTGTTGTGGGAAGTGAAGGCGAAACTTTATCCTGTTTGGCATTTCTGAGCCCATCCTGTGGGCAGTTCTTTTTTGTAAAACTGACTGTGGTACTGTGGGCAACTAGCCACAGACTTTGTAGCTCAGTTTCCAGCTGACATGAATATCTTGATTGTAGTAAGAACTTTGGGGATATTAAGAACAGGTTATGTGTGAGTATAGTAGGGACAGAATTTGTCTTTGCTTGCTCTGCTAATTAAAGAGTGATCCCTAATCACCATATTCTGTGCCTCGGGTATCTGCCTGCAGTAGTGGAGGTAGAGGGATAATTTAGGATGTGCCTACTGTTTAGATCCAAAGTGAAAATAGGAGGCAGGTAACAGAAACCAAATGTCACCCCAAACAAAAGGGTGGAGTATACTTGGAGGCTCAGACAAAGGTCAAGAAAATAAGCCTTAAGACAAGAGTAAGAGAGAATTGTAGAAAGACAAGGTGGAATTAAGAACCAGAGCTGGGCAAAATGATTTTGAGAACAACAAACTACTACCAGTTTGGTACATTGAGCAACACCATTGCTGGGATGGTCTGATTGACTCCGATATCAAATATGCATCAATTTGGCGGCTTCTCTGTTTAGGCAGGATTTTCTTTCCCTTAGTTTCCTAGGAGACTGGTTAGCTCTGTGCCTTAACACCGAAGGAGTCAAAGAAACACCAAAATGAGTGCAAATTGACAGTACAGAATGGATGGAGAATGGGAGGATATATCTGGAGGAAGCATATCACAAGATGAGAGCAGTAGCTTTTACAGCAGTTTGTATCCTGTGATATGGTCACTGTCCTTTATACCTCTAATTATTAAAAAACATAGTCTTACTTGGAGAAATTTGTCAGATGAGTAAAGATTGGGGTGAGCAATGTTATTGCTTTCTGGGGGCTTGTGTCCTGTTAGAAGTGTGCTGCTGCAAAATGGCTGTTCCTAGGATAAGGTTTATGTGCCAGCTGGAACCGCTGATTTCCTTTGAAACTCCTGTTTTTGTAATTATTCATGGCAAAAAAAAAAGTTTCTTCCCATATGAACTTCTGGCTTGCTGAGCTCCGAGGTGAGCCAAGTAGGTTATTTTCTTCAGTGTCTGCATTTTTTCCTAATTACATTGTGCCAGTTGTTACCACACAGTTTTATGTACCTGTGCTTCCAAATTTGTTAAGTTCCATGTTCTGGAAAAGTTCAGCAGCACTTCTTGGGGAGCTTGTCTTGAGAGTGCCTTGTATCTATGAAGGAGTAATATTCTTGTGCCAAATACAGCCCTTTACATAAACTTTTTTTTCTATATCATGTTTCTAACACTTTCTAATCTAACTCGGTTTCAGGAAGTAGAAAGGTAGTGCTGTGTGACTGAGCTGCCATGCTTTGCCAGACAGTAGCTGATGGGTGAACTAGAGCTCTAATTGCTGACGCTCTTCTGGGCAAACTGTCCTGAAAACATAACGCTTCCTTTAACACACATTCTCCTAACTGCCATTCCTTAATGGTGAACGTTTTACATCTAATGCAGCCCATGTTATTCTGGGAAATCTTACTAAGTCTCTGATGTTGGCTAACTGCTGAATCCATGTGGTTGGGCATGGGAGGAGAAACAAGATCATCTCTCAGGATGAGATAGGTGGCATCTAACAGCACAGATTACAAGTCCTGGTGTCCCCTGTCCCCTAGATGTGTTATGTCCTGCTGCAGACAACCTTTGTGTGTCACTTTGAACAGTCAAATGCCAGCTCCTGCATAGATGCACAGCCTGGCACAAAGCAAGGGATTGCCCTGAATGCCATCAGCACTATAAAAGAAAACTGGAAATCATGTACCCAAACTTCTGCAAGTGTATGATGACAGGATCCCAAAGAAGATAATAAACTTCATCCCTGCTGTGTCTGTTTCCCAGCAGGAGAAGCTGCAGGGTCACAGCAGTGGGATGATCAGATGCCTCTTGTAGTGGGTAGAAGGAACCCAAGCAGCAGCGGAGGATGTTGCAGCAGCAGGTATGAGACATGCTTTATTATAGCCGTAGTTTTGAGTCCCTTGTCTGTTTTGAATTGATCTCTTGGTACTTGACTGACTTGCTCTCCTTGGTCTCCCTGTACTCATTTACATGCTCTATTATGATGTTGGCAGTGCTGGACATCCGTGATTACTTTTAAGTGCACTCTTTCTTTCTGGTATATTGATGATTCATACTATTAGGAGAGGCTTCCTGCCTTTCCATGACATCGTGAAAATGATCTATTTCATAATGTCTCCTTACTCTTAGCAGGGCTTGTGCTCTGTTCCCAAAACTCCCACTGTTTTCACTGCAAGCATGACCAGACTGTGAAATAGCTTGGCTGGTCTGGTGAATAATCTGTTAGTCTCTTTTAATAAACTGCAGTTTTATTTATCTTGCTGCTCTTTAGAGCTTTTCATCTCAAAACATTTGAGTGCAGAAACTGTCCGGTAGTGAAATGCAGCCATCTCTCTTGGGGATAGAGTGGGAGGCAGACAGGCAGGCATTTTACTCCACAGTTTAGAGTGAGAGGAATTTTGTTCAAGGACAATGAGGGAAAGCTTAGCTTGTATGCTGAATGACCCTTTGATCTTCCACGTTCATGCTCAGCTGATCAGGACTTTAAATCTAAGCTCTGTCTCCCTCCTACCCATAGCAAACAGCCAGAAATATAATCTCATTTAGGACTTGAGCACTGGACCAGAATGACAGGACTGCAATGGTAACTGTTCAGCCTTACATGTTTCCTATTTGCCTGTCACTTCCTCAAGTGATGCTGACATAAAGCTAAAGAATGGTGGGTAGCAGTTCTGGGATGTGTAGTAGGGTGTACTCAGAGAGGTCCAATGGGGAAGGGAAGGCCAGGCCTGTTACACAAAAATACTCTCCTGCATGCCTGTAAGTACTGAGGAACCGGACAGTGCTGTAGTGTTAAAAGGTGGCTTTCTGGAACACACTGAACAGGTCGGTTCATAGCCATGAGATGCATTTGATAATTCTGAAGCTTTGTGGTCTTTGCTAATTGTGATGAAATGACTGGCTTTCTGAGGCTCTGAAAACAGAATAGTTAACTGGTGGTGTGGTAGGTCAGCTCTCCTCCTGTGCAAGAAGGCTACAAGAAACTGCTGCGGCTGAAGCAATGGAAACAAGCAAGCAGAGTATGATACGAAGTTGGATCCTTGACCTGCAGCCCTTGAGCAGTTGTAAAAGATCGTGTTACTTCTGCTACTATGCAGCACATCATTAGGAACCTTAATTACGGGGAGATGACTGCACTGCGTAGGCTAGAGTGTAGCCTGCAGGAACATAGGAACTTTTATAACGCTTACTCTGTGGTCTGTGTCTTTGTTGGGGAAGGATACAGAAAGGCCTGTTCTTGTTGCAAGTAAACTTGGCTGGCTGATAATGTGCAACTCGGCTAGTATGGCTGTAGCCCATTTGACAGGTAACAGCTGGTGCTTTCTTGCCTCTTCCTACATATTAAAGCAAAATGTGGGTTTTTAAACCTGGAGGGAGGCATTTGGTGAAAGCAGAACTTGGACTTGAGACGGAGTGGTGCTTTGCTTAGTTGTGCCAAACCACTTTTTTTTTTTTTTTTTCAGTATTCCTTGCTGTATTTATAGCATGAGATATGGTGAGAACAATCAGAGGCACAGGTGTGACCTCCTTTATGCTAAAACAAAGCAGCACAGAGGAGTGAATATTTTTAGTTTGTTCCAGCTGTGGGTATTGGGTTCAAATTGCAGTGCCTTAAAAAGGCAGTGTGGCAGAGAAACTGAAAGGTGAATTTGAATTTCTAGGTTGGAAGGACTGACTCTGAAGGGTTCCTAGAAAAGTTGAGCTACTAGTCCGTCAGTGAAAAAAGAATATGGTCAAAACTCCTCTATTTGGCATTTATAACTATTTTTCACTGCAGTTATGTTCTTTTGAACACCTGTACTTTGGTAGTTCCCTCTCCATTTCATTTTCTTACATTTAATTTCCTGTTTCTTTGCTAATAGCTACTATGGACTTGGGAAGGAAATATTTTTGGGAAAAGTGTCTTTGACTTGAAGAAATGTCTGTGTACAGAGTAGCAGCAAGGTTTCCAAGATCAGCTAGGTATGGTTTTACCTTCTTGCTGCAGTGGGAGCTGGGATAGGAAGAACTGTTAGGAGAACAGACAGAGGATGGTGAACTTGAGGACCCTTGTTTATTTTAAAACTTAATTTTAGGTTGTAAGATTACATGAACAGAGAAATGCTTGAACTGTCTTCTGGTGAATGCTGTTAACTCTCAGAAATGCCCCCTAACACTATTGCTGTTCTGGAATGTTCCCCTACCCTTAGGACAGTACTGAGCAGAGATCGTTGTGCCTCCTTGTGTGACCGGGTTTCCACCTTAGCAGAGACCTCGCAGTGCTCCTTGCTAGAAGAGATAGGGATGATTAGTTTGATGGGTGGCATTTTGTTTGTTTTCTAAGATCTAATAACGAAAGCTGTGGTTTCTGTCTCATCTTTGCTTCCATCAGGAGGTATGTTCTGTCTTTTGCTTTCACAACTGCAGTATTGCAGTATATGCCACCTCTCTCCCCCCTGGCCTGACCCCCCAGGGTTTTTCTAGAAGCAAGATGGCACTGTCTTGTTTCCCATCTGTTGCCTGATTACATGCAAATAGCAACAGCCGGCCTTGTGAGCAGAGAGATACAGGAAGAAGATGGGGAGTGCTGCTCTGCTGCGATAGCCACTGGGGGAGACCAACTGTCTGCTGCTACTGTCACAACCGCTCCTCTCCAGAGAGGTTGGCACGAAGCCCGGGCTACTTTGCCACCTCATGCCTTTCCCCCTCTTCTTATCTAGCCATGCCACAGCTTCCCAGGCTCCTGGGTTAGATAGATCAGCCCTACCCTTTTCACTTGGACAGATGCTTCCTTTCCCTAAACCCACGTAACTGTGTCCATCTGGAGGCAGAATATAAGCCAGGAGCTGGAGCAGGTGGAGTCTGCTTGTAGGTTTAGTAGAGGTGGGGTGAGTGGAAAGGGTGGAATGTAACGACCTTCATTTGAGGACTGGTTAGACTATGTCTTACTGGACTAGAACAAAGAAAAAAAGCCTCCGTGTTGCGATGTCTTTTCAAGAAATCAAACAACATGGTATAATTACAAGGTTTAAATGGATCATCAGAAATGATACTTGAGGAACAGAAGGTCAGAGGATGGTGAACAACGGGCTGCTGAGAGCCCTGGGCGGGTGGAAGGACCTTTTTTCCTCTCCACCTGCCAGGTGTGAGACTGCAGGGACAAATGGAGGTGAGGCACCTTGGAGGAACCTACTCTTGAAAGCAGGGCCAGATTCCCAAACACTTAGCACTGGTGAAAAACTATCTTTAGTACTTATGGCTTCAACTTTTCCTCCCCCAAAATCCTTGGCACCCCATATCCTGAGCATTCAATTTTTCTTCCTATGGCCCTATCCAGAGCTTTGGCTTTGTCATTCCTGAAACCATACTCCCCCATAGCCTCCCTTCTGGGCCTACAAATGGGTCTGTGTTCTCAGGTTTTTTCATCCCTCTTCTTTTAAGTAGCAGTTGATTCCTGCAGGTGACATGAGATGGGAGATAGCGGAAGGAACAGAAGTTTTCTGGAAACATGAGCTCAGCAAAGCTTGCTTGAGTCAAAGGCTTTTGGTGGTGGGAAAGATGGGGAACCAAAGGAGAAGGGTCCTCATCCAGCTCCCGTTGAAGCTGGTGTTCCCAAGGGTCAGATCCCACGAGTAGGCTGGGAAGTGAGTCACCTCCTTGGTACAAAACGCGGAACACAAGCAGCGAGGCCGGGTGCCTGATCCTGCCCCAGCTCCGCGAGGGACTGCACCCGTCAAGCTCCGCCGGCACCGTGAAACCACATCGGCCAGCCCGTACCTGTGTCTGACAGAACTAGTCATGCTGTACGACCAGCACAAAAAACCCCAACTTCAACATTTTGATTTCTGTTCTCCTTTTTCCACCTATATATTTTTTTAAAACTCTTAATTCAGCCTGGGAGGGGTTGTGGTATCTTGAATTTCAGATGTCTGAGGGGCACACAAAATTAGAAGCTCACTCAGCAGTAAAACTTGTAGTAGAATTTTCCACAACAGGTTTTTCTAGTTTAAAAGCGAACAACAACTGCGGTGTTTGCTTTGCTTAGAGCAGAGCTCAGGTAAAAGTGTGGGGAGAACCCCAAACCCTAAAAGCTGATAAAATCCTCACCTGCTTTCGGGAGGGGGTGTGGATTGGGGGACCCGAGAGCTTAGTGCTGGAAACCTGCACTCTAATCTTGATTATTTTTAAGCTTTCTGGTTCTTTCTACCTTTCTCCTTCGTCTCATGGAGGGGGGGGGGGAAGGACGGGTTGCAAAGTCCTGGGACGGCTGGGCCTTGCGCTTCCCGCTGCCGCCGTGCCCCGGGGGTGAGGCGGGAAGGGAGGCCGGTGGGGGCGAGCGGAGGGGGGACTCGTCCCGGTGCGGCGGCCGCCACCCGCCTTCGTCGTCCTCCTCCTCCTCCTCCCTCCCAAGGTGAAAGAGAAACCGAGCCCACCCACGTGATCCGCCGGCGCGGAACACAAACACTGCCAGGCGTTTCTGATTTGTCTCCGCGGGGAAGGGGCGGGGCGTAAGAGGAGGCTTGCGATTGGTTCCCTACCAGAAGTGTGGGCTGTCCCCTGTTGCGATTGGTTCCGTCGCCGCTACGGGGAGGGGGAGAGGGCACGGCTTGAGCATCTCTTCCTTCTTTTGATTGGCTCTGATGCGAGGTATGACGCCTCTTAAGGGTGACCGCATTTCTGATTGGCTAAGCCTTACAGCGCGTGCGGGGGGGAGGAGCTTGCAGAGAGCTCCCATTGGCTTTCGTTAACGAGGGCGGATCGGTTGGCTGCGGACACCCAATGATCGCCGGGCTCCTCCCGCCGGCACCGCCCCCGGAGCGCTGATAAGCGGCGTTGGCGGAGCTGGGGGAGTCAGTGCGGCGGCTGGCGCGGGCGGGACGGGCATGGTGGGGGCGGCCGGCGCCTCCTGCTGCTGCCGCGGCGGGGCGGGGGGACTCCAGCCGCTCCGCGCCACCGTCCCCTTCCAGCTCCAGCAGCGCCGCGGAGACGGGGGCCGGGCAGGTAACGGTGGGAGGGAGGGAGGAGGTGGGCAACCACCCCCCCGCCCCCGGTGCGCAGTCGGGTCCACGGGCAGCCTCGGGGCTGCAGCCCCGCGCGTCTCCTGCAGCCGGGCTGGGGTTCCGAACCGGTAGCAAAGAGCCGCTCCTCCGGTTCCCAGCGGCACCTCCCGGGGGCTTGCAGCGGCAGGTCCTGGTGCGAACCGCCCCGCAGCGTGCCCCCGCGGGGGAGCGTTTCTTCGCCCCGGGCCCCGGCGGCTGAGATGGGGGTCGAGGCGGAGCCGTCCTGGGTCCCTGCGGCGGGGGGGGACCCGGTGCTGTGCGCCCCGACACCTCCCGTCCTCCCCGGGGCCGCGGAGGCAGTGCTGGGATTAATTAGAGAAAACTACCGTGTGCTCGGGAGGCTTCTCCTAACTGATGCTGCGTGGGTGGAAGTGAAAGAGAAAGGAGAGAACCAAGGGCAGAGGAGAGGGGAAAAGAAAACGAGGTGGGGGAGGACACGACACCAAAGACAATGAGCGAAGGAAAACTTCAAACCCCGAAACAGCCGAGCTGCTTAAAACGCTGCCCGTGGGCTGTGGTCACACGCGAGGGGTTGAGCTTTGATCTCCGGCCCCGTGGGGTCAACAGATCTCCCTTCCGTGCTGGCTTCCTTGCAGACAGAACGTGTCCCTGCTTGTGGTCTTCCGTGACAATGAGTTGCCTATTTGGAGGTGGCTTCCCAAAAAAAACGGAGCCCTGTGTTTTATGCAGCTGATCTGGCTCGATAAAGAAGCAATAATTTGATTGGCGCTAATGGCTATTTGTCCCTAATTGCATTACTGAGATTTTTCTGACCGCTTCAGGAATGCTTATTTAAATATAACTTTTTGGTGACCTAATAATAATTTTTGGCTTTATGTACGTATTACTTTTGGCTGTTCACGGGACTGCTTTTGGATGTTGGGTTCTTGCTTGGCTGTTCATTATCTCCAGTATTAAAATAGCAATGAAACACTTTTTGGGTTAAATGTAAGATTAAACAGACCTCTGGAACAGAGAGAAATTTGTCAAGCTTTGGGCCAGCTGATCGTGGTGGCATCTGTTCAGAGTGCTGGTCTCTTGTTTAACACAGTGGCTACTTAATCTGCTTTGCAGAGGACAGTGCTGCAGCCCATCCTACAATGAGAATTAATGGTCTTTCCTGAAGTGTCCTGCACTTCACTGCTTGAGACTTAGAGTCATTCCTGCCACTGGCAGGGTTGGTATCGATCAGGGAAGCTATTAAAAAGCTTTTTGCTCAATTTACACTTGAAACAAGTTAATGAAATAAATTCTTTGGAGTGCTAGCCTCTCCTTCCCACTCAACAGTGTGGTGAAGCTGCTGTGAAGAGGGCAATTAGTCAGTAGCTTCAGACCTTATGATCAAAATAAAGCGAATCTCAAAGAAAGGAGAGCCAGGCTGCCTGTGATCTCTTGGTTGCATTAGAGCTCTGTGCTGTACCTACTCCAAAGCGTAGCGAATACCATGCAGCTTTCTGAGGGCAAAACGGCTGGAGCGCCACTGAGATGAACCAGAATTGCTGGTCTTCATTTCTTCCTGGCTCTGTGCCTCACTGTTCAGGCTCTAGGAGCTTGAATTTTTCCTCTTGATCATAGTAATTTCATCTACAGTTTTGGAAGTGTTGAAATTTCCATTGCTCTCTGCCTCATCACTCTTTGTAAGCTTCAATTTGTTCCCTGCATGTGTGGGAGCTGTAGCAGTAAACTGGCAGGGTTTAACTGAAAACTGGTATCCTGGTGATTCATAATCTAACACTTTTGCTCCTACTTTTTGGGAGCTCAGCATGGAAATCCGTTGCTTTATCACATCTTTCCTCATTTGACTGCTGACTTTCTGAATTGCTCTCAAGCCTCATGGCGGCTGGCTGCTGGGCATCTCTGTGGTTCTGGCTTGGGGTTTTAGAAGAAGAGGTAGAGTGATCTGGGGTCTGATCCTGCAGCTGCTCTGATAATAGAGGATCCCATTGAGATGAGGAGCAGCTGCTGAGTGTCTCAAAGGGCTTCTGTTAAAAGGAAGAGCTAGAGCTGGGGGATGCCAGGAATGAGGTCTAAGAATATTTTAAAAGGAGTTGACTTGCTGTTTAGAAATCCAAGATGTCAGGACTAAGTGATGAATCTCATGTATGTCATTGGGGTCAGTTTTTTTTAAATTCCTTATCTCTTCAGTGATGTGGCTTTTGGTGGTGAAGTAGATAATGTGTTAGTGTTTGATCCTCCTCAGGTGCAGCCCAGACCCATCCCTGCTGCATCCATTTATGCCAGGTTAGGTGGCTCGGAGGCAGCTGCTGGGGTAGTCAGAGCTCTGCAGGTGCTGTAACACTGGCAAGGTTATATGTTCTCTGGGGTGGGATGAGCTTTGTGGAGACTTTGAACTTTAAATCGGTTAACGGCAATGCTGGTGCTGTTTGTGGCCTCGGTTGTTTCCTCCAAAGCCCACACCGGAGCACATGCTGGTCTGAGAGTTTCCATCTTTGCATCCAGACTTCAGCCTCCCTGAGACTTATGCCTTTGTGCTCAGGAATCTACTGCCTGGGTGTAACCCCAGTCCTCATCAAGCATTGCAGGTCTGAAACCTGATTTTCTCAAGCAAGACATGGAAAAGTCTTTATGCCTCTTTTTTTTTCAGTATGACACTAGAAAAAATAGGATTATTTAAATTGCAGCTCAAACTTTAATTTACAGACCCATTGGTGAACATAGCATTTTGTGAACATGAGCAGGTAAGTAGTCTTAGTCATCTAAATTGGTTCATGCACAGAGAAGGAGAAGGTGGAATATGGTGGAAAAGCGAAGTCACGTCATGTTACTAGTTGAGCAGACTCCTTCTGTGCACTCATTAAATGTGTAGGGGGTAAGATGGGATGAATAGCTGTACCAGCAGTTACCTACCAACTGCTTTTCTGGATAGCGTTGGAGTAGATTTCTTAGGAGGAGAAAGGGTAGCTGCCTGTCTGCCTTCCAAATGCTACCTGTTTATCAGTGACAGTGTGGCATAGAAGAGGAACAACAGTGAGGTGCAGAAATACAAATCTTCATCTGTAAACCTCTGTGGTTGATTGGGGCGTTTCATGAATGGCTTTGACAAGACCTGTGTCTTGCGCTTCATGTATTTCACATTAATCCTCTGTGAAACCAAAGCTTTATTGACAGTCTCTCTTCAATAAAATTCAGATAAATTCACCAGTTTTCCCACCACCACCCCTACAACCCCAGAATTATGTGGTGCCTTTTAGCTTTTCAGGAAGTTACTGTTGGCTGAGCTGACTCATCTAGATGGGATTTTGTTGCTTGCCTGCTGAACTTGCCTGTTTTTGAGATGTCCAGTTGTTTTTGCTGTGTGGATCCTGCTAGAGAGACTAAGTGAGCAGTCTGCCAAATATCTTTATTTGGTATCTGAATTAAACCCGTGCCTGGTCTATATTATAGAGGCAGACGAGTGGGACGCTATTCATAGGCAATACTGTCTGAGTATATGTTTAGCAAAATGAAAATGTTTCTTTAGGAATAAAAATGTCTGTTTGCCACTTGAAAGTGCTGTGGGATTGCTGCTTATGTGGTAGTGATGCAGCAGAGCTGTTAACAATATCTTTTTCTGCTGCTTTCCTTTGCTGCAGGCATCACATAATGAGTGTGGGGGTCTCCTCCCCTCCTCCGTCTTATTAGTTGAATATCTTAAGTGCTTCAGGCCTTACTGTGTTTGCTTTAGCAGTTGGTATCTGATGGGGTTTTGTGTCCTGAGGGATGGGTATAAAGGCTTTCGTTACCGAAATAGTGGTCCAGATGTTTGGGGTGTTTGCTCTTGAGTTTTCTTTTTTGCTGTTTAACACCTGTAGTTTTTCAGGGGGTCCTTAAGCAAATGAACAAGGGACACACAGGTTCATAACGTTTATATCCTGTGCCCAACTTGAAAGTGAAAAAGTCCATCTTAGAGAAGGGGTGTCTCGGTAGAAGTAGCAGCTCAGCTAGTATTAACTCTCCAAAAGAGAAACAAAAACCCTCAAGCAGGGATGCACAGTACTGTCATGGGAAAATTGTGCTGCTGCACCGTGCAAACAGCTGCTTTGACAAACTCTGCATTTCCAAATTTTGGGATTCATCACTATTAAGTAATTCTGCCTTTGTCTTTATCAGCCTGTTTACCCCCAGCAAAACCCTAGAATTAAAGGGTTAAGCACAGGTAGGGAGATGTAATGGGGAAAAATAGTCATGTAGGACTGGTTGAGGGATGGGAAAGTCTTGAAGATGTCCTGCTGTAGCACTAGCCAGGAAGAATCCTGCCTCTGTCCTATGGAATCAAATCAGTCTTTGTACAAAACATAGTTGAATACAATACATGGCTCAGGTTTGGAGGCAAAGCATTGCAGGTGGCTTTGTTTAATGTAGAACGAGTTTCTCGCACAGTAATTGGAGCCCATTCATGGTATTGCAGTCCTCAGCTGATACAGATCATGCCTTCAATCTAAACTTGCTGCTCCCAGTTCGTTAGCCTCTGGATAGGGGTGTGGGAAAGGGGAAACAAAGGACACATCTATAACTAATCTTGACTTGTGTTGACATTCTGTGGGTGAAACAAGTTTTTCCCTGCTTTAAAATGCTGGAGATGACATTTAAAAACAAATTTGCAGGGGGGAAGGGATGGGACTGTGCAGTCAGTTTGATCTGTCCCTTCTATAGCAGAATGCTCCAGAGGAACTAGGAAGCTCTCAGATCATTTACCATGGATGGATTTTTATTTGTGAATCTTTTTCAGCTGGGGCTTATCTAACACAATTGCATGGACCATAGCAAAGTTTTTTCAACATTTGTTGGGTGAGGAAGGAACCTGGGCACCTATTTGTGTAGAGAAGCAGCAGTTCTGTTGCAGGTGTGGTAAATGTTTTACTGTCTGTGTGGTACAAAAGAAAAAACAAGTACTTGGCCTAACCCTGTGAGAGAAATAATGTCAAGCACCAAGTGCAATGAGTTCTCTATGCAAAGCTTGGATGTTGAAATACTGTGTAAATGGCAGCGTTGACTACATTGAGCTGATCTTGGCACTTCCCTCACAGCTCCTGCAGTTTAAGATGACAATGCTGATTTAGTGGGATTCACAGTTGTACAAGAAGGATCTCCAAGAAAGGCCAATAGTGTTGAGACTGTAAAAATATTCCCTCTTGGAATTTATATTAAACAGGCCTTTTTGCATTAGAAATTAAGCTTGTGGTGCTGCCATTCAAACCACCTGATAATGCAGGGTTGACTGTACAGGAAATGAGGAAAATATCAAAGAAGGTTGTGTGGTTAGCCCATTCTTTGAAAATAACGGGAGATAATTGTTTCCATGCTTGCCTGGAACCTGGTGCATGACTCTGGGCAAGCTGCTTCTCCTCCCTGTGCCTCAGTTTCTCATAGTTTGTGTGCCATCCTTTAAGGCTGGAAGCATTCAAGAACAGGAATTACAGAGCTTGTACAGTTCCTGGCATGCTTGAGCCTGAGGCTGCTGTGTGCAACTCTTGTATGCATAATGCTGTTGTGCTTACACTGTTCAGGCTAGCTGTAACACTGAGCTAATGCTAGCTTTGGTATGCTGCTTCCCAGTTAGAAAAGGCACTAGGAGGGTAATCAGAAGGTGTATCAGATGTTGTGGGGTTGTTTTTCCTTGCTGAAAAGTTGTTTCAGTAGCTTCATGTTGAGCCCTCCAGGCAGATGGCTTAACTGCAACTAGCCATAAAGATGACTGTGAGTATGGGAGGAGGGCTTGTCATAAAGTGTTGATGTGACTTAAGTAGTTATATGTCTATAAAGGACAGGAAGCCTTCTTTTCCAGTTTTCCACCCTGTCTGTAACTGCAGAAATATCAAGGATGTCTTACTGTGGTTTTAGCTTACTTTATCTGTACTGGAAGATTTCCAAGGGCTTGAGAATCAAAGGTTTCTCATCTTGAGAGTGAGAGCCCTGCCTTTTGCAGTGATCTTGATTCCTAGATGCTTATCAAGAATTGATTTACATAGAGTTAACAAAAAAGGGAAAAAAACCAAACCCACAGCTTTATCTTCATTGCTTGGGTTTCACTCTTCTGATACGGGTGACATGGATGATCCTGGTAGCTCCTTAGTCATCTGTATTCTCCAGGATCAGAGTGAACAAGTCCTAAAGATCTAATGTTTGAACAAGTTTTTGCTTGTTTCTAAACCACTCTTATTGTTCATGAGAGGCTTCCTGCCCACCTGTTATTTTCCTAGTTCTTACTTAAATTTCAGAGTGTAAAGCCAGCCCAGAAGCACTCCCAGGCTGTATCAGTGGATAAGAGATGGGCTTGCTTGAAGATCCCACCGAAGTGGTCACTTGCATCAGGCTAGATTTAGGAAATGTGCACTTCAGCCAAAGACTTTGAGAATGTTGAAATTCTTCACATTGTTTTATCATTTGAAAAACAAACTTTGAAAGAATTGAGTTAAAGGTGAAGAGTTCAGCTCTTTTACTCCATCAGCTGGGTGTTCAGCTTCAGACCTTGAGCCTTGTTGGAGGGAGTTGCTGTTTAACAATGTCTGCGTCCAAAAAAAAAAAAAAAAAACCACAAAAAACTTGAACTGCTAGTGTCCCCTATTAATTTCCTTCAATGATATCTGCAGATGCTGTGTCCTTTGGGCAGCGCTCTCCAGCTGTACTCTTAACGCAGCTTGTAACCAGGGGAGTGATTACAAAGCCTGGAATTTCTTCCCTTGTGCTCCCAGGCCAGTTGTGAAGCCCTCGGGGCCGGTTCAGCGAAGGCTGCAGGGCAAGTCATTGCTGGGTTGTATCAGATGGGAATCCAGCTCCCCAACCTGGTGTAGGATCCTCTTTGCCCTTGGGTTTTTTTGCTTTCCTGATGCTCACCCTCGGTGCGTTGCTCCTTTCTGTGTCAGTCAAGCGCTGAAGCGGAGAAAGGTTCTTGTGGGGTTTCATAGAGGGCTGTGCTTTGGGATCAGCAGGTACTTTTTTGGGTGTCTTGGGCTGTGTGTGTACAGTTTGAGCAAGAGTCATGAGGGGTAGTGTGGTTTAACCACAGCTTCTGCCTATTCACCGGAAAGTGCAATGGATTTCAGTGCTCTGAGGGTTTTGCATTTCTGTATTAATGTTTACTGAAATGAGCAAAGAGCTATGAAATCCCATCCTGGCATGGGTGTGAATTTCCCTTCAGTTGTAAATCTTCTTTAAAGGGATTATAATTTTTAAATATTGAGAGAGATATGTAGAATACTTCCTTTGCAGAGACTTGAGGTGAAAAGACTTGGTGTCGGAAGTTACCGCTATGGACGTGTTAACTCTTTTTGCAGGAGTGGCTGAGGGTTGTGTGTATTGTTACCTTTTAATCTGCCTATAAATTCCAGGTTCATTTTCCTCTTTGAAGACCCTTAACATTCCAATTGTTCTTTTTCTCTACCCCCACATATCAATTGCAACTGGTTGTCTTACTGCATTCTTCTTTCCCATTGCACGACTACTGAACATAACTTTCCTTTCTTGCTTTTGGGATAAAGTGAGATTTTTCTTTTCCTAGAAAATGCAAACCGTGTCCAGCCTTCAAAGGTTGTTTGTAGTCATCCTGCTGCCCGTCTTGTACAGGAGATGCTCTCTGCATCCCTGCTTGGCTTTGTTTTCTGGTGGGGTTTTTTGTGGAGACCCCTCAGATGGTGTGGATTTATAGCCTCCCTTGTCTTTTGGTACCTTAAGTAAGCATGTTCTGGCAGGCTTCTCTGGATCTCCTACTCCAGTTCTGGTTAAAGCTTGAGATCTTCCCCTTGTCTTTTCCACTTAAAAAGACCTGTCTGTAGCTGTCTTTGTGGAGAGGATATTCTTTTTCCCTCCAGCTTCTTTGAGCTTTCATCCCAGTGCCTCTCCAGCTCTTGATTGTGCTTTTGTTCCTGTCTTGGAAGCTAACTCTGACCATGCCATGAGTTCCTGTGAAATGCTTCTATTTTCTAGCATGTTTGTACGTTTCTGTAGTGTACTAAGCACAGGATTTTAAATTTCATTAAGAACAGGTAAAACTGCCTGTTCATCTCCTTTTAGTCTTTCTGGGATTCCCAGAGCAAAAGCATTTATTCGTTGCATAATCCTGTGTTGGTTTCAGATTGTGTGATAGATTAAGGTCCTCTCCTGGAGTCCTTTTGCAGAAGTAGCATGCACTAGCAGCACTTTGGTGTGCCGCAAGGAAGTGCCTGGGCTGACTGTGATGGTTGCAAGCATGGTTTCTTAAATCTCCACATTTCTTCTGAATGTGGAGAGAGTGCAGTAAAGGCACAATGCTGAGAAAAGGCAATTCTTTACCTGTAAAGATTTTTAGTCTTTGCTATGTTAAAGATTGGGACTGTTCAAAAATAACTGGTTCTGTTGCATTTCCTCAGTGCAGCAGTCAGGACATATGTTTTCCTTTACCTGCTCCATCTGGAAAAAATAATTAAAACTGAGGATATCTTTCTGAAGCTTGTTTGCTGCTGAGAATTTTTATCCTGTTTGGTAACAACCTGTCAGGTAACTTGATTCACCATGATGAAACTGCAAAGAAATTGAAATGAGATTTAAATGGGTTATAATGTTGAAGCTTCAGTTCTGGTCTTTATTTCACTAACACTTCTGCTTGTCACTCCACTGGAAATGCCTGGTTAAAGTGGTTTTGATCCTCAGAGGAGATATGTTTTCTGATCAAGTACGATCTTGTGGAGTGAGGTTAGAGGAAGTGCGATTCCCTGACATGGATTGTGGATCACTGTTCTTGACATCCTCTGGAAGTCCTGTGCATGTCTCTTGTCCAGTTAAATTTTAAAATGAGGAGAAGGGAAGACACTGGATTTCTTGCTGTGTACCAGCCTTTACCTCCTGCTCTGTCAGATGGGAGCCAGCAAGCTCAGGGTGATGCTATGGCCAAGACCTGCTCTACGCCAAAACTGTTGGTTAGAGCTGTAACTCATTAAGCAGTACAGTCCTTAAGATGAACACAAGATGCTCTTAGTGCTCTGGCATGATCAGATAGCTTATTTCTTTTCTGCTGTAGGAGCTCCTGCCCTGGTAACCACCACAGCAATGCCAGCATTGTGTCCCTTCCGCTTGTCCCACCTGAACTGTGTCTGGGTAGCTATTGTGCAGAAAAATGTTTCATATAGAGATCTCCCATCTAGATTGTCTAGGAAGATGCTAAAGGTCAAGGAAGCAGTGCTGGGGTGCTGTAGGAGATACTGGTACACATCCAGCAGCCTGGTTTGGTATGAATATTTTATCTAAAAGAGATGTTTCTGTGTCACAGAGTCCTGCTGTGGTTTGACAGGCCTGTGAGAAATTCAACTGAGGCATTTATGTTATCTTACTGCCCCTATCCCCCAAATCAGGAGTATCATCTGAATAAGGTGATGTGTTGTAAAGAGCATTAAAAGGTGTAGATGGGGGAAGCTGATACAGAACTTAAATAATTAGCAGTAATTTCTGTTACACTGGGGTGGAAGATATTTGCATAAGTTATTGACAGAATTGCTTAGGTTCCATCTCAGCTAAACTCTCCCTGACAAATTCTCACTTGAGAGCTTACAACTCTTGCTTGAGCCAATAAACTGAAAACTGCATCCAAAAACCATTAGGTACGCCTTGATATTACAGAATGCAGGGAAAGCTTCCCTGCATGGTGAAGCCTCAGGCAGCCCATTGTTCCATAGTTAACTTGAAAGCTGATTATATTTAAACATGGACTGTTTTTTTATGCTTCATCACTTTAAGATAGACCTTTGAAGGGGCATATTCAGAAAATGTCAGGGTCTGAACAGTATGTCCCTAAATTTCTAAACATTCTTCTGATATTAAAGGGTCAGTTTCCCCAGGGTGACATCTGGAGAGGGAAGGAAATCAATTTTACAACTCTAAAGAAAGTAGTAATGGGAACTCTATTTTTGCTTGCCATTGTTTTTTTGATTCAGCTGTAGGTATTATTTATTGAAAAATGACCCCCAAAATTTTTAAAAGCTTACTGAAGACTTCTGTTTTCTCTTTTTAGATGCAGAGATTGGCTGGCCTAGAGAGACTGTTTAGGAAGCTCTGAGCTCACTGACGTTGATGTGTTTGGGAAAGACTAGGGACGCTGCAAATCTGGAACTCCAGTACAGACAGTTTGTTGCTTCTAAATGCATGCATTGCACCAGTCTCTAACTTGTGGCTGCATGAAAGCCTCATGCAGCAATTGGAGGCAGCCAAGTGGCTCCTGGAGATATGACGACGGTTCTGTTATCTGCAGCAGCTTTACTGTCACATGAAAAGTAAAAGTGCCACAACCTGACACTTCTCAGCTGTGGAGCTGGCTTGGACCAACTCCAGAGCTCATGGCCAGGTGGCAGCTGTGCAGGCTCAGTGCGGAGGGATGATAATAGCACGGAGCTGTAAACAGGACGCTCCACCCTGCCTCGGCGCCTCGCACTGTGCTGTGCACGCAGCCTTTGCACCATAAGGAGGGGCATCCCGCTTCCAGCAGCACCCTGCTCTGCATCTCCCAGCTGCCCCCTGCCCTTCGGGCTTCCCGGTGCTGCTTAAAAACAGAGTTGTTGGGTAGCAAGTATATGAGTTGTACTTCATGAAAAGGAATGACAGTTCTTGCTGTTCATACATTAATAGCTTTAGGTGTTCGTCGGCCATCGTACACAATTGATGCAGTTGTTACCGTAGGAGGCCACGTCTCCTCTGGTCTTGGTCACGTCTGTTCTGGAGGTCCTTTCAGGCTGGTTTTGACTGTGTTGCCCTGTTGAAGGTTTGGAGTACAGAGGTGACTCCACTCGCTCTGGATGCGATGGTTATATCAAAGGGGGCCTCTTGGAGAGCTTTGTGGGGGACGTGTGCTGCCAAAGCATTGTGGGAGAGGGACTGCCATATCGCAGCAGCTTTCAGTTCTTCTGCCAGCAGTCTAGTTGGGGAGAGCAGCGTGAGAGGAAGAGACAGCTGAAGTCATACGTAATGGAGATGCAAGTAACATAGCCTGTGGGGGCAATGAGGCACTGAAGAGGAAGCTGCAAATACTAATGAGTTTCTAAATTAGAGTTAGTGGTAGCTGTCTTACTGTTAACTGTTGGGAGCAGGGAGTGTGCCTTGAAATGCCAGCTGGACCCAACACAATAAGCCTTTAATCCAGTGTGGACCTTCCGAGGTGTGGCTGTCATGCAAGGACTAATGCTTCTCTTGCCCTCCCACGTGGCTTTTTGTTCCTACCCTTTTCTCACCTAGAACTCAAATTCCACTGCTCAAATGGTATTTTAGCTGATAAAAAGATGTATTTAACAGACCATGTCCCTGGAACAGTCTCAGCCATGAGCCTGCGGTGGGTGCCCCAGCACATTTGTATACAGAGGTATTTGGCAAACACAACATAGTGCTTAACAGTTTTAGTGCTGGTTTTAGTGTGGTTAACTCACTACCTGCCTGCCATGCCCTTGTTTTGGGGAGGAAGGGAGAGAATATCTGTACACAAAGCACCAGGAGCAGAGCTGTGCATGGCCTTAATACCTTGCCAGGAGGCCACAGGGCTGGTTCTAATGTGCGTGGTAATTTGCATGTCTAATCACAATGAAATGCAAACAAACCTTCCTGCTGGCTTGAACTTGCCTCTTTCTTGCTACCTTTTTGGTTTTGGCAATAACACCTTTTTTCAGCTGCAAGGGTGACGACAGGGTTGCAGAAAAGGGCAGCTGTGCTGCCTGCTTATGGGCCGTGCGTTGATCACATCTAGTTTGGAGCTAGCCAGGATGCAATGGAGGAGATGGGGAGCGCGCAGCAAAGCACATGCTGCGTGTCTCCCTTTGCTGTAGCCTGCCAAGAGACACTTGGCTCTCCATCCTTGCGATGGGATTGCGCTGGTGTGCATCATTGCTGACACGCAAACTTAAACTAGTCTTATTTACAAAGCATTGCTGTTAATCATGTTTCTAGCTACTGTTATGAAAGTAATGTCTGAACAGGCAGTGTGGCCATCTCGTGGAAGCTGGGCAGATCCAGAGCTCCTGGATTTGAGCTTGGGCCCTGCCAACGATGGGTTATGACAGTCAACAGGTTGCACGTCTTACTTTCTGATCTTTGCTGAATGAATGTGCACACGTACCAATGACACCAAGCACTCATGCAGTCCTGCTGGAGGATCCAGAACTTTGCAGATGTGTTCTCTTGGCCTACTTGAAGCATGCTTCCTTGGGGGAAACTGAGGCACGCAGCTTCCCTTTTGCTGTTGGGTCTTACCATGGGTAAGAGCCTGGGTTCTCTGACTAAGCACTGTGCTCCAGCTAGTAAGAAATATGGCCTTATAGAGCGCATAGTGATTTGGGTTTTTTTCCTACAGTGCTTATGCAAAAGCAATGTGGACATGCTGAGTATTTCATTTGGTTGTGTAGCAGCTCCCTCGACTTCGACTGGAATATCTAATCAATGATTTCAAGCAGGCACTTAAGGACTGCAATAAAATCTCTGCTTCTAGAGAAGCAATCTCTTGGTGATAAGCGTGAATACAGCTCTCTGCAGTGGAGTGGAGGAGTGAGTAGGAGGGCAGATTGGGCAGTCAATCCGCCAGCACTTGCTGGCCCACTCTACTGAAGTGGTGTTTCTGTTGCTGCTTGGTTTTCGATGGCTGACCTGAAGCAGCAAATCTGCCTGCTCTGAGGCTGGGCAGCCACATGACCTTGACAGGGAAGAGCTGCTGCTGTTGTGAGAGTGGGAACTCACCAGGCACATTAGAAGCAATAGGACTCTGGTTTCTGAAAAATAAATGGACTTTTCCAGGCTCTGTGTGCTAGTTCCCTTCTTGTGATCTTTGCAGTGCATGTGGGCTTGTTAATTGTGATAGCTGTTGCTGAATCTTGGCTTCGGAAGCCTAATTTTCTTTTCTTTTCCCCCTTGTCTAGCTAGCGTTCCCTGTGCTGCCGCTGTTGAGAAGACCTGCCGTCCCCGGCAGCCCCGCGTGCGGCGCACCTCTTCGCTAGACACCATTGTGGGCTCGTACCTGTTGGGACAGTGGCCAAGGGATGCTGAAGGAGCTTCCACTTCGTGCATGAATGACAAAGCTACCCAGGTATAAGCACCTGCAGACTGCCTTGAAGTCTCTGGGCCAGGAGAGGATTGCAGAACTGAAACGAACTGTGTAAACGGGGGTGAATAGGGAAGGCATTAAATTTCCATCCGTCCAGCTGCAACTTTCTAGGAAGGCTTTTTTCCCCTTTTTGCTTCTCAGCTTCAATTGATTCCACTTTGGTGCAGAGTTAGAATTTCCTTGGCCTTGTTTGGAGGCAGATGGCCTCTGGCTTTCTTCTCCAGTACTGGCTCAATGCTACTTTTTTTTCTGGCTTGCAGTTCTGGGCCAAGTCCTTATATAACACTCGCAGGCTGTGTGCCACACGCTGCAAGAAGTCAGGGGTGCTCCCGCAGAAGGGATCATGAGCACGAACGGCACAGCTCTCTACTGTAGAATGGAAAAGCTCCAGACCTCGAGGAACTCTTAGCAACCTGTAAATATTACTCTATGGCAGCAAATAGTGCTTGCCTATCTGCAGAGGTGAAAGAATTTAGAAGGATAAGAGCATCCGTTTGCTTAAGTCGTTTATTTAGCACATTCAATCTCTGTTAACTTGCTGTTTGATCTTTGCTATTCAACAATTTATTACTAGGCTGTTTGCAGGAAATTCTCAATTGGATTCCAACTTCCATTGTCCTTTTCCAAAGTATTCTTGCCTGCTTTTGTTTCAGTTCTAGTGCCCAAGTGCACTGCTGAGGGCAGAGGGCATGCTGGAAAGGAAGGGAAAAAATTTGTCTAACTTTATTTCTGAGTCAGGGAAGCACACTCTTCCTTTCTGTCTTCATCAGCAATGGTGGGAACACTTAACCCCAGTGTTCTGGGGCTAATTAGTTTTTCTGCATGTGGCCCTTTTGGGGAAATAGTTGGAGAAGAGGGGCACCTCCTTCTTTCCAGAATGGAAGATACCACTATGTTAATTCAGACTCTGCTGAGCATGGAGCTGGTCACTCCTCTCTGCAGTGAATAGGCCAGGTGTGCTGCAGTCTTTCATCAGTTATCTACAAGTGTCTTGCAAATGCTAATTTTACCTTGCAACATGCCTGTGAGATGAGCAGTGATCTCCACTGTTTCACACACAAACCTCTGTGTGGCAAATGACTTGTCTGTTGAAAGCTGGGAATAAAGTCCTTGGTTCTAGACTTCCCTATTAACAAAATGTTCTTCATTGTAACCTCCAGGACTTTGCCACTCCTTCCATGTTTTCAGGCTCAATAGTTATCAAACTTGGGACTTTCTCTGCTAGCCAGTACATGTTTACTTCCTTCCTTATTCAGCTACTGATCAGCTGTTTTGCAGAGCTCTGTAGATTTGCTATCATAAGGTGGTTAAGTGAGAGATACAACTGCAGGTGCTCAGTGTGGGGGTGAGGATGGCAGCACTATACATGATTGGAGCTTGTGGCTTTATCTTGATGTGCAAAGCATTTTTTTCTCTCCTTTTTCTGAGGAAGCGGTTTTGCCACAGTTAGTACAAAAGGTTCTGTAATTTCCTTCTGCCTTGACAGTCCGCCTGCGAGAGGTGGGACGCATATGTGCTCTTCATTTTCAGGCCTTCCTATTGCACACAGTGTCTTTTCTTCCTTTTTAGGCCCTAGTTTTTTGTTAGCACTGGTGCAGTGCTCAGTGCTCTGAGTGTCACAGCAATAGGCTGCAATAAGTGACTTCTCAAACAGGGCTCAGGAGGCTTCCAGAGAGTTGTGGAGAGTTTCTGTCACGTCCTGCAAAGTGGGACTGTTGTTAGCAGCTGGAGTTCAGCTTCCCACGGACTTGCTTCTTGCAGTGATGTGGGATAGGGCTGTGGTCTTGTCTTTTAGACCTTTGCCTCTTCTCCTTAGTGTTCTTATGTGTGATCTACTGGGATATAAAATGACACAATGTTTTGGGATAACAGCCAAATAATGATGTTTGAGTTGTTTAGGAGAGAATATTTGAGGTAGGAAATGAGATCAGATGTGCCATGTGCTGAAACTGCAAGGTTGGTCTTTGCCGTAGGATTTCCTATCGCGTTGGTCTGTTCCTCAGCTCTGTCTGGCACGGTTCAGGGGTGGCACAGGGATGGCTGCGACCAACTGCTCTGAGTTTAGCAGGACTTCAGAGCAATGGTTCACGCTGAATGGATTTCTTCTCTCAAACCAAACTGAACACTAAGTTGAAAAGAACTGTGCCAGGATGTCTGCTGCTTACAGGCGTTGCAAAACAGAGACCTAGACAACAAATGGTTTTAGCTGTAGGGAACGCGGTGTGCTCTGCTTACAGTGATGTGTGTAAGGAGGGGTTTCATTCAGAACCTGTTAAGTCAGGAGAGGCTTGGATTTCTGCCTAGAAATCACCTGTATCCCTTTACAGAAGGGAAACCTGGTACCTCTCTCGGTTACTTGCCTTGTTCCTTTGGTTTAAATAGATTTTAAAACCTGTTTTGAGAGAAGAGGCTTCTGTCATCCCTGTGACTCAACAGGGTTGTTTAGAACAGCTGCTGTTCTTGCAGTAGCCTCTGGGGAGATCAGTTAAGCTGCTTGGAGAGTAACTGTTCTCAGGCCCTTGCACCTTCTGGCAGCCTGTTGCTGAGGATGGAGGAGAGGAGTATCATCCAAAGCCTCCCACAGAAATGGCAGGCAGCAGTGACACAGGGTGAGTGTTTTGAGAGGCACTGAAATGTGATGTTGGGAAAAAATGATGGCTGGTCTTGAAAATGGTGTGCCTTGGGAGTGTTAAGATCCTGGAGTGTCTGCTGAGATGGCTGAGTTCAGTGGAAGGAAGTTCACACCCTTTGCTGATCAGATTAACAGCCCTTTCTGATTTCCATTGATATTCAGAATGTAGCTGTTGCTTGGAAAACAGCTGTGTAACGTGGTGCTGAGGCTGTTTTTCTGCATGAAGAGAGTCAGCTGAGAACTGCCAGCCCTGCAGATGGAGGGATGTGAGCTGGAGAGGCAGCTGGGTTCTTCCAGTGCTCCAGCAGCAGCAGCAGTCAGTCTGCAGGCCAAACTCTGGTTTTGGTTACGCCTTTGAACTCCGATACGGGAGCCTGAGGTCTCAGAAGCAAGTTGTGTGTTCTCACAGTTGGGTGAGGCTTTTCCTCTCGGTAATGCTGCTTGGTACAATGAGTGCCTGAAACCCTACGTCACTGTTCATCAGATGGGAGCCTGTGCAAGCAGTACAGGGCGGTTGTGGTTGTTTCTCTGCAGTAACAGCTTGGTGCCCTTTATCTCGTCAGGTACTTATGGTGATTAAGCCACTGACTTCTGGGAAGTCACTTGCCATGTAGGTCTATGAGGTCCAGTTTCCAGATAGGCACAAATCTGGCCAAAATGACTTTGTTTTGGCAAACAATGGCTATCTCTTGATGTACATTACAGAGTATTGTATTAATGGGGGTAGAGTGGAATAGGACTGTGAACAGGCAGTAGTTGATCACTTATTCTTAGGACTCTACTGGTTTAGAGACTGGTGGTAAATGTTGTGATTATCCTCAGCTGTGTTTCTCATCACTTCAGACTCCAGTGTCCTGGCATGACGCAGAAGTGGGGAAAGCCAGCTCCAGTGCTCACAAGCGTTCTGCTTCTTGGGGTAGCACAGATCACCGCAGAGAGGTAAAATAGACCACTCCCAATGCTTGAGCGAGATCTGTGTTAGTTGCTAATGTACAGGAGGCTCCTGCTTGCATGGGAGGGGAGCGGGAGGACAGGATACTACTGAAGATGAGATTTTAGCCCTTGTTCTCATCTCTAATGCTCTGTGATTCAACTAAAGACTGATTTTGTTGGCTTCCTCTAGCAAGCAGCTATTGTAAAGTAGCTCCACTGAAACCGAGCGTGTTGCTCGTCGGTGTCGAGGTGTATGTGGGTTCCGGTGGGGCCTGGTTCCTAATGCTCTGTAGGAGGAGGATAACCCAGATCTACTAGAGGAAAGGCACTGGCCACATCGCAGCGGGGGAGTTTGTGATGAGGCCTTGCGAGTACTTCTGGTCCACCCTTTGAGAGGTGGCCGGAGCTGCTGCTTGTGTGATTGAAACCATTGCTATTTTGGTACTTCCTTGTGGGTTGGAAAAGCGGGGGAGGAGAGAGACAAGGCACCATCCTTTTTGGTGGAGGTGCGTTGGCTTGTCTGGTTCTGTAGCTGAAACTTTGTTTGCTAGATTGCCAAACTGAAGCAACAGCTCCAGCGAACAAAGCTAAATGGCAGAAGTGGCAAAGAAAAGGAGAAGAGCTCCCCGCTCCAGGGGGACCATGCTGTCCCTGGATCGCTCAGGGTACGTTCATGTCTCCCCCTGCTCTGCTGTCACTGTGTGTCCTAGTGAGGTGGAGAGCAGACTCCTTTGGGCAGGTGTCCAAGCTGTTCTCAGACTTCTGCTCTCATGCCTGAGAAGAGAGAATCTTTTTTTTTTCTCTTCTTCTCCCACCTCTTCCACATGTCCCTCTGCTTTGATCTGCAGTTAGTGAGTCTGCATGACTCTGCTGTCAAGTCTTCTCCTGTCAGCCTCGTGGAAGGCTTTGGGTGAGCCCTGGAGAGCTGTGGGAACAGGGTGTAACTGCTGAGTTTGTGCAGATAGAACTCTAATTTCATCTATTCTGGATTGTTACAGGACTCTCCTTCAGGCTTCCTTTCTCCATCTCCCATTTTGAGGCTCAGCCCCTGCTTGCATAGGAGCCTGGAGGGGCTAAACCAGGAACTGGAGGAAGCGTTTGTGAAGGAACAGGGAGATGAAGAGCTTTTGCGGGTAAGCGAAGGTCACAGGATTGCCCTGAAACTTCTGAGTGGTCTTGGAAATCCTTTCCTCTAAAGACACTGCCTGTATCTGTTTCTTGGCCATGGGGATGGTCTCTGTGTTTAGTTTTAGCTTGTTCTAGGCATGTTACTGTCTAAATTGGGTCAAGTGGCTGCTGGCTTCCCTTCTTAAAATTTGCTGGTGCTATGAGAGATCAGCCAGTAGTAATCTCAGGATAGATGACATCTCACTGACAGCTTTAAGACACTTAGACTGGCATCCAAAGGCTACTTTGTACTGTGCAGTTGTGGGAGGAGTGATCCCAGGCAGCTTATGAACTGAAGTGCATTACAGGGTGCACAACCTGATGTTCTCCCGCTTGCAGAAGGCTGCCTCGCTCCCTGAAGTGGAGGCTCTGCCTCTATCTGGATCCAGCACCCCAAGTAGCTGCTCTCTGTAGGTGCAACTGCTGTTAAACATCTGCTGTTAAACCTGGTGACAGGGGTTTCTTGCTCCTCTAAGACTTTGCTTCCTCCCTAGATACTGGATGTCCCAGATGGCCACAGGGCGCCAGCGCCTGCCCAGAGAGGCTCTGGAGATGCATCCCTGACTCTGGAGCCCAGCAGTGGCAGCTGCAGCAGCCTCTCTCTTTCTCCTTCCCCTTCTGTGCCTCTCCACCTTTCTCCACACACCCCGGTGAGGCTGGCAGCAGAAGAGCCCTCCCCTGCGGCAGACGAGGTGCAGCCAGATCCAAAGGAGAAAGGTAAACAATGAAAGCGAAGGGGCTGGTAGGTCAGGGGAGACAAAGGGGGCCAGCGCTATGAAAACCTCGGTGCAATGGCTCCTCCCTGTCTGTGTGCTGGGTTGGAAGCCGCAGCTGAGATAGGAGAGAGGGTCTCGGCCAATTTGGCTAAATTGGAGTGGACTTCTAAAGCTCCAGTAATTACCCTTTGAGGTGGGTGGTTTTCAGTACTAGACGGAGGATGTGAGCTGGGAGCTACACAGATAAAATGCTGCAGCTTTGGGGTATTGTAGCCTGCAGCCCCAGGATCTAGAAGAGCATGTCTGGTGTTTAGAGTGCTGTTGGATTCTTGTAAAAATTTCTCAAAAAGTATCTTTTCCCTGCTAGAGGAGGGCAGTCCTTCGCCAGTCCTGGCCTTTGCTTCTTCTCCTCGACCCAACCACAGCTACATGTTTAAACGGGAACCTCCTGAGGGATGTGAGAAGGTCCGGGCCTTTGAAGAAGCTTCGTAAGTATGAGGAGTTGTTGGCAGAAGAGAACTCATGTGAGGTTGGCCTTACAGGAGGATGCTGGGGTGGCGGCAGGAGAGACTTCTGTTGCTGCAATTGCCACCCCTGCCCTGTTCTAAAAGTAGGGAGGAGCCTCTAGGAAAAACTCCCAACAAAAATGTGGCTGTTCAGGCCCTGGTGAGAAGAGTTGAAAGCTGAATTGCTAACCCTCGGACATGCTTGGAAGGATCTTGTGAGTCCTTGCCCTTCCCAGGCAGTAGGTTTTTCTCGGCCAGCAGAGCCTCTGGAGGAGAAGGGGTGGTTCTCCTATAAATAAGTGTGCTTTCAAAACAAAACAGGCTCTTCATGCTGCTCTGTACCTGAAGAGCTATCCAGCTCACAGAGGCAGTTTGGCTTTTAGTCAGGCTCTTTGAAGAGTGCACAACTCCAGGTGGTTTCCCGGTGGCTGCTCGGTGCCCTCGTGAGTGTCCGTTCTAATCACGTCCACTCTGTCTCTCTCCTTCAGCTCTCCCAGCCCTGATCAGCCTTTTCAGCCTTCCTGCCCAGATAAGAACAAAGTGCACTTCAACCCCACCGGTTCTGCCTTCTGCCCCGTCAGCCTGGTGAAGCCTCTCTTCCCAAACGTGGGCCTCCTCTTCAGGGGCTTTCCAGCTTCTTCCAGCCCTGGCACGGGCACATTTACATCCTGCCAGCCCACAGCCCCCAGCCCCTTCCTCGGGGTGCGGAAGGACGCTGCAGTAGATAGCTTCAGCGAGGTGTCCAAGTCTCCTTCACTGAATTACGAACACTGGAAGCGCGGCCAGCCAGAGGAGAACGTCGTCTTCCACAGCTCTCTCGTGGTGTGAAGCCTTTGGGAAAGCTTAGCCAGCAACAGCAGCTCTGGCTCCTCAGTGCGTCTCTGCCAGCCTGTGGAGACGTGTGCCTTGAAGGTGGGATGTGATGGCTAAGAGGCGGCCCTGGGATTGAGAACGGCAGCAGGCTTCCTCCCGAGGATGATAGAAACTGTGAAGTTCAGTGTGCCATGGGACTCCGCACTGCTGGAGAGGCTTGTTTCTCTGAGCCTCCC
Source organism: Buteo buteo (assembly GCF_964188355.1). Taxonomy (NCBI): domain Eukaryota; kingdom Metazoa; phylum Chordata; class Aves; order Accipitriformes; family Accipitridae; genus Buteo; species Buteo buteo. Next base: position 43,644,742 of record NC_134179.1, read on the forward strand.
CTGTTCAAAGCACTTTCCTGTGTTCTAATTGTCTTTTGTTTCCTGTGTGATTGTTTTGCTGGTGAAGAGCAGCTGGGCAGTGCTGTGGGGAGCCGAGGCAAACTCAGGCTCTGTGGCTCTCTGAGCGAGGTTGAGCTGGGAGAATTCAAGTTAGGGATTCCTCGGCATCCCCTCAGCCCTGTGGCTGTCTGGGACTGCTGAACCATGGGAAGTGGGATGGGGGGAGAAGGGGTCTGTAGGACAGCTGCCCTGGGATGCTATTGGAGCAGAAAATGTTGTGTACCTGCACTGTGAAGACAGCTCATCTCCCTCAGAGCGGGCTGGAGAGCAGTGGATCGCTGATTGTGCCTCCGCTGGACACTTCTGCCCCCGCCTCGGAACACAGCTGGAGCTTTAAGGATGCTGTGCAAATGGGCAGAGCGCAGGTGACTGACGGCAGGCTTCCACGGATCTGCGCTCTGGAAAGCTCGTGTGACTGAGGGCAAAGGAGGCACCTGAGACGCGAGCTGCCTGTCTGGTTTCCCTGTGTGTGGGCAGAAGTCTCCCAGGTGCCTTGGCTGTGCCGCAGGAAGTGGGGGGGGGGGAAGTGAAAACTGGCATTGCACAAAGGTCCCTGCTGGGGGTGGGGGGGTGGGTTGTTGCTGCTGTAGAGAAACTACCTGCTGCTTTCCAGCCGTGAGCCTGGGTGGCCTGGCTGGGGCTGGCTCCCTGGGGTGGATTTTGGCCCCACCCCCCGCCTCACTGAGGGGCCAGAATTTGTGCAGGGAGCTGCGGCTGGGCAGGAGTCTGAAGCACGGCCGCCTCCAGCAGCGCTGTCCTGACGTGATGCCTTAGAAAGTGAAGCGATAACACGGGAACGTTGATTGTAAAGCCTCCTGACAACAAAAGTATTTGATTTTGTGTCTGTTGCAAAGGCTGGGGGTTGTACTGAAGAAGCCTATTTTCTTGTATCTGATGTAGAAACTCTATTTTCTTCCAAAGACACTATTTTTGCAGCTGTTTGAAGTTTGTATTTTATGTACGTAGTGCGAAGCTTAAAGGAGGAATGTTAGCTTTGGAGTTCTTGTCTTGCGTTTAGAGGGGTTGTGTGCAGATGCTGGTATTGCCAGTTAAAAGGAAACAAAATAAATATTTCGGGCATCCGCAGTACTTCTTTGGGATTTAATGGATATCGAGTTTAAACTGGGGAGATGCTGGAGCCCCGGCCGGGCGGGCAGAGTAACAGCCTGGGGTGGGCGGGGCGAGGGGCGGAGGGGAGGAGCTTCCCAGGCCCCGCCCACCCGCTGGGCGCGCGCGCGTGCTTTCGCCCCGCCCCTCGCCGAGTCGCTCGGCGACGGCGGGAACGCCAACCAGGTCCCGCCCGTTAGCTCCGCCCCCGCTGGTGCGGCCAATCCCCGCGCTCCACATCGGGTTGCGTCACCGCAAGGGCCGCGCTTAGCGAAGGTCCCCAGGCCGGGGGTGCCCCGGGCGCCGCCTGCCCCGGCGGGGGCACCCCGCGGCCGTGACCGCGGCCCAGCCGCGGCGGGGGAGACCCCGCGGGGGGTCTCGGTGCTCCCCCCCGGACCGTCCCCGCCCGGTACCCAGCGCCGCCCGTTCCCCGCTCCGCCCGGCGGCGAGCCCGGCAGGGAGGCGGACGATCGCGGCCGAGATCGGGGGGGTCCTGATCGACCGGCGGGCGCAGGTCGGGCGTATGAGGCAGCCCGCTCCTCCGCAGCCGCCGCAGCCGCCGTCCGCGCTGCGGGATGTGGCGCTGGACGTGGCCCCGGCGCTGAGCGGCCGAGCCGCCGCCATGGGAGCGAACGCGAACGGTACCGCGCTGCCCGAGCGCCTCCGCCTACCCGTCTGCTTCTTGGGCGTCTTCGCCTGCTACTTCTACTACGGCATCCTGCAGGAGAGCATGTGAGCGCCGGGGAGAGGGAGCCCCCGGGGGCGGCCGTCCTCGCTGCGGGTCCCGGCCCCCCGGGGGAGCCTTCCCCGGGCTGAGTCCCGCCCGGTGTCTCGGCGCGTCCCCCGGGGGAGGCAGGCGGCTCCGGGCCGGGCCCCCGCCGCTGTCTTGACCGTGTCCCGTTACTTTCAGCACACGGGGACGGTACGGAGAAGGCGCCGAGCAGGAGAAATTCAAGTACGCCCTGACCCTGGTCTTCATCCAGTGCGTCATCAACGCCGCCTTCGCCAAGCTCTGTAAGTCGGGTGTCGGGAGCGGCCAGCCGGGACTTGACAGCCCCCAGGGGTGGGCTCCGCTCTGGGTCACTGGTCCGGGGTTCTTCCCCCCTGCCCTGTCCGGAGGGGACGGTTGCGGCCGCTCTTCGGGCAGAGCGTCGGCGTGGAGGGTCCCTCGCATCCCCGGTGACGTTCTCCCAGAGGTTTGGCTGTTGGCAGCTTCTCCTGACTTTCTTCTTCATCGTCGTCCTTGCAGTGATCCGGTTTTTCGACGCCGCCAAAGCGGATCGCACCCGGAGCTGGCTCTACGCCGCCTGCTCGCTATCCTACCTGGGCGCCATGGTTTCCAGCAATTCGGCTCTGCAGTTTGTCAGCTACCCCACTCAGGTGGAGCGGGGCCGGGGAGGCGGGTAGAGGGTGTTCGTGTGTACAGCTTAGCACTGTGTTACCCGTTAACACTGGGGGTACCCCAAAAACAGGTACTGTGCAGGGGAAGCTAATGCTGTGAAAGAACTGGCTGGTGAAAAGGCATGGAGGGAAACTGTGATTTTGATTTATTTTCCTGTAGCCGCATCTGTGGGGCTGTAGCGCCATGTTTCAGTCAGCACTGGGTGTGTAGAGAGGGGTTAAGATTGCTCCGACTGTTCCAGAAAGAGCATAACAATCCCTAGAGACGATGGGAATTTGCTAATTGGGAGTCGGCACTAACGTCGGAGGGCTTGAGACGATTTCTGAAACCTTCACCATTTGTTTGGCAGTTGCTCTGTGGTGGGGTTGGTGGGGGTTTTTTTGCACGTCTTTTTTGAAGTATCAGGTACGTTTTGTTGGGGTGCAGCAGGGTGGTCTTATCCCATAGGGTCACCCCTGTATTGCTGCGATCTCTCTCATCGCTAGCACACAATGATATGTGAATAGTTAATACAATTTTTCTTTTGCAGGTCCTAGGTAAATCTTGTAAGCCCATTCCAGGTAAGCAAATTTCACATTTCTTCTCGTACGTTTGTGTGCATTACTCGTGCCCTCAACGAGGACCTCGATTGTTGTCAAAATAGTGCATCTCCCCTCCTGTCTGCTCCGCCGTGGGAAAAGCGAGTGGTGTTTTATCTGTGTGTTGTTCTGTTGGGCCAAGTCTAACTCCCGTGAGAGGGTTCTGGGAGCCGTTTGTGATGTTGCTTCTTTACAGTCATGCTTTTAGGAGTGACTTTGCTGCGGAAGAAGTATCCACCAGCCAAGTATCTCTGCGTCCTGTTGATAGTCGCAGGCGTGGCCCTGTTTCTGTACAAACCTAAAAAGGGCGCTGGGAGCGATGACCACGTCTTTGGCTATGGAGAACTCCTTCTGGTGAGCACTGCCAAGGCACAAATAACCCTGGCAGGGGTGAGGAGGAACAAGCAGTTACAACACCGATAAGGCCGCGTCCTTTGTACCTCAAGCGTACCCTAAAGCTGATGTGGAAACACTTCTGCAGAAGGACGCCTGGGTTTGAGGGGTGCGCTCTTAAGCTGTGGTATGAGATCAGTGCATGAGTACATGCGCATCCCTCTTAGCATGTGTTTTGAGGCCACAGAATTGCCATTTAATAGGTGATTGGGGTGTTTAAAAAAGAGGGGGAATGAATGCTCAAGATCTTCCCCATAGAGAGGAAATAAAGAACGAAGGTTTTCTTTTCTGTCTCTTATCTCTGTCTCGTCTTTTCTTAGCTGCTGTCCCTGACCTTGGATGGGCTGACTGGTGTATCTCAGGACCACATGAGAGCTCACTACCAAACGGGTTCCAATCACATGATGCTGAACGTTAATCTATGGTCCACCTTGTTCCTGGGGGCTGGTAAGGAACACCCTGCAAAAACCACAGCCACCGCGCCCAGAGACCGCCCTGGGACAGACACCCTGTGGGAAGAGACGTTGCGTCAAGCTCCAAAAATGGGCCTAGAACACTTTTTGCAAATTCCTTTATGTTTTGTTTTGGGGTTTTTTTCTTTGTATATAAAAAGTCGGGGTTGTTCAGTGTAGCTCTGCTCATGTCCACTAGAGGACACCACTTCACGCAGAGTGCAGCTGCCCAACGCTTGCTCACTTGTGAGAAGTCAGGCTCGCTCTGTGCTCCTGGGTTTCTACCTGATGGCTCTCTCACGCTGGCAGAGAAGCAAACCGTACCAGTGTAGCTTTCGGCTCCAATTAGGGAGTGGCGCTTCTAATTGATTGCTGGGGACTGTTTTGTCAGAATTGGATCTGCAGTTAATGCTTGCTTTTTTCATTAATTAACTAGGAAGGTGATCACTTTTTCTCCCATTCTCTTTGTTTTCCACAGTGTGGAATTTAGTCTTTGCTTTTAGTAGCTGCTGTTGGGTTACAAGCATAAACTGAAATTATATGTAAACTGAAATTATATGTAAACTGAAATTAACACTACGCTTGGACTGCCTCAGCTTGTAATTCATGCTTTTCATCTTGATCTTTCTTCCAGGGATACTGTTCACTGGAGAGCTCTGGGAGTTCTTGAGTTTTACAGAACGCTACCCCAGCATCATTTACAACATCCTACTGTTTGGCCTGACAAGTGCACTGGGTCAGGTAAATACGCTTCCGTGTTCTGCAGTCTTCACAGGGGTGTGTTTGCCCAGTTCAGAGAGAACAATGTAAGGCTGCTTCACTTTCCGTTGCTTTGGCTGTTGCTTGCTTTCTGTACAGGCTACCTTCAGACTAAAACAGGTTTAAGTTTGTATGCAAATAGTCAGGATTTGAAATAAGATTCTTTCAGCTCTGCCTCAATGGCTTTTCATCTGAAAAGAGGATCCGTGTTGTACTTTTTCTAATCAGACTGACAAAAGGTGTCTGTTTGTTTTTTACAGAGTTTTATTTTCATGACTGTGGTATACTTCGGACCTTTGACTTGTTCCATCATCACCACGACCCGCAAGTTCTTCACCATTTTAGCGTCCGTCATTCTATTTGCCAATCCCATCAGTACAATGCAGTGGGTGGGGACCGTCCTGGTGTTCTTGGGTAAGTCAGGGAAACAAACACCTGAGGCCTTTCCCCTGTTAACTTAAATAGAGGTGATGTATAGTGAGGGGAGAGCTAAAAAAAGACCCTGGTCAAAAAAAATCTAATAGTACTAGAACAGTCTGGATGGAAGAGGGAGTTAGTAGCCTTACCAGTGCATGGAAAGAGGAGTGTGACTTCTAGCAGATCTATTAGGTCTTTCCTCAACCCTGCACTGGGTGAGTCACTGCCTCTGAGTGCCCGTTAGTAAATCACTGCTGTTAACACAAGGACCTTTGTGAAAAATCAGCTTATGTTTGTTTGAAGAATGTGAAGAAACTTGCTATGCCCATGTATTATTTTATCTCATTGCAGGCCTTGGACTCGATGCCAAATTTGGAAAGGGAGTAAAAAAGACATCACATTGAGGAAATGGTTGATCTCCGCAGTTGGAATGAACTTTTAATTTATTGTCTTGTACCTCAAAATCTGTTATGAAACTGGACTCAGGATAGGTAATCAGAAGGAGAGTGTTTGGATTTATTTTTTTTTGTTTTAGTTTTTTAATTCTGAATTGTCTTAAAAGTGTAATACTTTAGTTTTAATTGTAATTAAGCTTTTTTTTTTTTTTTCTGTAATCAAGGCTGCATTACTAGATCCTAGCAGCAGGATGAAATTCTTGCCTTAACAGGAAAAAAAACTTCATATCTTTATTAAAGAAAAAGTGACAATGGCCGCTTTTCCAGAACTTTAATTTCAGTATCGTTGGCTGATCTTGGGGAGAAACAGCACACCTCTCTCCAAGCAGAGGGCTAGTCTTAGAATTATGTTAGTTCTTTGGTGCGGCCTGGCAGGATCTCTGGATTAAATGCCTGTTGTTGAAGACAACCCCCTCTTCTGATTGATTGTATGATTTTTCTATAACTGAGTTGGTGGAGCAGCCAGTTGGACGTTCTTCCATTAAGACAATATGTGTAAACACCGAGATGCATTATTTCCTTCAGCTGAGCCTTTCTAAAACAGAAGCAACTCTTGGCATCTGTAAAAGTTTACAGGAAACCTGCTTAACCAGTGGGGCCCAAATTAATTCTTTTCATCCCTCCTGCTGATGAAGGAACAGGACCCTCTGCTGCTAAAACCATGCCAAGGTTGTGTGACAACAGCTTCTAAATGTTGAAAGGGCCCTTGTTAATTACCCACCATCATGGTGAGCTTTCGAACACCCGCTCCTGAGCACAGGCTAGCTCCCCAGTGTTGTATGGGGAGGAGTTATTATCATAATGATGCCTTCAGAGTTGGGGAGCAAAATTCTCTGAAGAGCAAACTTTACACATGAAAGCATGTTTCTACCAGCTGTCACTTGGTCTCCATCTGTTCTGTGGCTTTGGCCTTTTACCCCTCCAGATGGGATCTTGATCTCTTTCCTGAGCGGCTGTTGTCAGTCTCTTTCTCTCCATCCCCTGCTTCCCCCACCCCTCCAGTGTTTCTTACAACTTTTTTGGCCTCAGATTTCGTTTTCATTTAATCTGTCTTACTATCCTATAGTTCTGCTCAAACAACACATTTTGTGGAAAATTAACCCCAGGGTATTAAAAGATTTTTCTTTGTCACCTTCGCCTCTTGGCTAACTTACATTGTCTTAAAGGTCAAGTGATAAGTAGCAAACAAACATGTTCTCAGTAGTAGAGAATCCTGAAGTAAAAGTTTCTGTGACTTAACTCCATGAATACTGCCTGGTGAACACCATGTGCTGGCATCTGGTACTATATGGAGATTCTGGCTTCCCTGAAGACAGTTATGCTTTCCAGTATCTCTAAGGTAATGAATACTATTTCAATTCTATAAAAGGGAGCAGAGAAATGGCATGACTTGTTCATGAACACTGTGGCAGAGATAAGAATTAATTATCTTTTTTGTGATTTAATCATAAAACTATCTTTTCTCTGTGTTTATATGACTTGCAGTCCTCTATCTCTTAGCACTATCTTAAATTTAACCAATTCTCAAACTCAGCAACGAAAAGCAGCAAAAAGATTCTAGGCAAACTCTCCATTCTGTTAGTTTTGCAGACTTGTTTTCCCTTCTATTAAATTAGTCATCTAATGTAGGAATAGACCCAGCTCCCCTGTCGGTGTGCAAATACAAACACCTGAAAAATGCATTATAAATCACTTACTCCTTCAACCATTCACTTCCTTGTGATAATCTTGGAATTTCTGTTCAAACATGTCGCCTGTTAAGAATATTTGAGTCATTGCTGTTACAAACCACTACTTTATTCTAGAGCTACAAATGGTGTGCTACAAATCAAAGGGAAATCACTCTATTTTGATTCCACAGAAGCAGAATTGCTTATTAGCAATAATTCAATACTCACTAAAACTCTTGGGAAAGTATATGATCAGAAATTGAGGGAGTGAGATAGCAGCAACCTTTTTCCACCATGTTGTCAGTCTGTTATTGGTGATTTCCTTTTTATTTACAGCATCTCAAGCCAAATTGCCTCTTCTGTGTACAGAGACTGCTCTTCCTGAACTCTTCTCCTCCTAGTAACTCTAGGAGAGAATGTGTCTTAAAAAAAAAAAAGGAAAAAAAAGACTTTGTTAATTCTTTTCTTAACCATTGAAAAGAAGCCAATATAGTTTCAAGTGAACTCTTGCCCAAAGCCACAGGTCTGCCCCCTTCCCCACACTGCAGCAGCCTAGACGACCAGCAGAAAGAAAGAAGCTGGGAGCTTCGTAGAATCTATTTTCTAAGCCAAGATCTGTCTTTACCAATATCTCCAACTTGTCTGTATTCAGAGCACAGATTTAAAGATCAGTCTGCCAAAAAGAAAGAAAATAAAGGAGATTTTCTCTCTCCTGATTGCTGCAGGCTCCCTTGACCCACTTTAGCTCTAAAGTCTATTTCTGGTATTGCTCCAGCTTGGTTCTTGCTGCACCTCTGACTCTTAGTAAGAATTTCTTAAAACAAAGGCAGCTCTTGTACCTACCTTGAGCCTGAATCCTTTGGATTTTCTTGGACAGCTTGCTGTCTTCTCTCCAGACCTCACGTACTGCTAGATCCCAGAGGAGGCTACAAAAGCAATTCAAGAAGCTATTTTCAAATCGCCACTGCCTTTTCTTCTTGGACAGTTCTAACAACACTGCTGCAAAACAGGTCCCCAGCTTTGAGCTGCTGGAAGGATTGCTCTAATACCTCTCCCCAGTGACAGACTGGTTGCCACATTTTGAGAAGCCTGCCTGGTGGCTTTTGGTGTATGTTCCTGCTTGAGTTAGCTGTCCCTTTATTTAAAGACAGGTAAACTCCAAGGGAACTGAGTTAGGATCCAGTAAAGTTTTCATCTTCCGTGTTACTTTTTCCTATTAGAAATGGTAGCTCTTCTTTGAGGTACCTTTTGCAGAGGGATAATTTTGTTTAATAATTTTTTGGCTTTGTTCTTTTTTTTTTATAAACAGCGCAAGTGTCTTCAGAGGCAATGTTTGAATTTTTCGTGAAGTATCAGGAAAGGCTTTCTTTCAAGTAAGAGATTAGTAACATACAATGTGTTGACAGAACTTACTGCATAACATCTAGGGTATGGCTATGCAAAGGAATCTCTAACTACTGCTGGCAAGTTATATTTTGCTTATTCAAAGAAGGAAGTGTTCTGTGGTAGCATGTGTACCTATAAGCAGCTCAGAGGTTTCAAGGAATCAAAGCACAGTGCCCAGGTCCTCTACCAACAGTCTGGGCTTCACTGGTCCTGCTATGACTCAGTTCATCTTTGCTTTTTTTAGACATTCTCCAGTTTATTAGAAGGCTGCAAATCTAGTTAAATAAAAAAAGACTACCTTGTTCTTTTTAGTCTTGTGTGCTTCATCTGTCTTTCTTTCCCCAGCTGTAAGCAAGCAATAGTTTTGTGATAATGCCCTATTTTCCAAAATGAAAAGTTTTTGTAAAGTGTAAAACATCACCCTCTGCAGCCAAGATGGTAGGTGCTTTGAACACTCACTGTGTGATGTTTTGAGTTTGGGCTGACTTGCCAAGGAGTTACTAAACGGAATGCTTGTGGTTTGCTCCTTCCTTAGCGGATGTGACTGGTCTTTCTCTGAGTAGAAGAGGAAGGGAAATCAGTTGAGTAGGAGATTAGTTTATTAAGTGCCTTAGACGAAGCCCTGCAAGTGCAAAACATGAAGGTCAGACTGAGAAGTTAGGAAGAGATTCCACCTTCCTCTCTGCTTTTTGTTGGCTCCGGAGTCCCAACTCTGAGTCCATTTATGACTCAGCTAGTTACCAGCAGGGGGAACTGTTATTTCAATCATTTTCTAGAAATATAAGGAGAAAACCAACAAAAAAGCAGTTCCTCTTTAATTAGTGATATAACTGTACTTCGAGTCTTTGTGCTTACAGTAGAAACATAATGTGGAAATCAAGGTCTTCCATTTTTATTCTGCTTAATTCTTTTTGACCATCAGCAGAGACTACATTGAAGCTAAGTCGTTAGAAGCTTTAGGACAATCACCATCTCTTCTGCAGAATGGCCTTCAGTACAGATAGCATGGGTATAAATAAGATTGTGCACACCTGCATGTCCTCTTGTCCTCATGTGACACAAAGAGCTTGCTTCCTGCACAGCAGCAGCCATTGGCATCAAAGTCGATGTTTTTGAAAACATTTCTGCCAGAATTCTCCTAGGAACCTTGTCAGTTCTTGGTGGTTCCAGGGAGATGAGAAGAGTCACGCACGTACTGAGAATAAACAGCAGATTACATTGCTGCAGTGTTTGTGCCTGTTGTCCCTCCAGGAGGAACTCGCTGATGTATCAGCTAAGAAAGGTGAAGTTTTATTTCATAGCTAACTGAGACATGGCATCCACAGGGGGGAAAATTTGGCAGCTGCGTTCCTTTTCCTTTCATCTTCCTTGTTTTTACGAGCTCCTTCTGCAACTCCATCAGCAGCTGTTTAAAAAAACCCCAAATGTTTAGAGAGCACATAGAATAAGGTAGATGATACTGTATGCGTGTGTATCTTGTAGAGGTGGATATAATTGTATAACAGTGATCATTTTCTGGTCACAGCGTAGTAAAGACTGATGTTCAAATGACAACAGCTTAAGGGGTAAGGACGTTGCCATTACTGCTTTGAAATCAATGAATTGCCAATCTTGAAGATACCAGTTAAAAACCCCAACCCTAATGTTCTTAAGAACAACTAGGATTTATGCTGTGCCACTCAGTTAAGAGTTGGTGATTATGTGAGCTTATCCTACAGGATTCCACACAGTCTTGCAAAGGAAATGGGAATTCCTATCAGATTTCATGGACCAAAAAGCACGTGAGAATCAGAATAGCACCCATAGGGGAAAACACATGCTAGCTTTAAAGTCCCACTTTAGCATGTAATAAGTTTATGCTGACTAGTAGTAGGAAGAAGTTTGTAAGGCCAATAGGGATGGGGTATGCATTTGAAATATATACTCTTATAATAAACAGTTTCATACTTAGATTTATAATTAATACCTAACAGAATTTCAGCAACAGTGATCCAGGGATGCATCTAAAGAACAGGAAAAACAGTATTTGCCTCAGACTGAAACTGAGCTGGATGTCACATTGGAATGAGGTATTTAAAACTCTAAATATTTTAAGGAAAAAAATAAGATGACAAGTGCATTTAAAGCTTCAGAATTAAATTAGCAAAAATAGTCATATGGCTCTTTCTCTTGCTATGCTTTTCTGCAGTGCTTGCAATGTCATTTTCATTCTTTTTGTATATTTATGCATGTATAGGATCCTGAACACTTAATACCACCTTTGTCATCACAGTTCAGTTACTTTGGCAAGCTCACAGCCTATTTTCAAAATTTTTATCAGCAGTTAACCTGTTCTAAAGGAAAAAATTGTTCAGAAGACAGCATGGTTTTCATACACAGTACTTGTTGAAATACTGACTCATTCATTAGAGGTGTTTTGCTATACGAATGCAAAAAAAGGCTGCCAGAGTCGGGGATGGTGGTGTGTTTTTTCCTGGAAGTAGGTTCAGGTCCTTTTACTGGGTCTTCAGTTACTCCAAGAGCAGCACAAATGTGCAGCATTAGGCATTCCCAAGAGCAGTTCTGTTAGCACAGACCAGTTGCTGAAGAATCCATAAAAGTTAAAATCCAGCCAGGTCAGCCATGGAAACCTTCCATTACTTGGAATGAGGACTAAGTCTTTTGCTTGACTGAAACTTGAAAATGGGAATGAATGGAGTGAAATATTTTAATAGGCATACATAATTTTGGGGACAGCAAGGAGAGATTTCCATAATGGTGCTCGTACATAGTGATTTGCTTTTCTGCAGGTGGGACTAGCACCCTCCACTTTTTAATCCAATGTTGTTGTAATTTCTCCTTTACAATAGCCAGTTTAAAGACAACACTAAGGAATCTTGCAGTGGCCCTGGAACATGAATAGAGGGTATACTAGGCCCATCTGCAATGGCCTTTTCCCATCAACAGCAGAAAACTGTCCTCCAAAGGACTATTTCCCACCTAAAATTAAACATTACAAGGCAATAAAAATCTCAATCCTCTCAAGTACACTCACACAGTAGGGATCATTGTCTCCAGTTTCTGTGGTAGTGGAAAAAGTAGACAGTTGAGTTTGTGTCCTCTGGCAGCATGATTGCCTGACATTCATTAGCTAAACTTCTAAAAATCACTTCTCAGAACAATGCAAACTGTTTTCCAGGCAAAGGCTCCCTCTCTTATTCCTTATCAGCTCTGAGGAGTGGAGTCTGCTTTCCAGGCAGATTTGCAGCCTGCTCTGATTTAGTTTATTCTCAGAATTGTAGTGTCACTTTCTCCTAAGGTCTTGAGAGATCTCATTCAGTGAACGTGACGGGCTATAATTTGTTAATTAGTTTTACAGTGAAAGTGGCAAGAAAAACAAAATCCTTGTCTTGGGATTAAAAAACACCATTTTGGATTAGCAGATTCTGCCCCTACCTTAGGACCTGTGTGGCACTCCAATAACCTAAAGTGTTCCAATGATTACCAAGTTTGTTATTTTTGTACGAACAACTAGACTAGATCTGCAAAAAGGGAGTGTTCACAGCCACACCTGGAGAGGTGTAAAATTCAGATCTGAACACACTAAGCACAACTGAATTACCAGCTTCTTTAAATAACAAGGCCTGAGATGTATCAAGTTGGGCACTTCAAATTAGTCCATAGTTTTGACATAAGCCTTATTTTCTCTGGTTTGATAAATTCTAAGATGTCTTTTTTTTTTTTTTTCCCTTCTGTCTATATTGCATGAAGCATATTATCACTTAAAATCACAGAGGTACTGGTTAAGATAGCTTCATTAATATTCCTAAGCAGCAAGACACCATCAGCTGATAATTCAGGAAATGCCCAGGAAGAAATCAATTATTTTTGCAGTCAGTAAATATTTTAGGAAGTGTGAGTTACATAAATCTTGGGAACCCATACAGGATGCAACATTTCATTTCATTATCTATAAACTTACCCAGTCACAGAAAGGGATAGCACAGTCCAGTGAAAAAAGTAGTTCTGTAAATACTGGAATTAGCAACACCTAGTTTCCTACAGATTTGAGGTTTGTGGTTGATTGTGGCTCCCATTTAAGCTTTCTCCATATGCAGCATATTCAGAGTTTCTCCCCCATGCGGACACACTAGTGGTTATTAAACTGTAGTGTAATGTCTTAGAGCGCTTGGGGAGGTCCCTTTTCTCTACCCAACCCTTACTTTGATGGAACGTGGTAGAATGCAATGATCTTTGAGACCTCTACTTCTTTTTTTTTAATTTGGTTGGAAAATACTGCTGAATTAGAAGTTATTGAGAGATGGGGTAGAAAGATAGGAACAACCTAAGCTTTGTCTCCTTAGGAAATCAGTTTAAAGATAATGTGTTTGTGCAATTAATGACTACAGCATACAGATCTCTACAATAAGACCAAAATATTGCATGGACAACCTTACTTTTGGCTGGTCTTTATGGCTTCTGAATGCTTGGTTTTGAAATCGCTGTTCTAGAAAACAATTTTCTGTGCAATAACTGAATGCATCTTCAAATGAAATTAAACATCTGAATACTCATTACTGCCATTTTGGTTGCAGTAACTTAATGCCATAATAGTCATTGCAGGGCATTGCTAATGAGAAGGCAAAAACAAAGAACCGATTAGCTCCACATTAAGCTCTTGAGTTCTGTAAGGATGTTCTAGAGTAGCAATATTTAAGTCACAATACTTGCTAGAATTTGTGTAATAAAGTGCATATTGACAGCTAATATTTATCATTGTGTTGAAAGCACAAACTTGGAGAGCTCTCTTCCACCAGCATTAAAAAAACAGAACAAGACTAAACTGTCATCTAGTTATGAATCCTGATGCTGAGTACTTGAAAAATTCTTAGTTTGTGGATACCTTAAAAATGCTGCTTTTCCCTTAACTGCAAGGTCCAGGCTGCATATGCCACTTTTACATTCTCCCTTTACTACATCACTTCTCTTCATTGTTTCCTACTTTTTTCATACTGGATTTACTTCCCCTCTTTTTTTTTTTTTTTTTTTTTTTTGTTCCCCTTCAGCTGTTTGAGCCCTTTATGCTCATTCATACTTTCATGCTCTGTTATACAGAGTGAATCTTATCCTCGATTTTCAACTCTTTTGTCCAATTATCTCTCTGTACCTCTAGAAGGGGAAAACAGCAGTGATAAAAACCCTCAGACTCTGTTACAGTCCGTTCCCGCTTCTCCACTAAGGAAGATTGCTGTGATAACATTGAAGATTAATTCTTGTTTGTGGAGAAAAGCTGGTTTGAATAAACCGGAGGACTTTTGACAATGTTCTGAGCTCCTCTACTCTGCAGGTGCTAGCAGAGTTAACAGCATCTTGGAGAAAGGAAAATAATTTCACAGACCATTAGGGCTGGTGGGAAGCAGCAGGATCAGGTTTTAATGAATACAGGATCAAAAGCATCTTAAAGCAAACCAGCACTGAAAACAAGAGCAGGCTCATCAGGGAAGACAGGAGATGCTTCTAACGAGAAACAAAGCACCAACTCAAAGACGTTAGGGAGTCACTTTCTCACAATAGTGCATTTTAAAGTATAATTTCCTCTTCTAAAAAATTAGCTTTGATACTTTTCCAATACATGCAAAAATAGCACCATGAATAGATTCCCTGCAATTAAAATCTCTAAGTCAGAGTTTTTCCAAAGGAGGTCAAGATTTTGTTAAACAATGTTTGTTTTCTCACAAATAAAAGTAGTTTTTAATCGCAGCAACAATGACTAAGTTAAGTTATCTTACAGTATTTTGAAGTCAGGAAAGCAAATTTGGACAAGAAATATGCATAGCAGGAAACTCAGAATGGTTTGTATGTGAAAAAGGAGAGTATCCCACCACTACCAGTAGGCACTTGCTCATAGAAGTGCTGATCGCTATTGTGTTTTCTACTGAATTTAACACTGTATGTATGTGGTGGCTGTGCTAGAGCAAATTTATCCTTTCATGCTCCAAGGGACATAGGTGCTACTGCATCGAAATGTAATGAAAGTAAGAGCTAATTGCTTAAGTGCTCAGGCAATGATGGTTTTGAGTACATGCATAACCAGAAACTGGCAACACTTAAGTGAACTTTCAGGTAAGAAAGGGCAGTACCTGAAAAATTTAGGTACCTGTGATTTTATACATCTGTTGAAGAAGAACTGGTTTTAGTCATAGTTTTGAATCTGGATGCCTAAAACCTACCTAATTCTTATACTCTTCTGGATTTCTGCTTTGAAACTGGAAGCAACTGGTTTTCCAATTTTGTCTTTTTTTTTTTTTTTTTAATGAGTAAGCTGCTTAACTTCTTTACACTTTTAAAAGTTTTAAAAGATGGGTAACATTCAACTTACCCTCCTACTCCATGCAACACTGAAGATTACTTAATTTATAGTGAAGGAAAAGTGGGGATACTGGATGCTATCTAGCTCAGTACTTGCTATTCTGTTGCAAATTAAATTTTGAGGAAAAGGGTTGCAAAAGAAAAAACTCACCAGTTTCCTTTCCCTGGAGGATGCTCAGACTTACATAGTTCAAAGCAGCCAGTATCTCAGAAGCTTTTCCTTTCATCACAAACCATATCGGCACTTAACTGTCCTCTAGTGTGCTCTGCTAGTGCCAAAGCTTAGACTCCTTTGACAAGATAAATAATAATGTAGGCTTTGTAGTGGGATAGGTGAGAGCATGACATTTTCAAGAGGATGGAGATACCCTAGCAGAAGTCAGACTGGAAGGATAACCTATTAGATACTAGATTTTTAATTGGCTATGACACAAATATTACTATTTCACAATGAAACCATAAAAGCCTATAATACCAAGATTCTTTTTATGTCTTAAATTTCAAACAAACAAACAAACAGTAACCATATCCTCACACCAAGCAATGATTGCATTACTGTTTGTGAATCTACCACAGCATTCCTTTTGCGTTACATATGGAAAATGAGTTACATAGATGTCTCACTGGTACAAGGAGAGGTGAATCAAGCAACTTGCCATGTTTGTGTGACTGTTGCATATATAAAAGCTTCATTAAGTCTCCCCAGTGATTGGAGATGGGTTTTGTTTAGAATGGTTTTGTTTGTTTTTGTAACAAAGATAGCAAATACAGGAAATAATTAAATAACTGTGTTTTCATACTCTCCCAATCATCAGGAGCGTATATGAGATTTTAATTAGTGCTGCATTTTCAATAACTCTGTATCCGTACGTGTTGCAGATTCTTTCCTGGATAACAGGGAGATAATTATGAGAATCCTGTTTTTCAGTCTCTCACTAAAGGGATGGCTGATATATTTAATCATGATGTAGAAATGCTGGCAGCTTTCTCTGAGTTCAGCCTCTCTCTAATTACATTTCTAGATTTTTAGTAAATTGAAAGGGAAAACGTAGGAACAAAATAATTAAAACCAAAGAGGAAGTGAATATTAAAAAGCAGGAGCTATTTAAAATTCTTGCACACGACTTTCATGGATATCAGTTTAATCAGCTTCACATAAAAATCAAACTTACATACACACAAAAGTAACAACTCCAAACCTGTATGTACATTAGCATTTACTGGTTCTTTTCATGCAGAAAAAACAACCTGTCTTGTATCACTCAGATGATACTGAGAATTATCCCCAAAGTGAATGCATTTGAGAATTTGGTACTCTCACGTGGGCAGTAGTGTCAAAACACACACACATCAGCATATCCCCATGCAAGTTTTCAAGGTTCAAGCAGTACCTGCACCTAGGAATTGTCCAGTAATTTTATTACAGAATTGTATTAAAGATAGAAGGTGGTAGGGTTTGTGAAGAGTAAGTGACAGCATTTCACTTCTATCTGTCACTTATGAGGGCAGAATTGACCCTAAATAACTTTTTCATATGAAGGAGAGTGAAATTCAATCTTCATTTTCACAGATACACGATTTAATTTTCTACTTCCTGGGAACAAGAGAATTTTGATCAGGAGAACGTCATAAACTGCAAAAGAGGTTGACCTCCCTACCGCTAAGTGACACATGGCCAGTGTTGAATTAAAGGAGACATTTCTGTTTGTTCTATCTAGAAAGCCCTTGTATCAAAATCTGCAGCCTAAGTGCTCTGATGCAGGAGGGGAGGGGGGAAATCTCTCTGTTTTCTCTAAAACTGGTGCTGTAATTTCCTTTTGTACTTCAACTGTAAGAGGATAAATACATCAGTAAAAATCCGCAGTTTTTATTGAGAATATAAAATCCAGGATAATGGATAGGGTAAGAAAATAAGTTTCTAGGAGAAACGTGTAGCCAGAATAGGAATGCTGATACCAATTCTGTACTTCCCAAGAGGCAGTTTTATGGCATTTCTTCATTATCAATGCAGCATTACCTGCTGTTTTGTCACCATAGGCAGCAGTTTGTGAAATGAAGGAATGAAGCAGGGTCCAAGAATTGGTCATGATTTGGATGAGATACTTGCCAGGAAAACCCAGGACACTGCAGAAAATGTTAGCAATAAAACAGGGAATATTCTCTGAGTCAGTAGTGGACAAATGTGGCAGCCTAGTGTACAGGACCAATTGTGCTATGAGAAGCAGCATTTTTCATCTGAGAGAATGAGATATGAAATAAAGACTTTGCATCTTTCATTTCAGTAAGTGTAGCTGTGATATGTATTATGTAACCTGGCTAATTTGGTTATTGGGGTGCTTTGTGTGTAATGGTATTAATTCACTCTAAGATGAGACTGAAACTGGCAGGAAAGAAAGGCTAGTTCTGGATAAACTTCTCTACAAACATTCAAGTAATTAAGGATTATTAACAATGAAAATTTTGCTCTGGTTGCAAACCATTACAAATTAGAAGAGAAGACCCATACATAGACAAGATCTTAGGATCACAGGGTAATTTGGGTTGGGACTTCAGGACATCATCTAGTCCAACCTGCTCAAAACAGGGTCACCTATGAGATCTGACAAGCTTGCTCAGGGCTTTATTTAATCAGGCCTTGAAAACCCCCAATAGAGACTGCGTAGTCTCTCTGGGCAACCTGTCCAAATGCTCATCTATGGTCATGATGAAAAAAAATCTGATATCCAGTCTAAATCTCTCAGTTTTACTTTTGTTTCTCATCCTCCTGCCATGTACCACTGTGAAGTGCCTGGCTCCATTTGCTTGATAACCCCCTTGTGGGTACCGAAAGGTCTATAAGGTCTCCCTTAAGCTTTTGATCTAGACCCCTGAATGACAGACATAAAGCATGTTTGCTTTATAATCCTTTTCTCAAAATGTTAAAATAAATGCTGTTCTTTGAGAAAACTCACCAATCATCCTCAAACTTGGCAAAAAATTTTCACTGTGCAAATGTGGGGAGCCGTTCTTCACAAGCACTGGCGACCTGTGTGCTGAAACGGCCCACAACCCAGCCTGAAGTGAGAGAAGGGGGAAGAACTGTTTCTATTTTCACTACGCGACAGTAAGCCTGACCCTCAATGGAACAAGTAGGAAAGGTGAAACCAGGCCACACCACCACAGCAAGAGAAAAAAAAAAAGTAC
Source organism: Buteo buteo (assembly GCF_964188355.1). NCBI lineage: Eukaryota > Metazoa > Chordata > Aves > Accipitriformes > Accipitridae > Buteo > Buteo buteo. The sequence continues at coordinate 43,662,952 of NC_134179.1, forward strand.
ACCCTCTCATCTCCCCTCACGCTTCCTCCCGGAGTGAAGAGATTTAAAATAAAACTCCAAGCAGAGCCCTCAACCCTCACACAACACCAGAACAAAAGAGTTCTCGAAAGCGGAGAACGGCGCGCCATTACCCCCGCCAGCCGATTCCTCACAGAGCCGTGAGGAAAGGGCCGGGGGCGCGCGCCACCTCACTCGACGCCTTTCCCGCCTTTTCCCCCGCCTCCCTCGCCCCCCGCCCCTCCCCGCGCAGGCGCAGCCCGCCGCTCTCCTCTCCCCCCCCCCCCCCCCCGCTCCTGTGGCGTATCGCCGAGAGGCGGGTGTTTGTGGGGAGCCCGGATGTGTCAGTTTAGGGCGGTATGAGGAGACCGCAAGGGGACAGCAGGCAGCGGTATCCTTCTCAGGTGAGGTGGGAGGGGCCGTGCGGGGAAAAGAAGCAAAAAAAAAAAAAAAAAAAAAAAAGGAATTGGGCGAGGACTTGGAAACCTCCACAGGGACGGGGGGGAAGGTAGTGTTGTTGTTGTCGTCGTCCCCCCCCCCCCCACCGCTTGCCTCTGCGAGGTGTATGCGGGGCAGCTCACCTCTAGTTCGCTGCGGCGGCCCTGCCGCACGACTGGGAAGTGAGAGACCCGCACGGGCCTGCCCGTCCTCCCCCCCGTCTTGTTTTTAAGTGGCACTGCGACAAGGAGTAGCTCTTCGCCAAATAGTGAGCCGTGACACTTGAGGGGACCCCAGGGCACACAGCGCATGCTCCGCCGCCCTGCCAGAATGTGAGCCCCCGAGAGGAGAAGCGGGAGGACGGGGGCCAACGCGCATGCGCAGCGGAGGGGAGGGGGGGAAGAGGGCGTGTCCGGAGGCGCCAGCGCATGCGCGGAAGCTGGGCTGGCGGCAGAGGGCGCGTGTACAGGAGGAAGCTGGAGGCGGGCGGTTGGGTCGTGCGCGAGATTTTATTACGCATGCACGGTGGTTTTTTTTTTTTTTTTTTTTTTTGAGCGGGGGCGGGGCGGCGTGGTTCGCCTGTGGCGCATGCGCGGCCGGGAGGGGAGCGCTGGGAACAGCCATATCCTGCTTGTTCGTCAAGTCGGCGCCTGCGCAGAAGGCTTCTGCGGGGACTTGCGGAATATTGAGCCTCTGCATCTGCTTGGGGGGAATCGGAGGAGGAAGACATGCTGCCAAATAGTGAGCTCCAGCTGCTGGTGTTCTCCTAGGGGGGCTGGCTGCGGAGTGGGGGGCAGAGTCCGGGGGGCGAGAACCCCACCCGCCGCACCTGCCTGGGACAGGGCTTCTCGGGCTTCCCCGCCTGCCTCGGAGCAGGGCTTCCTCCGGCGGTAGGAGTCACTCGTAGGGCCAGGAGGTAAGAGCTGTGGGGAAGGGGGGCAGGAGTTGAGGGGAGAGAGGGATCGGTCGCTCGGCTGGGTGGAAGGGTGCGAGCGAGGGAGCAGGGCCTGAGGGGGGGGGGGGGAGAGGTGCGGCGGGGAAAAGTTGGGGGGAGGCCTGGTTAGGGGATTCCTAGAGATCCCCGGGCAGGGATGGAGGTTCAGTGGGGTGCCAGGAACTGAGTAAGGAAACACGAGTGGGAGAAAGGAAATAAGGGCTGGAGTGGAAAAACTGAGATGACTAACAGCATAACCAAGTAAGGGATGACAGGTTGTAGCTTGGCCACTGAGGACTGTGAGGCACATTTCTAAATCGGGAGGGAACTCGGTCTTCGTATGAATTAGACCCCAGGGTGTCTGGGATCTGTAGTGGTATTTCTTAGCTGTGTCTCAGGCCTGTGGTGGTGTTTAAAGGAAGTGGTGCATCATCATGCAGTATGGAAAGGCAAAAGAATTCCCTTTCGCAGTTAAATGTGTTGCTAATGCGATTTGATAGCAGAGTGCTAGTGCTTGCTACAGGCATTATCTTGATTAGTGATAGATGATATTATAAAGGTAAAATATTATTCCCGGAGTATTTGTCAAGCTGCCTGTGAAATGGAATTGTCTTTTTCTGACAGGAGGTTTTAGACGGGAGAAAAATATAGACTGTAGTGTTATTTGTTGGCATTTTTCTGTAACTCAGCACTATTAAATGTGTTTACATTTGTGATTGTAGAGCGTCATTGTGACATAATGAAAAGGAATACTTTTTTGTGATCTCTTTTTTTTTTTTCTTTGCTTTTAGAGTTCTAAGTGGTTTTGTCTGGAGTGTCTTGATGGGAAGCCCTATAAAAGTCTGAAGAATTAGATTATTATTTATGCTTTATAAAACAGAACTCTTTGGTTATAAAAAAACCTAAATTAGTTAAGTAAAACATATACCTGGCTTGCTTCTTTTTCAGTGACATTTTCTAACCAGATGCCCAGAGTGATTTGGTTTCATTATGTCACTTGCTTCATTGTGACCGGAAGAAAAAAGATTATTTTTTTTTCTTAATGGTACTTCTGTCATGGATGGGTATCAAAATCAAGACAACATGATAGCAGAAGTACATTGCAAGCCGTCATCCTGTCACTGTATCAGTAGAGGACAGTAATACAAAACTGTACCTACCATAAGATCATAGAAACTACTATCAAATCTATTACCCCGATTCACTTGAGTATAGTTACCACTATTATAAAACTAATTGTGTTTACTCCCCAAAACCTCCAGGATTTGCCCATAGATACAGATCAGGGAGGGAGTTAAAACGGAAGGGGTTTTGGTTTGACACATGGTCTCAGTAAGCAGTACCATCGCTGATTGCACAGATCATAGTGGAGTGTTTAAAAAAATACTATTTCTTGTGTAATTGGTCTTACAATTACCTGATGTTTTAACATGGAGAAGGTACCAGTACTGGCAGTAGTATTGGGTTGATTAGACTTGATAAATGTTAAAAACAATTCCATTCACCAGAGTCTTCTCTCAGTTAGTTTCCACTGAACCAGCTTGACCAGTGTGGGGGGAGGTTTAGGGTTAATCTCTGAACTGCAGCTGAGCCTCTAGATGGACCTAGTGTTAGGTATGTGCTGTGAACTGAGTTCGTTGCCCTGTGTGATTTTTCTAGATACCAATCCAGTTTACAATAAGAGGGACTTAGCAGCTTTATTCTTGGCACATCCTTCTGTTCAGCATTTTACTCAGGGGGCTTGCCATTCCACTGCCTGGCTCACTGTGGACCTGTAAACTTGAAATCATCTGCTTCATTTCTTCCTGGACATTATTTCTGCAAAATTGGGCATAAAGCTGGGAAAGATACCTATTTCTTGTACGAACAGGAGCTATTGCTGTGTTACGGATTGCATTCATAGTTCCACGCTTGGAAATACCCACTGTAATTTTGTAAAATTCCTTCTCTCCTCCCAGCTTTGGCTCAATTTTCTGCACGATTGGAGTATTATGTAAGATCTTGCTGTATTCCTCCAACCTCTGACTGCTGGTGTTTCCTACTCAGCACAGAAAGGAAATACAACAAAAATGTTTTTTTAAAAAACAAAACAAAACAAAAAAAAACAAATAAAAAACCTTTATTGAGAGTGTTGCTTCTTGATTCTCAGTCGATAAGCTGCTACTGCATTCTGTCTTGTACTTTGTACTTGAGAGACCTCTTAAATAAAGCATGCGTCCCAAGTTCTAGAAACACATGACTGTACAGGAAACTAGCCTGAGATTGAAGTATTCGTACCCTTGAGGAGGCAAAGAAGTTGTTGTTTTTCAGAAACCGTATCTGTAAATATGTTAGAACTTCTTTTCTTAGTTTCATGTTGTTAAGTGTCCCTTTAATGAACTCTGCAGCAGTGTTTTGGAAGGAAGGAGTTGAGTGATTCTGGAATTCTCTTCCGTTTTGCTGATGTGCATAGCTGAGAATTCAAGAAAATACGTAGCACACCTGAAAAGTAATTTGTGGGTTTTTTTGTTTTTGTTTTTGTTTTCCTCTCCACATTTTTAGGACCGAAAAGATGCAGAACCACTGACTGTGTAGCAAATGCCCGGAAAAGACTTGGGAGTTCATTTTTATACTGTGAGTAAATTCTTTGGCTACAGGCAGGAGTTGCACTGTTGCATTCTGTGAGAGGTAGCTGGCTTTACAACTCCATGGATTTTTAGACATCCATAGAGTTTTATAAAGTCAGGACTGTGGGAGGGGTTAAACACTCCAACATTAAATTCAAAACTGGAAGATACTGTTTTGGCCATTGATAGAATAGAAGCCAGTAGGATGCTGGTGACTTTAGATACACTGACTAGAGAAAATAGTATTAAAATTTTCATATTGAGATCTCAGTTCAGCTTTTCTTAGCCTGTGTTGTAGGTCTTACTCAACAGCTTATACTATATGACTGTGGACTTTAAAAATGGTTTTAGGTAGAAATATAGTGTGTATGTTGTGCATTTTAAATTGACTCTGATTTAATACTTGGGCTTTGAATCATATACAGTAACGTTAATGCTTTTAAAAAAAATTGATCCAACTTCTGATAGCAGAAATAATTTTCCAGCAAAAAAGGATGACCTTGTACACACTTTTAAGAGACTGGCATACAGAAAAAGTCAGAATATTCATTTGAAAATATGCTAATTTCTATGTGTTTTAAATATTTAGGAATCTCATAAGTTCAGTAATGTTGTTTCTGAAAACATACTGGAAGGTTTAGAACTCTAAACACTTAAATTTATTACATATTCAGAAACAATTTCCTGTCACACTGTGTGTAAACTTACAGGGTATAGTTGGACACTAGGATGCTTAAATTGCTGACTGATAGTTTAAGGTACTCTGAATCACTACTTTTTCTTTGGAGTTAACATGCCACCCTTCAAGTTAATAGAGGTACAGTTGAAACAATTTCATACATGTCACTGGCATGTCTGACGTCACATCTATATAGCATCAGTCTGAAAAGGCTTGTGATGTTCTAAAAATGGAAACTGTATCTTTTGATATCAAACAGAACTTAAAGAATTACACTTTTTTTAACTATGGATATGCAGGAATAGTACTTGTAGAGGTTCACAAAATGATTTGTGGGACTTAAACAGCAATGTGTAGTTGTTCAGGTTTTTCTCCTCCTTTCCATGTAGTCTAAGTCCTTGTATTTACTGATAAACAGCAATCTCCAAAATGAGTATAACCTGAATATCTCTGAGCTGTGACAAGAACTGATACTTAAGCCAAATCGCATGGGAGAGTAGATGGTCTAGAAAAACTTACTGATCTTAGAGCCAAACAAGATGTAGAAGTTTGCTTACAGTACTTGATCAGATGAAGAAGTAACTTGAGAATATGTGTATTTTTTTTAAAAGTGTGCCTTTAGTTACTGTTCCGCCCACATTCTTTGCTCATTGCTGCAGAAATTTGTTCAACAAATCATAAATCAGATCATAATTATATATAGCAACTTTTCTCTAATAGCAGTGGTTTACTAGTGGGAGATTTCCCAAGATTATTATTTCTTCAGCTTAGATTTTAAAGCTAGCGAGCCCTCACCTTCTCTTAAAAAGAAATCCTTTTTATTTTTTATTTAAAATAGTGGATTTGCCTTTGTGTCTGAAAGAAAAGCTCAGATGACAGCCCTAGTTTTAGAGACATGCTGATAGCAGTGAGACTGGAGAGCAGGTGGAGACAAATACACTAAGTCGTCTGGAGCTGCTGTATAGCAATGCAGAGAAGCTGCCTGGCTGCCTCCCAAGTGTTGCTGCATAAAGAGGCTAGAACAGACGCTGACTGCATCAATGGAAAAGTTTTCAGTTAACGTGGCTAGAATCATGCCTACAGATTAACTATGTTGACTGTTAAAGAATGTTGTCCTATCCGCCCCCCGCCCCAAATCCGTTATCCATTATCTCATGGTGAAGACATCATACAGTACCTTCCTCAGATGCATAGAAGGCAGGCTATTGTAGACTGGGTATCCGGACCTTATAGATCTGCCTTTGCAATTTCAAAATCATATTAAATGGCACCACTATATTGATGCCTTCATTTCCTCAGCTGCTTTTTTGTAGAAGTGTGCAACCTCAACAAGTTGTGCTTAAAAACCACAGGTATCAGTTTGATTAGTTTCTTAGAAGCACTTGTGGGCAGTAAATGAAATTCAGAGAACAGTCTTTTACTACTGCATTTGAGACAGATGATATTTCTTAAGATTTACTGTTAGCTTGTGATTTTGTTATACTTGTTCCCAGAGAAGAACAGTGTCTCGGTGCCGGTGTTTGAGTCCAGAAGTTTTGAAAATTGCTGTCACTTGTTGTGGTCTGCCTTACAGACCTCTGCTTTCTAGCAAGTAAGACTACAGTGAAATGACTGTCACTTAAATTTTATATAATATAATTTTAATCAGGGAGCGCAAGCACAAGCATTATAGTAGATTATAGTCAGCTGTATCCTCCTGGAAATGTTCTGCAACATCTTTGTTTTACGTTGGTGCCAACCTAACCAAACCTGCAAGTGTGATAAAAGTCCTAGTGTTACTTGGTAGTAAAGATCTATAACTTATGTGATTAAGTTGGTTCTTGGCTAGTGGCTAGTTGATATTTCTCTTTAGTTAATACTGTCCAGTAGCTTATTGAGTTTTGCTGTTGATGGGGAAAATAGTAGGAAGGCTTTTTAAAGTGTTCTTAGAAGAACAGAAGAAGGTAACAGGAAGAAATCAAAAGCAACAAGAACTGCTTTCTTTGAGGCTGGACACAGTTTATGGAGATGGCTTGTTGGTGTAAAAAGGGAAATAAATGCAGTTATCCTCTGGGAATTTGTTTTCATGTACTTTTACCTTTCCCTCTGTTTTTTAAGGATTCAATAAATGGCTTATGCCAACAACAGCTTAGAGTGTGTAATTAAAATTAAAAGTCAGCAAATCAGTTCCCTGTGTCCAACATACTTCCTTTGAGATTTTTTTCACTTATAATACAAGTTACGACATTAGTGCTGAAAGCAGTGAAAAGAATGCACCTTACTACCCTGCTACCGAAGTGTCACTAATATAAACAGACATATAATAATGCCTCTGGCCCAGTCTTTTTTCCCATTGACTAAAAACATATTTAATATAGAATGTCTAAGCTACCGAAATTTTTCTTTACTCTTTGTCTTATTAATTCGATAATCCTGGTCTTGAATGGTGAGGATATTCAAATGGGGGTGTAGGTGAATGCCATAATTGTTATTTTCAAAGTGTGATTTATGGCAAGATGTGATTTGTTTGATGTTCATCTGAGTAAGATTATTAAAATTATGCTAGCAAAACCGTCATGCCTTATTGAAGTTGGTGTAATATGTTTTATAGAAAACACGGCTGCTGATTTTTGAGGAAAGTAGAGATGGGTTGGAAGTGGAAGTTAGTTGTAATTTGATTCCCATCTCCTTCCTCTCCTTATTCCTTCTAATGTTGATGTCTGATAAGGTCAGAGAAAAGACTGAACACAGTAACTTTGAAAATTAAGGACTCTTCTTGCCTATAAAAACAGAAGTGTTGGAGAAGCATCACCTGGTAGCATAGGTTGCAAACAGGAGTCTCTTTGAGTGCTTGTAATTGCTATTTATTATCTGTTAGAAATAAGTCCCAGAGTGAGCTTTCTGTTGGAATGAAGCAAGCAGTTGATTTCTTTTCACGCTTTTCCAAAAAGCTGGGTTTGCATGCTGATTCTAAGAGTGCTTTTATTTGGCAATCATATGATCTTTACATTTAGCAGGTTAAAATAATTCTCATAACCATTTTGAAGTCATGCAGCAATTGCAAGAACGTGAAACAATCCAGTAGTTTGATGTCTAGTTTTGGCCATGATTGTAATCTCTAAATTGATTATTTGAAAGCTTAATTTCCAGAATAATAATGGCAGAAACTGCATTGCAGCTCAAGTTGGTTTTGATAAGCTCTTAGAAATATTAATGCAAGATGGCAACTGGAAAATGTTATGTGAGGACTACCAGATGTTTGTATTACTGGAAAGTTGATATAAATAAAAGGCTCCAGAGGGGATTATAGTCTTGGTGGCTTGCTAGAGGTCAGATCTGCAATCCCATTTGAATGCTTTAGTGGTGTTTGGTACCAGGTCTCACCACAGCAGATGGAAAAATGCAGTCCTGCTTAATTTTCAGTCTTTGCTTGTTCTCTGATTAGACATCATACCACTTAGGCATTTTCTTCCAGTTATTTTCAACTCCTCAGGAATCTGTTGGGATTTTAGAGGTGTGAGGTATTTCTAGCAGTGTGTTGCTCTTACAAGAGCAGAACAATCTACAGAGGAGAGAAAAACCCCTGCTGCTGCCAGCCTGCTTTCAGAGTCAGAGGCTTCCCCAGGATATTAGGAGGTTTTCTGGGAAAGAGTAGTTTTCATGGCTTTATCTTTTAATTTGGAAGATGATTTACGTGCCATGAAAGTGCAAATGTTTCACTTTAAAAAATATTGCTAAAATGGCAATTGAGTTACTTGACAAGTGACAGGTAACAATTTACCCTACACCTAGAAACTGAAGCTGTAAAATACTTTTATGATTTGCCTGTGAGGGAGGGAGACTCTACAATAAAAGAGTTCACGGGCAATAACAAAATCCTTCTTTTAAAAAATAAGATCAGGTTTCTTATTGAAGACAGAAGTCTGCTCAGGCTGATTGTTTCTGTAAGACCTAAGCTGATGTGTTTGAGTAACATTTTTCCTTAGGAGAGGAGAGAAATGAGCAGGGATGGATTGGCAGGAGGGAAAAGAAAAGAGGTGAAAAGGGGAATTTGGAGAAAAAGAGATTTATTTCTTTTTAACATGCTTATGATCTGAATTAAAAAATTGTGAGGAAGATTAACTTCTGAGGGAAGACAGTTTTGAAGATTTAAGCTTTAAGTATCTCAGGATGTACCTCAAGAGAATTGAAGATGGAAGTAGAAAGAGTTAAAGAAGAGGCAAACATCTGGTGAAAATAGGAATGGTGACTTAAAGGCAACAGTAACTCTAAAATAAAAAAAGTTTTGTTTGCTTTTAAGAATTTGATTGCTTTCTATATTTACTGGTGTGGATGTAATTCTAATATACTCTGGGTAATTTATAGTTAGGGTTGGATGTGATTAAAGGGGATACAGTTTTCTGCATCTGTTCAAACACCGGCATGAAGCAGTCTTAGAAGAATGTTGAAAATAGGACTTAACTTAATGACTGAAGAGCAGAAATTTTCGGTGGAGGATTTGTTTATAAAAGCAGAAGGTTATTTAGAGAACTCTCGGCTGCTTCTTACCACCAACTTCCTCTCCCTTTCCTTGGTTTAGTTTTAGCTGTTTGCTGTTTTATCTGGTGATATTTGGGGACGAGGGGGAAGGGCTGGTAGGTGGTCTACAGCTGAAGAATGATGGTGTTTCTTTTCTTACAAAATATATGTAAAACTTCTAATTCTCCTTACAGTGCTGATGTTTTGCTGACAATTGTCCCATCCCTTAACAGTGTCTTACAAGTTTGGGGTTTTTTTTCCCCCAGTTTTATAACTCAAGCATTGGTTTAAGGGAAAAAAAATTAAAAACATTTGAAGAATGGAAAAGAAACACTTACTTTCAGGATATTTCTCAAAGTGGAATTTTGGTTACTGAATTCTAGTGGGCTGCCAATATTCAGTGCATTTTGAGATAACTCTATCCGTCTATCTTATTAACTGTGTTGAAAATTATTTTCTAGGTAACTCCTCCACTTTTCCATGATCTTTCATCTCAAAAAAAAAAAAAAGTAAAAAAAAAAAGTAATTCTGAATGTTCCAACTTGATAATGAGTTTTCTAAAATAAACTGAATTAAAGGTGTATGTGTCACCTTAATTAAAATCTTTTTATGCAGTGTCCAGAGGGCCCTGTAGTGACCTCGTGAATTTGGCCTTCTCTAATGTACTTGGCAACTTTGGGGTATAATAAAAAGAAGGTACCCATCCAAGTTCCTGAATGCCACTGATGGCATAATGGGGACAACTTAGAAACTGAATCAGGACTGATATATGGTGCCTTGGAATCAAGAGAAAAGCACAGGCCCTCCCAACTGTTGAGAGATCTCATTTGCACTGTATTTTAAGGAAACCAGGTTATGTCTATTGTCTCTGTCTCCCAAATGAGAAGTTGTAGTTCCTCTGGCCTGGTATGCATCTTCCACTGGATGCCAGTTCATTCCTTTTATCTCTCTGCTATGATTGTGTTGATTTTCCAGTCTGTTCTCTTATGACTGAAGATTGTAAATGAAACTCCATGTGTCATTTTGAGCTCAGCAGTTTTTGTGGCACTCAACAGGGTACAGGTTAAGTAAGATCTTTTTTTGGATTTAAAAGCACAGAAGGTAGAAAAGGTGTAATGCACACATGCCTGGTTTTTATAAAGAGTTCAAGCTTAATCCACCAACCACTTTTTTTTGGCATAAATTATGCTTCCCTCTAATGCAGGTACAGTTAAGTCTGTATATATCCCCTTCATGTTGCTCCTTTATAGTTTTTCTCCAGGCAGTGATTGGCTTATTTTGTAGAACTGTTCACATTTCTTTGTTCCAGAAAGATAAGCCTCTTGCATTTGTAAACCAGGCTTCCTGTCAAGACGTAGCTCTTTGGTATTGGTCACTTTCATCTTTTATAAGTGTTGATTTCTAATCTTAAGTCTATTTTTATTGGTACAGATTGTTTGCTACCTTGGTGCAGTCTCTTCGACACCACCATGTTAATAATTAGGCAACTTTGTGTAACCTCTGGAATTCACTGTGCCTGACTTTCAGCCTGCATTTGTAGCTAGACAAGGTTTCCTGCCACACAGGAGACATTTCAGTCCGTATGGCTTGGCAGTCATTAGCACAGGCTCTGTGAATGCTTTGCCCATCATTGTTTTCTTCTGTGGTATGGCAAGTAGGAAGAGTGGTATGATGCCCTGTTTAGTGTATACATTAAAATCTGAAAACTTAATTCTTTTATTCATTCACTAGTTAGATAGCATTGAATCCCACTCTGCTCTTTCAGTTAACTTGCCCTGTTTTTCCCCCCTTTTCTTTTTTCTTTCTTTATGGCAGTGAATTCAGACCTTCCATTGTCCTTTCCAAGGCTTTGAAGAATGCAGGAAGATAATGGTCTTTTCCTGTGCTTCCGCATCTCATCCCCTTGTTTTATTGCTCCAATTATCTTTGTCCAGCTCCTTTTCTCTGCGCTTTGTGCTGTTCTTGGGTAGTCTTTGATACGTTGCTGGACCAAGAAGCAACCACCCCAGTTTTTGAAACACTTAATTAAAAATATTCTTTTTTTTACAGACTTCTGTAAGTTATCTTCTGCTGAGTAAAACTTCCTGAAAACGAATAGACTTGGAAATTTCTGGTGTAAACTACTGCTTTCTTAAAAGGTAGTTGGTTTATCTTGATAAGTTTAAAATGACAGGCTGTTTAGCAAAAGTCTAGTAATTTTGAGGCCTCTTCTAGAGTTGTTGAGTTGATATTCCCCACTTCTGTCAAGTCAAGTCTCTGCTGCTCACAGAATAGTTTTGACTGCTGATTCCTACAGTAGATTAAGTTTTGAGCTGAGATGTCTTGGTACAGCTGCTAAGTCAGGAGATAATTATGAGGACAAGGTGGCAAGGGAACGTTTTCCTGTACTTCAAAAAGGTCTGATCTGGCTGCGGTTCTTAGATAAAATGTCTTCATCTGGAAGTGGTTGTGAATGAGGTGAGAATTATTCTTTTTTTTCACTGTAATCTTAACTATGTCCAGAGACAAGTGCTGTTTGTTATTTATATCCAAGGGAGTAAGAGACTTGCAGACTGTACGTGGATTTGCAGGAGTCCAGAAGATAATATTTTGTATTTTGTTTCCTGTGACTTGATAGTTATTCCTGTACCTTCAAGTTTGTCCCTGCCTCCCCTGGCCAGAAAGAATTTTGATATCCAAACTATTTACAAAATGTTTTCCTAAAACCTCTGCCTGCAGCGCTTTTTAATTCACTCCTAGTTCAGAGGTGCCAGCACTGTTAGTAAAGAAGTGTGAACTGGTGAAGTATTAAGTGTTCATTAGCAGATAAACACCGGGCTGCCCTGCTGATTTCAGAAACTTAACTTTACCTTAGGTCAGCTGTGGTTCTTTTTAAAATGCATTTAATACTGGTCCATGCCAGAAGAGTGATTCAGCATTTGAAGGTGGAACACATGGTGGTTTCTAAGGCACACTTCTAAGGATATACTTCAGTGACCTTTTATGTGCTTCCCCTGTTCATCTGCATGCTAAGCAAGGCAAGTGGCAAGTTTTTCCTTACTGCTAATTTTTGTGAAAGGCAGTGATGGGTATTACCTGTTTATTCCCATTATGACTTGCTGCAGCAGTAGAAGTGCCAGTGATGTCATTTGATGACAAGTATTTGATGGTTGATTGCTGTATTGAGCTAGGAGTATGTTGGAGTTTAACTGTATTTTTAACTGTATTTAACTGCCTCACAAAGCATCTGTAGAAAACTTTGACATACCAGACAAAGTATTTTCCAAATAATAGAAAATCTTTAAAATCTAGAACCTTTGTCCCCTTTGGGCCATTTTAAAAGCGTAACGAGCGACACACTGGCATGCAGCAATTCTATTAGCACGTTGTCATAACTTTTATTACCACCTGCCTATCCAAGCCATCTGGGGGAAAGGATATAAGATGTAAAAGTGACAGTTACTCAGAGGATATTAAATAGTCCTGTGTATCTCAAGCTCATATATTTGTGTTGCCTTTAGACCACAGAAGCTTTCTAAAACTTCTTTGTGTATGTAAGATGGAGGTAATATTTGGGTACATCTTAAAATCCTGTTGAAATACAGAAAGTAGCTGTTAAAGTTTCAATTTTTGCATCACATTATTATCTATTTCCTTCCCCAATTATATGATTGATGGCTGCAGCCTTCTGGAGTTTGCTTCTTGGAGACCAGTGAAAGGTACAGGAATTTAGGATTAACTTCTGCCCTTCATTCAGGAAACCCTTCAACTTCTCAGCATGTTCCAACAGGCTTGATGAATGTGCCACTGTAACATAAAAAGTTGTTGTTGTCTCCTCTTTCCCTCCTCATTAGTCCCTCGTTTTCATGCCGTAAAGGGAGGTGTTACCTCTAAATTTACCAATTTGTCTTCAAGAAGGACCCACTGGAGTCTTTCAACTGCTTAATTACCTTTAGTGTTAAACCACTTCTCTAATGTATGTGTGGAGATACTGAGTTGCTTCAGTTTACCCGGAAGTAGAAGTCATCTTATAGAAAACTGCTTATTGTTGATAAATACCTTATGTGGAAATTGGTTCCTTATCTGAAATGTTCTGGATCTGTTCCTTGTAATTATTCTGAAGCCAGACAAGGAGAACACCATTGTGGCCTCAGAGTCACCAGGAAGATGCTGATCGGACACTACTGCTGACTCTCTGGCCATTCCTCACATGGAGCTTTAGGATGTCTCACGGTGATGGGCTGTGCCCAAAATCCCTGTTTTGGAGGAAGAACAAGTATGTTGTTGTGGCTTAAGGTTTAATACACACCTCCGATTTGACCAGGTGTATGGGGAGATGTATGGAGGGCCATAGTGTCGCTGTTTCAGAGAATTCAAGTTATTTTAATTAAGTTATTTTTATGTCTTTTCTTCATCCCTCTAATGCTTCTTAAATAAAAGTTGCATTATTTCTCACTCTGCATAAGGAAGTATTTTTAAAAAGACCAGAATACTTCCGTGTTGCAAGTAGTTTGAGTAAAAAGGCATTAGTTAAAAACTAAAATCACTGAAACTAACTACAGGTTTAACAACAACAACCAAAAAATCTAATTTCATGTCCCACGCGTGTGTTTTATTTATTTGTTGTGCTTTATTCCGGTAAAACCTTTTCATTAGACTTAGCATCTTGTTGCTCAGTGTGCAGACGGGTTGCTGTCCATGAGGATGTGAGCTTAAGAAACTTCATCCTTTCCCTGGCTGCTTATTCTCCTCTCACAAGTTTGTGTCCCCGTTGTTTGTGCCTGTGCTATAAAACAGATCACTAGAATGATTTAAATTAAAAATAGCTGCGAACAGAACAATGTAAAAGCCTGGGTGGAGTTGAGCAGTGCTTCTGTGAACCCCAAGGGGAAGGAAAAAGCTTGGGTCTCTCCTGCCCATAGACTAAAACCAGCAAAAAGGCGTCATTCCCTCAGCCATGGAGAGGAGGAGGTGTTTCTTGCTGCTTGTGCTGGAATTTCAGGTTTTATCCCCCAAAGATGGGTGACTGGAGACAGTGAAGCAATGATGTCCTCGGTGGCAAGACTGAATGTTGCCCATGGAAGGGCAGTTAGCTAAGTATGCAACAGTAGTGTCTGTTAATTGTGGCTTAATGTGAATGACGCGAGTGGTATAATTTCATTTCTTTGGAGGAATTATGGTAATTTAAGTTTTAATCTAATAAAACCTGCAGCAAGTACCTAAAGTGCATATTGATGTCCCTTTCTTTTTAAAATGTTGATTTTAAAATAAAAATTCAAAAACTTTTTTTTTTTTTCCTCATTCCATGTGCACAGCACAAACTGCAAATGCAAGAAGTTTGTAAGAGAGTTTGATCTGAGAGCATGCGGTTTTGCATTAGTGCTAGTTGTCTGCAGTTCGGATATTACGGAGTCAGCTGTAGTTGTATTTCCCGGAGCAAAGCTCAGGAGCAAAAATTTCCATTGAGTTAAGTGTGCATCTCTGCAGGGTGAAATACTTACTTCTTAGCTCCCGATAGCCAGTATCTCTTTTTCAGTGTTTACATGGGCCCACTTGTGCTTTTTTAAAGGAAATTAAACCTGAAAAAAACCCCACTCTTTTACAGTTAAATAACGCCTGTGTACCAGTATTTCCAGGTACTTTCTGAAGGCGCATAGAACTCAAAACCCAAGTACAAAGCCGTAAACTGGAGGGGAGGCTGATGTGAGCCTTGCTTGGGAGAGGTCTGGTCTGCAGCTGGACGCTGCACTCAAATCCAGACGTGCCCTGCAACTGTGCTTAAAGACTCCAAATTATGTTGATAGCAGTTTGTGGGGAATTATGTGCATATATGTTGATGTGCTTTTTGTGAACGTTCTGTTTTGAGATGTGGGATTTTTAGGTATGTGTTCTCTGTGCTTTCCACCATTTCCTTTTCAACAACTAATGACTTGGCCTTCTTCAAGAGTGCGAGTCTGTGTTTTACCTTTTCTCCCCCAAACCCCCTCCATATCAGCCTTTGTATTTAAAGCAATTCATATCGCAAGATAACAATTCTATGTCTTGTACTCTTTTTTTTTTTTTAATCCTTTCAAGTTCAAAACTAACAGCAATGGAGTTCTTGTGGTTCACTGGCTATCCTGTGCAGTAAGAGGAAGGCAGATAAGTACCACAGAAAGTGTTTAGCAGAAGGCTAAACTGTAAGACATGTGATGCTATTATATCTGCCAAAGTTATGAATCCTAGTTTCCAAGCTCATCTTTGAAAGATATTTTGTGTATCTGCCTTAGGGATCAGGACTCTGAAGTCAGAGATGGGTTGATTATTCTATTTTGTTTTAAAACCTCCCCTCTGGTAACTGGGTGCCTGTTTTATCAGTTGTGCCTGTGTATTCAATCAGGTGTGTTGCATTGGTTTTAACCGCATATGTTCTCTGCAGATCACAGTTTGACTTGGCACTTAGGAGTTGGGAACTTCACTAGCATATAAAGGCAATGAGAATTTCGTTCTGTCCAAAGGGATTCAGTTTGAAGGAGAAGTCATTACCAACACCTTCTCTAATAGTAAGGCTTCAGGAGAGAGTTTAAGCTATAGGAAATTATTCTGTTGATGTTACTGGAGACACTCTGAACCTAGGGTTTTGTTTTGCTGCTGAGTTCGGGTTGCATGTTGCTACCTGTAGCTTTTTCAGATTAAGAACTTCATTTATCAAATTTATCTCTGATAGTCTGAGACTCTCAAAATGAAAATAGGGAGTAAGTAGTGAGTTGAAATGGTAGCCTCAGGGTAAAGTAGTAAATCCCAAGTCAAGTGGGGGGCCTCCTATTTGAGTCTTGGACTCCTTAAAGGAAATTATATGCTAGGCTTATTCCTATAAGGAGCTGCATATTGAAAGAATGAGTGGAGGTGGTATATCCCTTCTTCAGAAAACATATGGTAACAGTTTAAAATGTTGAAATGTAGCGTATTTTGAAGGTGCTAGGGGGGAGGGAGAAAGCATGATGGCTTTAAATTGTGTCCCATGAGGTTTAACAGCACTCCTGAAATTTTTTTTTCTTTGTTCTTAGTTTGGGGATTTTTTTCTCTTTTTGGGGACTGACAGGGTGAAGATCAATTATACCTTTCTTCTGCTGAGTTGTGAAATTCTGTTTAGTATTCAAACTGGCGATGTCAAGGGTGCCGAGTCCTCCTCCTCCGGCAGAAATGTCGAGTGGACCTGTAGCAGAGAGCTGGTGCTACACTCAGGTAAGTCCACACTGTGCTGAGATACTCTTGACGTAACGCGGTGAGAACCTGTGGTAAGAAGTTTAATCAAAACAAGTTTAGAGTCTGGATTTTCAGGTGATGTCTTGCTTGCTAACAGCGAGCATTCACCAAGGCAATAGTAGAATGTTGTGCTTGGCACTTGGCGGAAGTTTGGAGGAGGCAGTTGGAGAGGTCCAGCTGCCACTGCCAGCCGTTTCCAGACTCTTGTCTTGTGCTTGGGGGTCATTTGTCATGCAAGTGACTCAGTAAAACTTCCAGGTTTTCAGTTTTTGCCTTTAAGATGGAGGAGGTGAATGAGCATGATCCTAAACTGCCTATTATCCTCTGTCTTAAGATCAAGGTGGTGAAGTTTTCCTACATGTGGACCATAAACAACTTTAGCTTCTGCCGAGAAGAAATGGGTGAGGTCATCAAAAGCTCAACCTTTTCATCTGGAGCCAATGATAAACTCAAATGGTAAGAAATAGAGCAGAGAGGTTCACCTTGTTTGTACAACTGTGTGAAAGAATTTGGGGTGTGAGGTGGGTTGACCCTGGCTGGATGCCAGGTGCCCACCAAAGCTGCTCTATCACTCCTCTCCTCAGCTGGACAGGGGAGAGAAAATATAACAAAAGGCTCATGGGTTGAGATAAGGACAGGGAGAGATCACTTGCCAATTACCATCATGGGCAAAACAGACTCGACTTGGGGAAAATTAAATTTATTACCAATCAACTTAGAGTAGGATAATGAGAAATACAACCAAATCTTAAAACACCTTCCCCCTTACCCCTCCCTTCTTCCTGGGCACAACTTCACTCCTGAATTCTCTACGTCCTCTGCAGCGGTACAGGCGGACAGGGAATGGGGGCTGGGGTCAGCTCATCACATGTTGCCTCTGCCACTCCTTACTCCTCAGAGGGGGGACTCCTCGCTCTTCCCCTGCTCCGGTGTGGGGTCACTCCCATGGGAGACAGTCCTCCACGAACTTCTCTGATGTGAGTCCTTCCCATGGGCTGCAGTTCTTCATGAACTGCTCCATGGGTCCCTTCAACAGGCTGCAGTCCTTTATGCACAGACTGCTCCAGTGTGGGTCCCCCACAGGGTCACAAGTCCTGCCAGCAGACCTGCTCCAGCGTAGGCTCCTCTCTCCAGGGATCTGCAGGTCCTGCCAGGAGCCTGCTCCAGTGTGGGCTTCCCACAGGGTCACAGCCTCCTTCGGGCATCCAGCTGCTCCAACGTGGGGCCCTCCACAGGCTGCAGGTGGAGATCTGCTCCAATGTGGACCTCCATGGGCTGCAGGGGGACAGCCTGCCTCACCATGGTCTTCACCACGGGCTGCAGGGGATTCTCTGCTCTGGTGCCTGGAGCACCTCCTCCTGCTCCTTCTTCACTGACCTTGGTGTTTGCAGAGTTGACTTTCTCACCTGTTCTCACTCTTCTCTCTGGCTGCAGTTTCTGTTCCGCAGCAACTTTTTTCCCTTTCTTTAATATGTTATCACAGAGGTGCTTCCACCATCACTGGTGGGCTCGGCCTTGGCCAGCAGCAGGTCCATCTTGGAGCTAGCTGGCATTGGCTCCATCAGACATAGGGGAAGCTTCTAGCAGCTTCTCACAGAAGCCACCCCTGTAGCCCCCCCCACTACCAAAACCTTGCCGTGCAAACCCAATACATTGTACTCCTCACCTCTGTGCATCACATATTTAAGAATTATCATTAAAATCCACATTGTTCACACAATCTTCACAAACTTCACGTATATCAACAAAGAAGAATTCTCCACACCAATATCAAAACAACATCATCACAACACCAACAAAAAGCGGACAGTTTACACACAATCCACCCCTTGTCCCTTCACCACAATTACAACATCATAAATTCCCCACAGTCATTCCGCTCTTCGCTCTCTAGCTGTGTTCAGTCCATGTTTTGCCTGTTACCTCTCCCAATTACTATCCTTATCTCAAATTCCTCATGCCCCAGATTGGGCGCCAAAACCAAAGGAAATATATTTTAAAAAAATACTTGTACTGCACACGAGTTCTTGCTTCCTCGGATGTACAACATATGCACAGGGAGAAAGTATTGTTGCTTCAGCACAGTGTTTGGACACACAAAACAAATGTGAGGATCTGGCTGTTTGCAGTGCTTCTCTGATAATGGAAAACATCAGAAGTAATAGAAGCCATAGCTGGAAGGGAGACTACATCCTGCCTTGAAGCAGAGATGTGCCGTGGAGGATTATTAGTGTCTTAAGTTGGGGGTTTTTTGACTGGTGTTTATCTTAACAAGTTCTTATAAGCCAGTGAAAGTCCACAGCCAGTGTATTCAAGCTCTATTTCAGCCTTGGTTTCAGTCCCTAATACTCCACGTTGTTAAAAAGATAATTTTTGCCTGCACTGTAAATCCTGCAATTTAAGACTATTGCTACTGTATTACCTTTCTCTTTATGGCAACTTTTCATGAATTTGGAGACTTAACATTGTTATTTTGATCATTGCTGTGTTCTATAACTCCCTTCTGCCCAGGACTTCCTGCTTCTTAAAGATGATGGGTTTTTTGCCCTTTTCCTTTCCTTTAAATCCTTTCTTATCTTCCCTGAGTTCTCAAGTAATTTCTAGTAACTCAGAGTGGACTTTGGTTGGAACGTGTATCTACTACGAGTCGTGTCTGACCTAGTAGATCCATGGACACCTGGTTCCTTACTTTATCCCTTGTTGCTGATATTAAGTGTTGTAGCATTTTTCTTTAAAACTCCTTTCTATAGATTGTGCCAAATCAGCCACTAAATAATATAGTGTGTGTGTATGTGATACAATTTGTGTTCCCTTCCTTTGGGTGGCAGACCTGTGCTTTCCTTGGAGTGCTTTTTGTTATTAAATTACTTACCTTTTAACCTTTGCTAGTCAGATCTCATTGTAATGTCTAGATCTTTCTGATTTATTTTTTGTCCTTGTGTGTTTGAGCTGTTAGTCATTTGGCCTAGATTTTGCTTCTTGTTAGATTCTGTGTCAAGTTTCAGGTCGTGGAAGTGCTTATGAGTTAGCCTCTTCCTGCTCTTACTACCTTTTATTCATACAGGAGTAGTTTTCTCTTTTTGCCCTAGTATTATGTTTTTGAGAAACTACCAGCCTTCTAGAAATCCATTTTTCCTTTCAGTTACTTCCTGTGGAATTTAATTTCTCCAAATTTGTTGCACTTCCTCAAATCCATTGCCTCCATTCTACTCCTTCTTTCACTTTCCCTTTGTGAAAGTTGCCATCCAGGGTGCTTTTCAGAAATTTAAACCATACGCCCCTCCTCTTTTCTCCTGTGTTTTTTTTAATTGGTTTGCCCACAGTTACAGCCTGTATATTATTGTCTGTCTTGGAGATGTAGCAGGAGGCTGACTGTAATACACAGTTACACTCTGTTTACCTGTCTATTATTTCCTTGTGGTTCAGTGGCTGTTAAACAGAACTTGTTTGCTGTACATTTATTGTGAAAATTCTACAATGCCCTTCCTTTGAAAGCTATGAATGACCTGCCAAAAACTGTTCCTGACATCTCATTCAGATGCCTGCTTCTACAGGTGTTTACGTGTGAACCCTAAAGGCTTGGATGAAGAAAGTAAAGATTATCTATCCCTCTATCTGTTGCTGGTGAGCTGTCCAAAAAGTGAAGTTCGAGCAAAGTTCAAATTCTCCATCCTGAATGCTAAAGGAGAAGAAACAAAAGCAATGGGTGTGTAAAAACTCTTTCTGTCTGATGGTTCAGTTGTTTGTCTTTTGCTGTTTGATCAAGCGAGTCACTCAGCTGGTGTTTGAAGCACTGTATCTTTCTTTCAGAGAGCCAGCGAGCATATCGATTTGTACAAGGCAAGGACTGGGGATTCAAAAAATTTATTAGAAGAGACTTTCTTCTGGATGAGGCCAATGGACTTCTTCCAGATGACAAACTCACTCTCTTCTGTGAGGTAAGTCTTCCTGTGCAGCTGAAAGAATAGCAGTTCCATTAGCTTAAGGTAGATGTGACCTTATTTTTCATCATTGCTTTTAAGGAGTCAGAGGTGTCAGGAGAAATACTGGATGTTTATATGGCACTTAGATTTTATTTGTTCGTGTGTGTATGTGCGTGCACCTGTGTGGCTAGTGGCTTTTTCTGTGTGTGATTCATCACATTTCACTTCCATTTATTTTTTGTTACTTTATATTTGTCTTTTACCTGTGATGATGATAGGAATTAAGCATGTTTGATTATCATTTCACTTCTGGTTTAGAGTTATCATCCATCTGTTTGTACTCCTTAATTTGAAACTCACTTGGGATAATAACCAGCACTAGCTCTGTAGTGGAAACTGGCCCGCCTATTACTTGCCTACTGAATAAATAAGAGTTTTCTTTATCTTCCTAAGTGTGTCTATACAGCCAACAGAAAGAAAAATTTAAGAAAAAGGAATTTTATAGTAACCACAATTTTTCTGTTCATTGTGTTTGTATTTTTCTACAACTGCTTACAAAATTATTTCACTAATACTAATTTCAGACAAAGATGCCAACGGTTATTTCTAAAACTAGATATTTAAGTTTAGAAACCTTAATGAGCAAATTTTTAAACTCTCTAATTCAGTGTCTTCAGAGCTTCTGCTGTATTATTTCCATTGTCTTTTTAACTGCAGAATACCTCCTGTAGCTGTGATTTTTGCCAGAAGACAGGTAGAACAAGTTGTTCTCTCTTTGGATCTCCTGCAGTGTTTTTTATGGGAGTCTTTTCTTTTGCTGTGTTTTCTTTCAGGAGTGAAAGAAATGCTTCAGTCAAAGTTGTTCAACAGCTGGGGTTTTGTTTGTTTGTTTGGGATTTTTTTTTTTCAGTTTTGTTTTGCCATCATAAGCATGCATATGTTTAAATTAACAAACAGCTCCTAAAGGATGTGTATTCAATCAGTAGCATAAATTATTACTGTCATGGAGGAAGCCCTTCTTTAATACTTGCAGCAATATGGGAGGAGGAGAGTGTCTTGGACACCTCTGTAGGTCTGGCAGTTACTCTTTTCTTCATGATAAAAGAGCCAGAAAACTTAAAATTGTGGAGTGAAACTCAAAAATTAATGTCTGAGAAGGGAATTTGCAAGGTGCAAGGTGGATAAATCTGAGATCCACCAGTAGTCTTGGCAACTAGTACTAATTCAAGTCACTCCACTCAGTACTGAATTACACCCTTCAAAAGCTTCAGCTCAGTGTTTTTGTTTGTTCTGGATGAAGAGGAAACTTGCTGCTGGCTTCACCTGGCCTTGATATCTTCTGTTTTCTCTTTTGGTTTATTCTACAGTCTTGCATGTAAGAGTTCTTAAGTTTAGTGATATCAGAGGGAAGGTTTTGCTGTCTGGAAACAG